>NC_058081.1:336854260-337178249 GCF_014858855.1 Bufo gargarizans | reverse complement strand
TTTGAAAAAAAAAAAAAACACTCCACAGTTGAAAAAAATGCTCCTATGAGAAAATGTATGTGTGTGTTCATAATTCCCACAGACTTTCAGTTATCATTAGCAGTTGGCATTTTATCACGCAGAAAAACATGTCCAACACGTGGCAAAAACTGCTTAAAAAAAAACTATGCATGAACCGAGTGTTAAGGTCAGCATCTTGTGCCAGCTCCTATTAATAATTGCTTATAGCAGTCAGAACTGGTTTTGTGATACGGAGGTCCAATCACCCCCCCATTCAAGTGTGCGGCTGCGGCCAGCTAGCATGTGATCTTTCAACACTACATTCAGGCAGGGGATTTGTGTATCAGAAATAGGGAAGGGCAAACTTCTTCTGGATTAGGATTTCCAAGAAGGCGGTGGGTTGGCTCAGTGTTTCGCACTGTTGCCTATCGGGGTCCAGAGGGTCTACCAGATTTCCATGAAGTCTGCATATTCTGTGATTTTGTGGGTTTCTTCCACCTAGGGCTCATGCACACGAACGTTGGTTGTTTTGTGGTCATCAAATTGCGGATCAAGAAAACACGGATACCAACCGTGTGCATTCTGCATTTAGCGAAAACGCCCAGCCCCTAATAGAACAGTCCTATCCTTGTCCAGAATACGGACAATAAGGCCTCATGCACACGACAGTTGTTTTTCTCGGCCCCCGCTCCGTTTTTTTTGCGGATAGGATGGCGACTCATTCATTTCAATGGGTCAGCAAATAAATGCTGATAGTTTATCCGTTTGTGTTCCGTGTCTGTTGTCCGGGTTTCCCTTCAGCAAAAAAAATTGTGCATGTCCTACTTTTTTCACATTTGCGGACAAGGATAGGCGTTTATTACAAGGGATCTGTGGAAAAAAAACGGATCCTCCCAAAAAAATGCATGCATGAGGCTTAATAATAACATGTATTTTTTTGCGGAACAGTCATGGAACGCACACTGAGTCACTTCCGTTGCTTTTGTGGCCCCATTAAAGTGAATGGTTCCGCATACGGGCTGCAACAAAAACCAAAACGGACACGGAAAACAAATATGTTCACGTGCATGAGTCTTTATTTCGGTTTTTGCCCACCCTAAAAAATATCCTAAGGTTAAATGGTCAATAAAGAATGTTGGTATGCCATAGAGACATATCCAAATTTTTGATTGGTGGGGGTCTGAGACCCTCATTGATCTCTACAACGAGAGGAAAGCAATTGCAGGAATGGAGACAGGCCCATACGCGTTCTACTGAGTCCGTCTCCTGCACCTCAAAACCTTTGATATGTCTCTACCAGGTATGAAAAGTGTTCCCAAAGCTCAGTGACGCTTTAACCAGCCTCCGATGAAACTAAGGGCTCATGCACGTAAGGCTACTTTCACACTAGCGTTCGTCGGTCCGCTCGTGAGCTCCGTTTGAAGGGGCTCACGAGCGGACCCGAACGCAGCCGTCCAGCCCTGATGCAGTCTGAATAGAGCGGATCCGCTCAGACTGCATCAGTCTGGCGGCGTTCAGCCTCCGCTCCGCTCGCCTCCGCACGGACAGGCGGACAGCTGAACGCTGCTTGCAGCGTTCGGGTGTCCGCCTGGCCGTGCGGAGGCGTGCGGATCCGTCCAGACTTACAATGTAAGTCAATGGGGACGGATCCGTTTGAAGATGCCACAATGTGGCTCAATCTTCAGGCGGATCCGTCCCCCATTGACTTTACATTGAAAGTCTGGACGGATCCGTCCCAGGCTATTTTCACACTTAGCTGTTATATGCTAAAATAATGCAGACGGATCCGTCCGAGGCTATTTTCACACTTAGCTTTTTTTTTGCAATTTTAATGCAGACGGATCCGTTCTGAACGGAGCCTCCGTCTGCATTATTATGATCGGATCCGTTCAGAACGGATCCGCCCGAACGCTAGTGTGAAAGTAGCCTAAGTCGGATCCGCAAAACACGAATACAGGCTGTGTGTGTTCCCCATTTTGCAGACCGGAACGTCTTGCCCTCTATAGAACAGCCCGATCCTCGTCCGTACAATGGACAAGAATAGGGCATGTCCTATTTTTTTGCGGGGCCACGGAACGGACCCATTGAAGTGAATGGTTCCACATTCGACCCACAAAAAAAAGCTGCAGACCAAAAATACATTTGTGTGCGTGAGCCTGGGTGCGTCTGATAGCGGGGCAATCCGAGCGTGAGCCCCAGTGCGGACAGGGACAATCGGTGTACAGCGCTGCGCAATATGTCAGTGCTAATAACCCTGGACAATATGTGATGAAGAACTGTCATATATACAGCAATTCCTGCGTTCTACAAGTCCATAGAGATTGTGAGACGTCGTATTGCTTTCTGCAACTGCTACAAAGCTGCCAGCCTTCCCCAATGCCACAGGCTGCCCCCTGTACATGCCAGTATTCACACCATTAGAAGTGGTATGCGGTATTATGCAGTCCTAGCTTATACCCATAAATGTAGATCCTGGGAAGCATTCAGTCCCTGAGAGCCATATGGCAATAAGGTCCTGGGCTGATGCCTTTATGTGAGTGCCAGTCTTTAATCATGCCAGTTCAGTGCCAGGTTACTCACTGTTGTGGTGGAGAACTTCCTGAAGAACTGATTTGCAGCCCACAGCATTTTTATATGCGGTACCCCAATACTCGCCGGTAGGAGAAATAAGACAGCAACCAACACCCACAGCCCTTGTGTCCCCAACTGACTGCAGAGCTTGGCACAAACACCAGCTCCAGCTGCGCCCCGCCTCCTCTGTGAATCCCCGCCCACTTACATTCCCGTCATTTCAGTTGGGAGGCAGCGTACGTTACTGCGGAGCTGCGTCTCTAGACTGTCACCTCAGGCCACGCCCCCACCCCAGCAGCTGCGTCTTGGCTGATGCCTTGGCGCTACTGATGCAATCTCTATGGAGGCGTGTCCTCCTGCAGGTCACACGTGTGTCTCCCCTGTGCAGGACACATTGGTATTGCCAGGACTTTTCATGTACTGTGAATTATTCTGGCCAACCCCGATCTAGGCCCAGGGTGGGTACAAGAGGAGCCATTTTCGTTTCTTCCTCCTTGCATTCCAAAAGCTGAAGAGCCCTAACGTTTTTACTTTTCCTTTCACATAGCCAGAAATTAACATCCACGGAGCAGTATGAGGGCTTGTTTTATTAGGCCTCATGCACACGACCGTTGTGTTCCGTTCCGCAAAATGGGGTTCCGTTGTTCCGTGATCCGTTTTTGTTTCCGTGTGTCTTCCTTTATTTTTGGAGGATCACCAGACATGAAGGAAAGTAGAAAAAAAAAGTCTAAGTCAAGTTTGCCATGCAAATGATAGGAAAAAAACGGACGCGGATGACAATCTTGTGTGCCTCCGCGTTTTTTCACGGTCATTGACTTGAATGGGTCCGCGAACTGTTTCCCTTGAAAAAAATAGGACAGGTCATATTTTTTGGACAGAATGGAACCACCGATCACGGACGCGGATGACAAACAGTGCATTAGCCGAGTTTTCAACTGACCCATTGAAAGTCAATGGGTCCGCAGAAAATCACGAAAAACTAAACAATGGACACGGAATGAAACAACAGTCGTGTGCATGAGGCCGAAAGGACTATTTTTATGGTACATACGACTTTTTGATCACTTATTAAAAAATTTGGGGGGACAAGGTGCCTACAGAATGGCGAATCGTGTGTTTTTCTTTTTTTCTTATTTCAGCGTACACTGCACATGGAAATTATTTTTATATTTTAATAGTTCATTTTCGAACGCGGTGATACCCAAGATGTTTAATTTTTTATTGTTTATTTTTATATGGGAAAGGGGGGTGATTTGAATTTTTTATATTTTAACTTTTTTTTCAACATAAAAATATTTAAGGCTAGGGCTATATTTAGGCTAGGGCTACATGGCGACATGTGTAACATGACATATAGGGTACAACTACACTGCAACATGTGTTGCGTGACGTGGATGACGCACAACATATTTTGTAATGGTAGTCAATGGTGTCGTACTGTGACATGCTAGATGGATTTTTTGTGTCGCAGTGCAACACCATTGACTACCATTATAAAAATTGTTGCGCGACAACTGTTGCTGTGTAGACTCTTTTGGTTCAAATGACGGGGTTCGCTGTGATCGCCATTCCCCGTCATTGCTGCCTGGTGCCTGCTGTATTATACAGCTGGCACCCGCCGCGTATGGTTGGGCTCACTGCAGCAGCATGTTCCATACAGCCCTTCACACATTATCACATACATGTACATGATGATGTATGCAGGGGTTAAAGGGAACCTTTCACTATGAAAATGCAGTGTGATCTATGGGCAGCATGTTACAGAGTAGGAGGAGCTGAGCAGATCGATATACAGTGTATATACTTGTATACAGAGGTCTTAAAGGGGTTGTGGTCATCAATATCACATCGGTGGGGGGTCTGTCTCCCCAGGCTTGGACTGGCCCACATGGGTACAGGTGAATCCCCTGGTGGGCCCCTGAGCAAGCTGGGCCCCTAGTCTCCCACCCCCTGCACAAGTGGCACATCACACAGTAGACGTACTGCACTACATACATATATTCAATGTACAGCTCCTCAACCAGCCTATGTTCATATTAAAAACCTGATAGATTATTAAGGAAAACTCCCCAGTTTATTTTTATAGACACGATCAGAGCTGAGATGACTTCTAGCTATAGAGGGAAGCTAGCCAGTGTCCTCTTTTCCCCAGGACCTACCTTCTCTATGCAGGGACCCCCATACTCCATCATCTGGTAGCATCTTGCTGCTGTGTGAGCAGGTAATATATATGAATGTGTCCGTACAGTGGGCCCCCAAAATAAATTTTACTGGTGGGCCCTAGGTACCCCAGTCTGACACTGGGTCTCCCGGCACCCCTGCTTATCAGAGGATGGAAGAGGTCTAACTGCTCGTATGAGTGCTGCACCTCTGCTACGGTCTAGATCTGCTCCGGAACTCCAGCTATGGTAGCTCCCAAAGGGTACATTGCTTGGCTGTTCTCAGAACTCCATAGAAATGAATGGAGCATGCTGGGAGTCATAGTTTCACCACAGCTGGAGTGCCAAAGGTTAGCCATCACTGGTCTAGGTGGTGTGCAGTTAAACACTGAAGTGCTCGCACAAGCACCGTGGCCCATTCAATTAGCTGATCAGCGGGGGTCTGACTCCCAGGTCCAATATCATATTGATGACCTATCCTGAGGATAGATCATCAATATGGTACCACTGAACAGCTTGGACATTGATGCCTCCACTCTCTCCATCTTCCAGTCCAGGCACTGTTTACATCCAGCTGGCTATGGGCATGGTCACGTGCACCTCTCCAGAAAATGACTGGCTCCTGCGGTAATGTGACCATCAGCAGCATGTTGCCGCTGAAGCCAGTAATTGGTTGGAACAGTGCATGTGACCTTACCCATAGTCAGCGGATGGAAACAGTGCGGGGACCAGAAGATGGAGAGTGGAGACAACGCGGACCACCGGAGCGGAATTAATCAGGTAAGTATAAATCTTCCGTTTTAGGGGCTTTGCTGCAGGAACTTGTTAAAGAATCATTTTTACAAGAAAACCCCTTTAAATTCAGGTACATTACTTACAGTTCGCCACATGCATGGAGTGGCAGTTCTTACACAATGTGAGATTTCCTCAGTTCTCACAGGTAGCACAGCTGCAAAGGTAGTTCATAGGCCAAGATGAAGCATGAGACGGATCCCAAAGTCAGACTAAGTTCTGCACCTTTTGTACAGGTTGCCGTACTCACAGTTATGATTTTCACAATGTCCTCAGCGGGATGTGGTATTCTCATTACAGCTGGCCAGGCTGCTTTGTAATGGATGTCCAGGTATTCTAAAACTTACATCTCCTGAACGATTTAGGCCTCTTTCACACGGGCGTCGCGTGTGAGGGCCGGATAGGATGCGGGTGCGTCGCGGGAAAATGCGCAATTTTTCCGTGCGAGTGCAAAACGTTTTAATGCGTTTTGTACGCGTGTCAGAAAAATCTGCATGTTTGGTACCCAGACCCGAACCCGGACTTCTTCACAGAAGTTCGGGTTTGGGATCGGTGCTGTGGAAATTTTATTATTTTCCCTTATAACAGGGTTATAAGGGAAAATATTAGCATTCTGATTACAGAATGCTTACTAAAATAGGGATGGAGGGGGTTAAAAAAATTAAATTAAACTCACCTCATCCACTTGTTCGCGCAGCCCGGCTTCTCCTCTTTCTTCTTCTTCTTTGATGACCTGGGAGGAAAAGGACCTTTGGTGACGTCACTGTGCTCATCACATGGTCCATCACATGAGGCATAGTGTATGGGGACACAAAGGTCCTTTTCCTCCCAGGTCATCAAAGAAGAACACAGAAGACGAGCCGGGCAGCGCGAACAAGTGGATGAGGTGAGTTTAATTTTTAATTTTCTTTTTTTAACCCCTCCATCCCTATTTTACTAAGCATTCTGTATTAAGAATGCTATTATTTTCCCTTATAACCATGTTATAAGGGAAAATAATAATGATCGGGTCCCCATCCCGATCGTTACCTAGCAACCATGTGTGAAAATCTCACCGCATCCACACTTGATTGCAGATGCTTGCGATTTTCACGCAGCCCCATTCACTTCTATTGGGCCTGCATTGCGTAAAAAACACAGAATATAGAGCATCACCTGTTTGAGAAGGCAGCGGCGCTCCAGTAGCACCGCCGCCTTCTCACTGTTTACCGCCGGCCCAGTGACGTCACGACTAGTATCAACTAGCATGGGTCGGGCTAAGCTCCATTCAAGTGAACAGAGCTTAGCCCTGCCCACGCTAGTTGATACTAGTCGTGACGTCCACTGTTCCTGCTGTGACCACGTCCTGTGGTAGACTATTCCACAGCTTTACCATTTTTACAGTAAAGAAGCCTTGACGCCTCTGGAAACTGAACTTTTTATTTTCCAGATGGAGCCAGTGCCCCCTTGTCTTTGAAGGGGATTTTACATGGAACAGCTTTATTACCACTTTACCCTGTACCCACTCTGTGTTTTTTGTCCGGCCGCCTCTCGGCATGTTTGCCGTGCTGTGGCGGGACCGCTGGCCCGCCCCTATTATAGTGAATGGGGCCGGAGCGGACCTCTTTTGGGCACCCCATCATAAGGTCGATTGACTCAGTTTCCTGGCGCTGGCAGGACAAGGGAATCATGGGTTCCCTGCCATGCCATTCGGCAGTATGTTGCGGTGCTGCGATGACATCATTGTGACTTTCCACAGATGCTGGCCTGGCCTGAAGAGGCTGGACTGCATCGCTGGATAACTTCATGGGATCAGGTAAAGGGGAGTATTATATGGAGGCACAGAACATGGAGGCACAGTGTATGGGGACATAAAAAAAAAATAAGACATTGTATAGTGTTAATATAGTGGGACCGCGCTGCTCCTCATTAACACACAGCGTTTTTCCACGAATGCAGGTATTCACTTTATCTGGCCCAGGACAGACACCCTTCAAATGAATCGCAGTATACTTCTACGCAGATTGGAACTCAGCATATCTATGCTGGATCGTCGTAGGCTCCTCTTCAAGATGTCATAAACCGCACAATAGTGAGAGTACCTCCGGCACAGTTAAAATATTCTGCTTTATTATACTCACAGAAATAAAATGATTTTTCAGCATATCAATACAGCAATAGTCTTTCGCACAGCCCAACCCGGGTTTCACATATAGCTTCATCAGGGGCGAGAATCTACCACACCTAGGGTAGGTGGATATTTAACCCCCTTCCCCCCACATGGCACAGCTGATAATTATATTGCCCATCCACTTGCACAAGAGATTTCACCAGAATGCTCATATTCCAAATAAAATACATAAAACACAAATAAAAATACATTTCATTCATCTTTTAAAAATTCACATACAAAATATCGCAATTATATAGCTTTTTCATACTGACTCTCCCCATTGGGACTTATATTACAAACACGGCTAGGTCAACCAATGACTGACTTCCAAGTGCTTCATTCATGAAATGACACGTCCAGGTAAGTTCCCTCCCCCTGCTGGACAATTCATTACTCCACACTTTCACTGCTCCGGCGCACTACAATGACAATATTCCAAATATATTCAAACTAAACAGGGCTTGAGATGGAATTCTATATTCATCCCTTTAGGTTGGAGGGTGCTTAGTTTATATATCCATTCGATCTCTCTTCTATTTATTTGCATGACTGGGTCTCCACCCCACTCCCATGAATTTCAAACCCCTTGGGTTCTTCTCATGGTGCTCCTTAAAATGCATAGAAAGACTATGTGTAGTTAGACCTTTTTTGATATTCTGGATATGCTCCAGTATTCTAACTTACAGTTTCCTGAGGGTTCTTCCCACGTACTGGAGGCCACAGGGGCACTCCACTACGTATATCACCCCCTCATTCTTACAGGACAGACCCCCCTTCACTTTAAACTCTTGTCCACTTGCTGTGGATTTCACTACCCCCACATGCTGCGTTCTCTCTCTCAATATTCTATTTTTTCAGCCTATACAAAAGCCGCACCATGTGAACTTCTGCGTGTCATTATTTTGAGGGGACAGTCGAAATCGCGCTATGTACTAAGCGTGTGTTCATATTAGGGGCCTTCTTATATATTATTTCTGGCCCCCTGGGTATCTCTTTCCCCAGGATGGGGTCGTTCTCAGTATTGCCCAGTTTCTTTTAATCGCGTTTTTCAAAAATCTTGTATTGGCATTATATTGCGTCATGAACATGAAGCGGAAATCCCTCTCCTTCTTAGGCCTCATGCACACGACAGTATTTTTTCACAGTCCGCAAAAACGGGGTCCGTAGGTCCGTGATCCGTGACCGTTTTTTCGTCCGTGGGTCTTCCTTGATTTTGGCCGTGCAGAGCCAAACGGATCCGTCCTGAATTACAATGCAAGTCAATGGGGAAGGATCCGTTTGACTTTGACACAATATGGTGCCATTTCAAACGGATCCGTCCCCATTGACTTTCAATGTAAAGTCTGGAGTTCTTTTATACCATCGGATTGGAGATTCCTCCAATCCGATGGTATATTTTAACTTGAAGTGTCCCCATCACCATGGGAACGCCTCTATGTTAGAATATACTGTCGGATATGAGCTACATCGTGAAACTCAGATCCGACAGTATATTCTAACACAGAGGCGTTCCCATGGTGATGGGGACGCTTCAGGTTAGAATATACAAAAAAACTGTGTACATGACTGCCCCCTGCTGCCTGGCAGGGGGCAGACCCCCCCCCCCCCTGTTTTTAACTCATTGGTGGCCAGTGCGGCCACCCCCCCCTCCCCCCCTGTAGTTAACTCATTGGTGGCCAGTGTGCGCCCCCCCCCGCCCCCCCTCCCTCCCTCTATTGTAATAATAGCATTGGTGGCAGAGTGCGCCCCCGCCCCCCCTCCCTCCCTCTATTGTAATAATAGCATTGGTGGCAGTGTGCGCCCCCCCCCTCCCTCCCTCTATTGTAATAATAGCATTGGTGGCAGTGTGCGCCCCCCCCCCCCCTCGATCATTGGTCGCAGCAGGCTGCTGCTGGCTGCTGCGATCTCTGTGTTCCGGCCGGGAGCTCCTCCTACTGGAAAGTGACAGGTCTGTGCGGCGCATTGCTGTCACTTACCAGTAGGAGGAGCTCCCGGCCGGACGCAGACATCGCAGCAGCCAGCAGGTAAGTATGAATCTTCTACTATTGCTAAGGCTAAGTAACCATGGCAACCAGGACTGCAGTAGCGTCCTCGTTGCCATGGTTACCGATCGGAGCCCCAGCGATTAAACTGGGACTCCGATCGGAACTCCGCTGCCACCAATGATCTGGGGGGGGAGAGGGGAGGCCGCACACTGCCACCAATGTATTAAAAGAATAGAGGGAGGAAGGGGGGGGGGGGGCGCACACTGCCACCAATGTATTAAAACAATAGAGGGAGGAAGGGGGGGGCGCACACTGCCATCAATGTATTAAAACAATAGAGGGAGGAAGGGGGGGGGGCGCACACTGCCATCAATGTATTAAAACAATAGAGGGAGGAGGGGGGGGCGCACACTGCTACCAATGTTAATGCAATAGAGGGAGGGAGGGGGGGCCGCACACTGTGCCACCAATGCTATTATTACAATAGAGGGAGGGAGGAGGGGGGGGGGGAGGGGGGGCGCACACTGTGCCACCAATGTTATCATTACAATAGAGGGAGGGAGGGGGGGCGCACTGGCCACCAATGAAATTTAAACTGGGGAGGGAGGGGGGTCTGCCCCTGCTGCCTGGCAGCCCCGGATCTCTTACAGGGGGCTATGATAGCACAATTAACCCCTTCAGGTGCAGCACCTGAGGGGTTAATTGTACGGATCACGGCCCCCTGTAAGAGATCGGGTGCTGCCAGGCAGCAGGGGGCAGTCATGTACACAGTTCGTTGTATATTCTAACTAGAAGCGTCCCCGTCACCATGGGAACGCCTCTGTGTTAGAATATACTGTCGGATCTGAGTTTTCACGAAGTGAAAACTCCGCTATGAAAAAGCTTTTATGCAGACGGATCTTCGGATCCGTCTGTATGAAAGTAACCTACGGCCACGGATCATGGACACGGATGCCAATCTTGTGTGCATCCGTGTTCTTTCACGGACCCATTGACTTGAATGGGTCCGTGAACCGTTGTCCGTCAAAAAAAAATAGGACAGGTCATATTTTTTTGACGGACAGGATACACGGATCACGGTCTCGGCTGCAAAACGGTGCATTTTCCGATTTTTCCACGGACCCATTGAAAGTCAATGGGTCCGCGAAAAGAAACGGGAAACGCCATAACGGCCACGGATGCACACAACGGTCGTGTGCATGAGGCCTCACTCTTTTTTTCACAATCACCCTCTATTTTGCAAACCTCCAAATGATTTCGGCACTCTTCCAACTCCTCCTCCTCATACCCTTTTTCCACAAACCTTTCTTTAATCACTTTGCTCTGCTTCCTATAATCTTCTACATTTCTACAGTTACGTGCTATTCTTTTAAACTGCTCTTTTGGGATGTTATTTAGCCATACATCATGATGGCAACTAGTCCTATCAATATATGCATTCACGTCTGTTTCTTTAAAGTAGGTTTTTGTGGTCAACCTTCCATTTTCAAAGGAAATACATAGATCTAGGAAATTAACCTCCACATTGCTTATACTACTGGTAAAGTGCAAATTCCAGCTGTTCGTATTCAAATTCTGGATGAGTGCTTCCAGCCCCCTTTTCTCTCCCACCCAGATTAAAAGGCAGTCATCGATGAATCTCCTCCATATCCGCAATTCACCTCCATAGATTTTCTTTCCTAGTATCGGGATGATGTTCTCCTCCTCCCATGACCCCATAAAAATGTTCTGTCATTAGTGGGTCTTTTAACACCTGGTTCTCTATAGCTTTCACTCCTAGGGCCTTCGGTATCACGGTATATAATGAGGTCATGTCGACTGTCGCCAGCCATACCTCCTCTCGATGTATATCTAGTTTTTTTGTAAGATCTAATACGCTAATTGTATACTTCAAATATGAAGGAATTTGTGTGACATATTTTTGTAGGTGAAAGTCTATGTACTCTGTGATCCTGTTTGTAAGGGAGTTTATCCCCGAAACTATGGGCCTGTGGCGATTGTATAGTCATGTAGATAAAAAGTGAAAAAATAGCACTGGTATGTGACAACAAAAATGCGGTTATTCCTGAAAAGCATAAATCTGCTGTTGTGTTATGCAGTGAAAGGAAATGTACAGTATCATATCCATATTTACGGAAGCAGCGTAGTTTGTTCTGTTGTGCTGTTTGCATAGCTCCCATTCACTACAATGCGGGTTTCGTAAACACTGGAGCACTGGCCCGCTCGGCTGTTTCTCCAAGCCTGGCCACTTGGTGCTGGCGCTTAGTCCCATTTCACTGCAAAATCAACGGGATGGGACAACCGCTTTCCGCATTAGGGAAGCTGACATGCAGGACTCTTACCTTAGCGAAGCAGGAGCCTTCTCCCCTCAGCTAAGGCTACTTTCACACTTGCGGCAGCCTCTTTCAGCAGGCTGTTTCGGCTGTACTGCAAGTCCACCATGCCGCCGGAGGTCCGCTCCGGCCCCATTCACTATAATGGGGGCGGGCCAGAGGTCCCGCCACAGCACGGAAAACATGCCGAGAGGCGGCCGGACAAAGAACGCAGTGTGGGTACAGGGTAAAGTGGTAATAAAGCTGTTCCACGTAAAATCCCCTTCAAAGACAAGGGGGCACTGGCTCCATCTGGAAAAGAAAAAGTTCAGTTTCCAGAGGTGTCAAGGCTTCTTTACTGTAAAAATGGTAAAGCTGTGGAATAGTCTACCACAGGACGTGGTCACAGCAGGAACAGTGGACGTCACGACTAGTATCAACTAGCGTGGGCGGGGCTAAGATCTGTTCACTTGAATGGAGCTTAGCCCCGCCCACGCTAGTTCATACTAGTCATGACGTCACTGGGCCAGCGGTAAACAATGAGAAGCGGTGGTGCTACTGGAGCGCCGCTGCCTTCTCAAACAGCTGATCGGCGGGGTTCCCGGGGGTCGGATCCCCGCTGATCAGAAGCTGATAATCCATCCAGAGGATAGATCATCAGTTAAAACAAAGTGCAGAACCCCTTTAATTTTTAAAAGTAAATGACATTAATACTTATGAATACGTGTAGAAATCTGAGTGTCGCTTCCCTTTTCTAAAATATCTGAGTCTCGCTTCCCTTTTCTAAAATTCACATCCCCACTTATCCCTCGGTTGGACTTGATGGACTTATGTCTTTTTTTCAACCATTTTAACTATGTAGATCTACTGTACCTACCGGTGGTGCTATTTAGGAGCGAGGAGGGGGATTTATCTTGAGAGATTAAGTATTCTGCAGTATATTACAGTTCCACATGGTTGTAACCCAGCTTTCCCAAAAGCCTTGCTATGGCACTTTTTAGGAGTGGATGCTTAACCCCTTAAGGACGCAGGGCGTATCGGTACGCCCTATTTCCCGAGTCCTTAAGGACTCAGGGCGTACCGGTACGTCCTAACTTTAAATGCAGATTCCGGCGCCGCGGGGGTTAATGGAAACGGGATGCCGGCTGAATGTGACCCCCCTATCGGCGATCGCGCGCAAACCGCAGGTCAATTCAGACCTGCGGTTTGCTGCGCTTTTTGCAGTTTCTGATCCCCGCGGTCCCTGACCGCGGGGATCAGAAACTTTAGTGTACCTCAAATATAGATTTTACATCCCCCCTGCACCCCTGCATGATTTTTTGCCGGCAGGGGGGGGGAGTTGTGGGCGGTGGGGGCGGTGCGGGAGGCGGGCGGTGCGGCAGGCGGGATCGCGATCCCCCGCCCGCCTCCACTTGAAAATTCGTTGGTGTAGAGTGGGTATACCAGGGTGCCAGCACATTGCTGGCACCCTGGTATAAACGGCTGACATCGGTGATGCGATGTCAGCCGTTTAACCCTTTCCATACAGCGGTCCGTACGGACCGCTGTATGGAAAAAGTTAACAGTAAGAAGTAGCTCCCTCCCTCTCCCATCGGGGGGCTGCAGTGCCTTTGCAGCCCCCCGAATGGAGAGGGAGGGAGCTCCCAGACAGCCCCCCCCCGAAGCCCCGTCCTTACCCTTCCCCGTCTGCGCAGTTCTGACCACTACTGAGCAGACGGGGAAGGTTCCCATGGCAACAGGACGCCGTCTCAGGCATCCTGCTGTCCATGGTGCTGAACAGATCTGTGCTGAAGGCAGAGATCTGTTCAGACAAAGATATATTGTACTGTACTGTATTATACAGACATCAGACCCACTGGATCTTCAAGAACCAAGTGGGTCTGGGTCAAAAAAAAAGTGAAAAAAAGTGACAAAAAAGTAAAAATAAAGAAAACACATTTATCACTGAATAAAAATGAAAAAAATAAAATTCCCTACACATGTTTGGTATCGCCAGCGTCCGTAATGACCTGATCTATAAAACGGTCATGTTACTTTCCCCGCACGGTGAACGCCATAAAAAAAAAAAAAAAAATATTAGGAAATTGAGATTTTGCCCACCTTACTTCCCAAAAAAGGTAATAAAAGTGATCAAAAAAGTCGCATGTACGCCAAAATAGTACCAATCAAACCGTCATCTCATCCCGAAAAAATCATACCCTACCCAAAATAATTGCCAAAAAACTGAAAAAACTATGGCTCTCAGACTATGGAAATACTAAAACATGATTTTTTTTGTTTCAAAAATAAAATCATTGTGTAAAACTTAAATAAATAAAACAAAGTATACATATTAGGTATCGCCGCGTCCGTATCGACCGGCTCTATAAAAATATGACACGACCTAACCCCTCAGGTGACCACTGTAAAAAAATAAAAATAAAAACGGTGTAAAAAAAGCCATTTTGTCATCTTACGTCACAATAAAGTGTAATAGCAAGCGATTAAAAAATCATGTGCACCCCAAAATAGGCCCAATCATGAGACCCTACTTAAAATAATCGCCCAAAAACTGAAAAAACTATGGCTCTTAAGCTATGGAGACACTAAAACATTTTTTTTGTTTTAAAAATGAAATCATTGTGTAAAACTTACATAAATAAAAAAAATTGTATACATATTAGGTATCGCCGCGTCCGTGACAACCTGCTCTATAAAATTACCACATGATCTAACCTGTCAGATGAATGTTGTAAATAACAAAAAAAAACGTGCCAAAAAATCTATTTCTTGTTACCTTGCCACACAAAAAAGTGTAATATAGAGCAACCAAAAATCATATGTACCCTAAACTAGTACCAACAAAACTGCCACCCTATCCCCTAGTTTCTAAAATGGGGTCACTTTTTTGGAGTTTATACTCTGGGGGTGCATCAGGGGGGCTTCAAATGGGACATGGTGTCAAAAAAAAACAGTCCAGCAAAATCTGCCTTCCAAAAACCGTATGGCATTCCTTTCCTTCTGCGCCCTGCCGTGTGCCCGTACAGCGGTTTACAAACACATATGGGGTGTTTCTGTAAACTACAGAATCAGCGCCATAAATAATGAGTTTTGTTTGGCTGTTAACCCTTGCTTTGTAATTGGAAAAAAAATATTAAAATGGAAAATCTTCCAAAAAAGTGAAATTTTGAAATTGTATCTCTATTTTCCATTAAATCTTGTGCAACACCTAAAGGGTTAACAAAGTTTGTAAAATCAGTTTTGAATACCTTGAGGGGTGTAGTTTCTTAGATGGGGTCACTTTTATGGAGTTTCTACTCTAGGGGTGCATCAGGGGGGCTTCAAATGGGACATGGTGTCAAAAAACCAGTCCAGCAAAATCTGACTTCCAAAAACCATACGGCGCACCTTTCACTCTACGCCCCGCTGTGTGGCCGTACAGCAGTTTACGGCCACATATGGGGTGTTTCTGTAAACTACAGAATCCGGGCCATAAATAATGAGTTTTGTTTGGCTGTTAACCCTTGCTTTGTAACTGGAAAAAAAATATCAAAATAGAAAATCTGCCAAAAAAGTGAAATTTTGAAATTGTATCTCTATTTTCCATTAAATCTTGTGCAACATCTAAAGGGTTAACAAAGTTTCTAAAATCAGTTTTGAATACCTTGAGGGGTGTACTTTCTTAGATGGGGTCACTTTTAGGGAGTTTCTGCTCTAGGGTTGCATCAGGGGGCTTCAAATGGGACATGGTGTCAAAAAAACAGTCCAGCAAAATCTGCCTTCCAAAAACCATACGGCGCACATTTCACTCTACGCCCCGCTGTGTGGCCGTACAGTAGTTTACGGCCACATATGGGGTGTTTCTGTAAACAGCAGAGTCAGGGCAATAAAGATACAGTCTTGTTTGGCTGTTAACCCTTGCTTTGTTAGTGGAAAAAATGGGTTAAAATGGAAAATTAGGCAAAAAAATGAAATTCTCAAATTTCATCCCCATTTGCCAATAACTCTTGTGCAACAGCTAAAGGGTTAACAAAGTTTGTAAAATCAGTTTTGAATACCTTGAGGGGGTGTAGTTTATAGAATGGGGTCATTTTTGGGTGGTTTCTATTATGTAAGCCTCGCAAAGTGACTTCAGAGCTGTAGTGGTCCCTAAAAATGGGGTTTTTGTAAATTTCAGAAAAAGTTCAAGATTTGCTTCTAAACTTCTAAGCCTTGTAACATTCCCAAAAAATAAAATATCATTCCCAAAATGCTACAAACATGAAGTAGACATATGGGGAATGTAAAGTCATCACAATTTTTGGGGGTATTACTATGTATTACAGAAGTAGAGACATTTTTCAAAATTTTTGGTAAATATGGTATTTTTTTATGCAAAAAAATTCACTTTTTTGACCCAATTTTAGCAGTGTCATGAAGTACAATATGTGACGAAAAAACAATCTCAGAACGGCCTGGGTAAGTCAAAGCGTTTTAAAGTTATCAGCACTTAAATTGACACTGGTCAGATTTGCAAAAAATGGCCAAGTCCTTAAGGTGAAATAGGGCTGAGTCCTTAAGGGGTTAAAGAGTAAGTTTTCTTTTTGTAAAATGTCCTAAATTCCCTAATAATACTTTTTGTAATATACTTTAATGCATTTTGAATTTTTAATAGAGATATCCCCCCCCCACCGCACTTTTTCCTATGCGCTTAACAGTCACTTTTCTGTACACCGCTGACTTCTCAGCGGTGTACGGAGTACAGAGTCTACAGTTTATGAATGGGACCACATTGCTACTGCCTACCTAAATCCTGGCATAGCACATGGGAACTCTGTAACCTTGTGCTATGCCAGGATTAGTGTAACAGCTCCTGCTTCGCTAAGCTAAGAGCTGACATGCAGGACTTTTAGCTTAGCGAAGCAGGCACTGGCAGGAGCCGCTCCGCTCAGCTAAACCTGGCACAGCACATGGTTACAGAGTACCCATGTGCTATGCCAGGATTTAAATAGGATCAGCAATGTGTGCTCCTGCCCGTACTTTGCACTCGTTCTGGTCCCATTCATAAACTGTAGACTCCGTACTCCATACACCGATGAGAAGTCAGCGGTGTACAGAAAAGTTAATGTTAAGCGCACAGGGAAGGTGCAGTTTAAGGGGAATATCTCTACAAAAAATGCATTAATACAGTATATTAAAAAAAAGTTTAGTTGAGATCCCACTGGTTGCGCTTACATATGGGGTTCCCGACCTCTCCTTAGAGGAATGGGAGAAAGCAGGTATCATACGTTTAGATCAGTTGTATGAAGGTGACACTATGAAAACATTTGAGACCTTACATCAAAATTATGGTATACCTAACACTTGTTTCTATCAATACCTACAAGTTAGACATATGCTGCACAGAACGAGACCTCCTATTATTTCATTGAATAAAACTACCCCTTTTAGTAAATATTTTACTAGTAAGACAGGTCAGGGGAAAGGCCTTGCGACTGCATATCATGCACTTGACCCTACTCTAGAAACAAAGCTGAACTTTATGGTGAAGTGGGAAGAAGAGTTAGGGAGCTCTTGGTCGGTCGAGGAGTGGAGGGATGCCTTCCACTGGACGATAGCTACTGCAAAATGCAATAATCACATTGAACAAAATAGGAAAATACAACTTAGATGGTACTTGACTCCAGCCCGTATAGCACACATGGATCCTGAATATAGTTCAAACTGCTGGAGGAATTGTGGGGAAAAGGGAAGCTTATCACATATGTGGTGGTCGTGCCCTATTATTCTCCCTTTTTGGAGGAAGATTTTTGACCTTATCTCGACAGTGGCGGGCTTCCAGATCCCCCTCGACCCTCCATTAGCTGTGCTGTCCATCGGAATAGGAGGTTTACCTCACTCCCATAGATCGGTTATGATGGCCATTCTCTCGGCTGCAAGAAAGCTTATTGCGACCTCCTGGAAGCTGCCCATTACTCCTCAGGTATCTGATGTGATCTCACTAGTTAACCAGTATATGCAACATGAATATATATATGCAGATTCTTACTCTGAACGCTTAAGGGCTCATAAAAGATGGGAATTGTGGAACTCTTCCCCGTTTGCAGTTAGGATTCACTCTTTGGCTTTGGTATACATACATGGCGGGAGAGAGCGGTGGATGGAGGACGGTGGATGGATAAAGATGTAGGGTAAACACATATAGGGGCACACGCTAAAGTATAGAATAAATTATATCTTAGGAATGGATCACAAGTTCTGGATTCAATCTATTAGTTTTGTTCTTGGATTGACTATGTTACAATCTGCTGTTTATGTCATCAATATGCTTTGCAGATATTCGTGATAGTTGCTGGATTATACAAGTGACATTTATTATCTGGTATTCTTATGTTGGTTTAACTATGTAATATCACAATACGAATGTCAAAGTTGTACTTTGAAAATGTTAGCATTGTTCTGGCTTATGCAAGTGACATATTTACTGTCTGATTTTCTTATGCTGAAAAATCAATAAAACATGAAAGTTTAAAAAAAAAAAAAAAAGTTTAGTTACTCTTGAATAGAAGAAAAACACAGGACTTGCTGGAGGTGCTTCTAGAGGTAACAGCCAAGAAGTGGAATCGAAGAACACTTTATTGGTGAATAAACAATGCGTTTTGGGTTTGTACCGATCCCTTTGTCAGGAAAACCATCAGTGGATACAAATTACAGAAGAATGTTAAAAGGCATTTTGGCAGTAAGGAAGGGGCTCTGCCCCTTTGGGGTGATTAACAGCAAGAAAGCTAAAACATGTATCAAATTTAAAAACATTTAGGCCCCTTGCAGACGAGCATGTCCGGATTAGGTCTGGATGCGTCCCGGGTGCATTGCGGCAAACCCGCGCGAGTAGGTTTTGACTGCGATTGCATTCCGTTGTTCAGTTTTTATCGTGTGGGTGCAATGCGTTTTGCACGCGTGTGATAAAAAACTGACTGTGGTACCCAGACCCGAACTTCTTCACTGAAGTTCGGTGTTGTGTAGAAGCAATTATTTTCCCTTGTAACATGGTTATAAGGGAAAATAATAGCATTCTTTAATACAGAATGCTTAGTACAAGGTCAATTGAGGGTTAAAAAATAAAAAATAAATTAACTCACCTCCTCCAATTGATGGCGTAGCTGCCGGTCTCCTGTTCTTTCTTCAGAACCTGTCAAAGGACCTGTGGTGACGTCACTGAGCTCCTAACATGGTCCAATTACATGGTACATCACCACGGTGAGGGGCCATGTGATTGGACCATGTGATGTGACGTCACCACAGGTCCTTTAGCCGGCAGCTCATGATTAAAGAAGTAAGAAGAGATCGGCAACTACGCGATCAAGAGGAGGAGGTGAGTTAATTTTTTTTATTTTTTAACCCTCAATTGACCTTCTACTAAGCATTCTGTATTAAAGAATTCTATTATTTTCCCTTATAACCATGTTATAAGGAAAAGTAATACAGTGAATAGACTTTCATCTCAGCAACCATGCGTGAAAATCGCACCACATCCGCACTTGCTTGTGGATGCTTGTGATTTTCACGCAGCTCCATTCACTTCTATGGGGCCTGCGTTGCATGGAATACACACAATATAGAGCATGCTACGCAAGTGATGCGTGAAAATCACCGCTCATGTGCACAGCCCCATAGAAATGAATGGGTCCGTATTCAGTGCCGGTGCAATGCGTTCACCTCACCTCCCAGAGGTGGGACCCGCACCTATCAGACAATGGGGGCATATCTTAGCAATATGCCCCTATTGTATGTGATGGGAATACCCCTTTAAATCCTATTGCTTCTCCCTAAAAACATAACCTTTATTATTTAAAAAAAATGAAAAATAATACGGAATTATTAAAATATACTGGGAATCTAATGTGGGTATGGATTACACCACTCCACTCGGTCTTGGAAGACAGGGGATCTGACCCTATTCTGTCCTTCCCTAAAGCGGAATAACCGCCATGAAAAGAGCTATCCTACTGTCTTCAAATCTGCCCTGCAAACCCTAACCTAGCTAGGAAGCTAATTGATGAGGGGCCACTATCCTAACACCGAGAGGAAATACGAGATACCCCCGTCGTATAGACAGCAACACACTAGGCACACACAGCCAATAGTAGATATTCAATAACACACCAGACCTCCTGTAGATAAATCACATCGGGAATCCTGGTGCGTGTAATAAGCGGTATCTACGGTATCTTAAATAGTCACCCAATTCACAAATAATATACACAACGCGTTTCCCCCTGGAAATATTCCGATCCAGGGTTAATCAGGGACTATAGGGCTTCCTAATATGATAAACAATTGCTTCCATATATCTCATAGGTACAGTGATGATATACCCAAACAGGATGACTCAAAGATTACACCACGCAACAAAAATGAACTTTTTGTCTGCTACTGGGCAAAAACCATTTGTCCTATACTAAATCGAGTGTGCCGATTACAAATCCGAAGTCAGAATTGTTGTAACACGTCACAAAATTTTGCTATGCATAAGTATGCCTAAATAAATTTTAGGGGAATCTGTCACCAGTTTTATGGTGTCCTAACTAAGGGCAACATAAATAAATGACTGATTCTCTTAGCAAAATGCTGGGTCACTTTCTTTAATTGACCCAGTCAATCTGCCAACATCTTGTATCAAAAAGCTCCAGCTGATAATGATGAGTCATGAATATTCATGAGCTCCTGACTTTCCCCGCCCACCTGCTGCTGAATGACAGTTTTTTTCCATATGAATCAGCAGCAGGTGGGCGGGAGAGTGGCTAAAGCTCTGAATTAAATATACGCTGGACTCAATGACATCACGCCGGATTCGAATCAGCTCATTAGCATGTGGCATCTTTGTGTGTATATTATGAGGTAACCATCTGTCACACCAGTAAGTGAATACATCTAAGGTACTTTTTAGTAGTTAATGATTGTATCTAATTAGTTAGATTATAATCAAATATCCACATGACAGGTTCCCTTTAAGCACTTGGAAAGCATTGAATAATTTTGAACAGAACGAGTTTTACTCAAACAATTACCTGATCTACATCAAAGTTTGCGTAGTAAAGGCCTCATGCACACGACCGTTGTTTCATTCCGTGTCCATAGTTCCGTTTTTCGTGATTTTCTGCGGACCCATTGAAAGTCAATGGGTCCGTTGAAAACTCGGCTAATGCGCCGTTTGTCATCCGCGTCTGTGATCCGTGGTCCCAGTTCGTTAAAAAAATATTTTTTTTCACGGAAAACAGTTTGCGGACCCATTCAAGTCAATGGGTCCGTGAAAAAACGCGGAGGCACGCAAGATTGTCATACGCGTCAGTTTTTTTCCTATCATTTGCATGGCAAACTTGACTTAGACTTTTTTTTGCTTTCCTTCATAAAGGAAGACACACGGAAACAAAAACGGAAACGGATCACGGAACAACGGAACCCCATTTTGCGGAATGGAACACAACAACGGTCGTGTGCATGAGGCCAAACAGTGTATGAAAATGTAATGGAATAACAACATTTTAAAAAGACTTGTTTTTCAGTTTAAAAGTCTTAGGCCCCTTTCACACGGACGAGATTTCTGCGCGGATGCGATGCGTGAGGGGAAGGCATTGCACCCGCACTAAATCAGGACCCATTCATTTGTATGGTGCTGTGCACATGAGCGGTGATTTTCACGCATCACTTGTGCGTTGCTTGAAAATCGCAGCATGCTCCTCTTTGTGCGTTTTCCACGCAACGCAGGCCCCATAGAAGTGAATGGGGCTGCGTGAAAATCACAAGCATCCGCAAGCAAGTGCGGATGCGGTGCGATTTTCACGCACGGTTGCTAGGAGACGATCGGGATGGGGACCCGATCATTATTATTTTCCCTTATAACATGGTTATAAGGGAAAATAATAGCATTCTTAATACAGAATGCTTAGTACAATAGGGCTGGAGGGGTTAAAAAAAATAAAAAATAATTTAACTCCTTGCTCGCGCAGCCCGGCTTCTCTTCTGTCTTCATCTTTGCTGTGTACAGAAAAAGGACCTGTGGTGACGTCACTGCGCTCATCACATGGTCCGTCACATGATCCATCACCAAAGGTCTATTCCTATGCACAGCAAAGATGAAGACAGAAGAGAAGCCGGGCTGCGCGAGCAAGTGAATTAAGGTGAGTTCAAAATTTTTTTTTAAACTTTAACCCCTCCAGCGCTATTGTACTATGCATTCTGTATTAAGAATGCTATTATTTTCACTTATAACCATGTTATAAGGGAAAATAATAATGATCGGGCCCCCATCATTATAGTCAATGGGGACGGAGCGGCAGTCCGGGGGCACACGTGAACTAGCGGCAGGACGGATCCGACAGGCTGTTTACCCAACTAAACAACCGGCCGGAGGTCCGTGCCACTAGTGTAAAAGTAGCCTTGCTTGAGCAAGGCCAAGTACTGTTAAAAGTGCTTCAGGCATCTGCTTTTGCATTTGTGAACGTTTATATTTTCCCGTTGCAAAAACCAGCAGTAGTCCCCCATCATGTTGGAATTCCAGCGGCCTTGATACCTGTTCTCTATTGTAGAAGTGTCTTTATGGAACGGCTCTCCATGTTTGTCACTTACATGTCTCAAATTGGGTTGGAAAAAGTCAAGATGGGAATGTAAGAAATGCACTTTCAATGACATTCTGCAGCCAAGTTGTTCATATGCTGTAAGCATGTTGTCTACTAATTCAGCATAGTTTGCAGCTTGTCTGTTCCCAAGGAAGTTCTGCACTACTAGCACAAATGCATCCCAAGCTGCAAGACGCACTCGCTTTGTCAGATTCTTGTGCTGATCATAAGTATGTATTTTCCACATGTGTAGCAGAAATTTTCTGGATCGTTAACACATTTGCGTTTATCCATCTTAAGTTTCAAAACTGATAGCACTATAACAGATCACTTTATCAAAATATGTTCAGCTTGTCTTATATACTTACTGCAGACATCAGCCTGAGTGCGTCTGAACAGGTCTGGACATGTCCATTGTAATATCTCCAATATAATGCATTAATATTATAACTTAATAGGCTTTGCATGTACTACACCCTTTAAGGACCTCCGCCGTACATGTATGGCGGAAGTTCGGTCCCCAAACACATTTTAAATAGCAGAGACCCGCAGCACATGTATGCGATCAGCCATAAATCTGATCGCATGAATTTTCCCTTTAAGATGCCGTGGTCAAATGTGACCACGGCATCTGCGCAGTCCAGAAGCGGAAGTCGCGCACTTCCGCTCTGGTAACAGCGTTCCCCGGCTGAGATTGGGGAATCTGTTAAATTGATATAATAGGCTGAAGCCTCAAGCAGGCTTCGGTGCCTATTAGATGACTATACCAATACAGGTCACTAGGTGGCAGCATTGTATTGGTATAGTGCAAGTGATGTGTTCAATGGTGTCTATATAGACATCAATGAACACAAAAGGGAATCTAATGATCGCCAGTATTGTCACACAAGGTGACTTTAAAAAAAAAACATTTTTGCAAAAAAAAAAAAAAGTTCAAATCACCCTCCCTTCCTTAAAATAAAAATACTTAATAAAAAAAAATAAACATCTTGGGCATCGCCGCGTGCCAAAATGCCCATACTATTAAACTATAACAATATTAATGGCATATGGCAAATAGTATAACGGGAAAAAAAATGAAAACCAATTTGCCATTTTTTGTCACTTCAACTAACCAATATTTTTTTTATAAAAAGTGATCAAAAAGTTGCACACACTTCAAATTGGTATCACTGAAAAGAACAGATCGTCCCACAAAAAAATTAGCCCCCACACAGCCCCATACACATAGCTACCAAAAAGTTAGAGGGGTCAGAATATAGTTATAAAAATAATTATTTTTTTCAGTATTAAAACGCAAGAAAAATTATACAAGTGTGGTATCGTTGTAACCTTACTGACCTGGAGAATGAAGATAACAGGTCAATTTTACCGCATAGTGTACAGTGTAATAAAATAAAAATAAAAGCCTTTATCAGAATAGCGTTTTTTCCCAATTCTACCCCATTCAGAATTTTTTTCCCGCTTCCTACTACATGGTATGCAAAATAAGCCCTCATAAGGCTATGTGAATGGAAAAATAATAAAGTTAGGACTATGGGAAGGTGAGGAGTGAAAAATGAAAACGCAAAAATGGAAAATCCCAGGGTCCTTAAGGGTTTAAAATCTAGACGTGTCAGGCAAATTCCGAGTTCATATTTGGAATCAGCGCGCTCATTTTAGTATAAATCACATGTTTTTCTCTCAGTACCAAAATCATTGTTGCGCGGTGTAATCAAATATACATGATAACCGCCAAATACTATATACTGTACACTAGTGGTAGCGACTCCCATAGAATGCAATTAATTACTATTGTGTTTCTGTGGCAGCACTGCATTGCTGTGGCAGGCCTCGGATCCTTCAGAGGCCTGAGGCTTCCATAGCAACCGAATGGCTCCCTCGATCGCTGTGCAGGGGAAATGTTTGGGCCCTAGGAGGGCATCACTCCAGAAAAAAGCCCTCTCAGTTTCCATGGTCACAATTAACCACAGCATCTGAGGGGTTAAATGTATGTGATCTGCGTTATCGCCGACCAACGACATTGCCTCTGGGTGCTATAGCGCCAGCTCATCCTTAAAGCAACCTTAAACATCGTACATGTATGGTGCTTGTCATTATTTTTAATTGCATTTATATAACATATATATATATATATATATATATATATATATATATACATATATATACTGTATATGCCGGCGTATAAGACGACCCCAAACTTTTACACTGAAAATATAGAGTTTGGGATATACTCGCCATATAAGACTACCCCTTTTTCAACACACAGCAGTACATTACTGCATCCCACCACCATCCCTGGGTACCACTGCCATCCCTGCATCCCACCACCATCCCTGCATCCCACCACCATCCCTAGATACCACTGCCATCCCTGCATCCCACCACCATCCCTAGGTACCACCGCCATCCCATGGTATCACCACCATCCCTGCATCCCACCACCTTCCTTGTCCTCCCTCCCTCCCTCCCAGACCCTAAACATGTGCCACCTATACCCTGAACATGTTTTTGTTATGTTATTCTTCATATTCACATTCACATATGCACATCTGCGCCGCACTTAGATACGCCGCACGGAGATCTCGCACATGCGCAGGAGCGAGATGCGAGCGGCCGTGAGGATCCCGTGTATCCACACTCGCCGCATGAAATCTCGCACATGCGTAGGAGCGAGATGCGAGTGGCCGGGAGGATGGCGGTACAAGGAGCATACAAGGTACAGAGAAGGGGGGAGGCATACAAGGTACAGAGCAGGGGGCGGTATACAAGGTACAGCGCAGGGGGGGCATATGCCATGGGTTACATCGCAGCTCTCAGCTGCTGGGGATACAAGGCAATAGCCCGGGCTCTCTCTGTTGATAATTCGGGCGTCCCGGCACTGCAGCGCCCGCCATACCCGGCGTATAAGACGACCTCCGACTTTTGAGAAGATTTTCTTGTGTTAAAAAGTAGTCTTATACGCAGGAATATACAGTATATATATATATATATATATATATATATATATATATATGTAATATATTTAAAACACCCTATTCATTTGTCAGGATATAAAGCAAATGTCTTTATATAAAAGAAAGGATAAAAGAAAAAACTTCAAAGGCAGTTGATCCACGAGGTGGACATATATAACACCTCAAAAAGAGTTTGATCGGTTATTTAATTATATTGTGCAATCAGTAAAACAAGGTACAAGCATCTATGCAAAAATATACATGATTTATCATACAATAATTAAAAATACAATCAAATGTGAAACTCAATAATATGCAGATACACAGTGATATGCAGTACCCAAAATTCGCCACTAGATAGCACCAACACAAATATCAGCGTATTCAAAGTACCTCTCAGACAGAAGAGGTACTGTCCGCATCCGTTGCTCCGTTCCATAACCCTGCAAAAAAAATATAACATGTCCTATTCTTGTCTGTTTTGTGGACAAAAATAGGCATTTTTACAATGGGCCGCCTGTTCCGTAAATTGCGGAAGGCAGACCGCAAAAAAACGGAACGGTCATGTGCATGAGGCCTAACTAGGATATTTAGATAGATGTTTTATACACTTATGAAAAATCACAACACATTGCATAGTAATACTTTTCGTGGGATTACCCCTTTGTGAATGGGGAGTTGAATCTACTGAGTAAGAGGTGTATAGTGTAAGTGATGCTGATGCTGTTATCCCATAAACAAGCGTAAAATGCATTGAGAGGACTGAGTATGAAGATAAAAATGACATAACCGGACTCTGCGTCATTTACACTACACCCCACTTACTCTAGTTTGGGAAGAAGCTAAAAATCACTTTATTATATATTTATGCAATTCCCATGTACCGGAGGAGTCTGTGAGACCCTAACACATTTCTGGTCCAGCACTGCTATGACAAGAGGCACGCTGCGCACCAGAAACGCAAGCGGACTCACAGACTAACGTACTCTGGATTTTAATGGATATGGAATAAAGTGCGTATTTTATTGTCTACTCGTTCATCCTTACTTCCCAATTCTGACTGCTGAATATAAATGAAGTGTGGCTGTTGTTCTTATTTTGGGGTCAACTGGGAGATCAACATGTGCACCCCTTAGAATGGGAAGGAAAAGTGAACAGCTGGAAAAGACGATTTTAATTGTAGTATTTATCTAGATCAGAGATCAGCTACCTCTGGCACTCAGCTACGGTGAAACTATAACTCCCAGCATTCTTGGCTGCTCTTGTAATTCCCATAGAAGTGAAAGGAGGATTCTGGGAGTCGTAGTTTCAGCTGGAGTGCCAGAGGTTGCTGATCCCTGGTCTAGACTAGTCATGCTCAACCTGTGGCCCTCTAACTGTTCCAAAACCACAACTGCCAGCATGCTCGGACAGCCTTCAGCTATCAGGGCATGTTGAGAGTTGTAGTTTCTGGGGGGCTGCACGTTGGGCATCCCTAGCTCTAGACAATAAAAAAAAAAGATGTACTGGAAAAGGAAAAGCAAAGGAGTAGTCCATTATAACCCATCAGATTAGGAGCTGTAAACCACATCTTTGAGGGTTGTTGTTTTTTTGTATTTTTTTTATCAGCCCCTCCACAGTTGCCATCATTTTTTCTCATAAATATCCCAAAATTAGATTTACTGGTTATTCTGGTCGATTGTTGGCGCAGTTACCCTGCGAACCCCTTGCCAAGCAGCAGCAGGAGCTATACCTAGTGCGGGTCCACATGAAGACTCGCGGCACAGCGCAGCAATCTAGTGGGATACGTATTTGTTTTGTGGACAAAATCCTCTCAGAACCCACCGCGCGGGGGAATTTCTTCACTGTGTGGACAAAACTTTTTTTGGGGTGCTTTTTTTTCAATGCAGAATTTGCACCAAAATCCTCTATTCATTTCAATGAGAAGCAGAACTTGCTTTTTTTTTCACGCTTGGAAAAAAGAAGCAGCATGCTCCATCTTGGCACAGAATCCATTCCGCGCTGATTCTCCCATTGAAATGAAAAGGAAGCTGAAAAACTGCCCACAGTGTATTCTAACTCCTTCGTGTAAACATACCCACATGTCATAGGTCGTGTGAACATATGTGTATAGGGCAGGTGTGTAAAACTTGGGCCTGGGGCTATACTCAGTCTGCCAGAAAAAAAGATGGCAGCAAGGGCGCCACCTCAGCTATGTGCGCATCCCCGACCTTCGCCGCTAGGGGGCGTGCCGCGGCAGGAAGTCACGTGCAGAGAGTGTCACGGGGGAAGGAGGCGGGCGGGGTCAGTGGTCATCCCCTCGGTTGCTGTACAGTGATGGCGGCGACTACCGAAACCGTTTCCCCGGACTGGGAGTTTGATCGCTTTGATGACGGTTCTCAGAGTAAGTATGGGGGGCACTGGTGACATGTACCCTGCCTGGCACTTATGTACATGGGCTCTGACTGCTCCTCCTCGGGTCCTTGTCATTTGCTGGTGCTAGTGACAGCACACAGGTCGCCAGTGTCCTCTGTGTAATAATGGGGCTGGGTGATGGCTTCTGTGTCAATAGCATTGAATGCAATGAGAGTCAATACATTGAAAAGCTGCTGTTTATTTCTTCCATCCCCCAGAGCTGTCACTCACTACAAAAGTGATTGGACGTGTATACTTCTGCCCAATACCTCCATTGACTTATGCACAGAAAACAAAAAAGTTGCATGGTTCAGATTGAATGGAAATCACATGAAACGAGCTGAAAAGTCCAGTCCTGATCTGGGAGTGGGTGTTTCTGAGCCTGTGAATAGCAGTCATGCTGAATGGAGAGGGTGGGCATGTCCGCGAGCCCCTCAAAGGAACCGCTTTGTGCTGAGCATTGCATGAGATTCCCTTAAAGGAGCTGGCTCTCTTCAGCAAATGGCATTTATCCTGTAGAGAAAGTTAATACAAGGCACTTATTAATGTATTGTGATTGTCCATGTTGCCTCCTTTGCTGGCTGGATTACGTTTTCCATCACATTATACACTGCTCGTATCCATGGTTACGACCACCCTGCAATCCATCAGAGGTGGTTGTTCTTGCACAATATAGTGCCGACCTCTCTGGTGGCCGGGACCTTGGCACCACACGTAGGCTGGTGCTTTTTCCTATATTGTGCAAGCACGGGCACCACTGCTGGATTGCAGGGTGGTCTGTAACCATGGAAACGAGCAGTGTATAATGTGATGGAAAAACGTATGAAGCCAGTAAAGGAGACAATATGGACAATCACAATACATTAGTAAGTGCCTTGTATTAACTTTCTCTACATGATATATGCCATTTGCTGAAGGGGTTGTGTCACTTCAGTAAGGCCTCATGCACACAAACGTATTTTGTTTCCATGTCCGTTCTGTTGTGTTTTTTTTGCGGATAGTATGCAGGCCTATTCATTTCAATGGGTCCGCAAAAAATGCGGACAGCACACTGTGTGCTATCCGCATCCGTATGTCATTTTGTAGCCCCGCAAAAAAATAGAACATGTCCTATTCTTGTCCGTTTTAGGCATTGTTACAATGGATCCGCAAAAAAACAACGGATGGCATAAGGATGTCATCCGTTTTTTTTTTTTTTGTGAACCGCAAAACACATACAGTCGTGTGCATGTAGCCTAAGTGTCATTTATCATGTAGAGAAAGTTAACACAAGACACTAATGTCTAATGTACTGTTATTATCCATATTGCCTCCTTTGCTGGCTGGACTCATTGTTCCACCACATTATACACTGCTCGTTTCCCTTTAAGCGGATCGTATAATACGCTGTGCTTCTTCATATAATGCAAATTATAAGGAGATAATTACACAGAAACGGACATCTTACTGCTATATTCCCACCCCCCTTTCATTATCAATGAAATGAAATTCAAGCAGGGCTGACCCCCCCCCCCCCCCCCCCCGATCAGATAGGGCATCAATATATAACCCTGCACAACCCCTTAAGGCTTGAAGCACACAGCCGTGTCTGTACTTCTGTCTGCAAAATATGGATTCCTTCCATGTGGCTTCGGCGTTTTCCTCACTTCCATCAGTAGAAGGCACTATTATTGTCCACAATACGGACCAGAATAGGACGCGTTCTCTACCTTTAACATCTATAAGATCTCCGCTGTCAGTGAATGGAGCATTGCTGATTGTAGCCGAGAGATTTCTACAGTCGTATGCAGCCTAGAGGTTGCGCAGTGGCACGCAGCCTAGACATACTGCGGAGCGGACATACTGCTGCGGACAGCACACGGCGTGCTGTCTGCATTTTTTGCGGACCCATTGAATTGAATGGGTCTGCATCCTATCCGCAAAAGAAACGGAACGGACACGTTTGTGTGCATGTAGCCTTGGCTGAAGACTTTCTGCAGAACCTGACAGCAGGAAGTATTTCTCCATCCAGTGTGACGGTCCTCTGAGCCGACAAGCCATTTCCTTGCTCATGTCCTAATTTACCGTTCAGATCAGCAGTTTTGGTACAAGACAATGGAGTCACGTGTTCTTTCAATGACCTCTTCATGTGACTTTCATGAGGGTGATGTTTTTCACATATGACCGCTGTATTCTCCTGCCTTTTTAGGGTGGAATCTGTTTGCTGTGGTCCATGTATGCTCCTGACACGTCTGTCATAGTAAATAATTGTATGACAATTCTGAAGCTTCTTTTCTTATGGCTCTGTGTTGTGCCGTTCCTCTGTTATTCCAGCTAGAAGTTCATGATTCATGAACCCCTGATCCTGTTAGAAGTTTATGAATGACTTGCCGGCTGGGTGTTGGGAGCGCAGTCTACCCATGGCAGCACTGATTGAAGACCGTCCTGTTGGATTGGGACACCCCCCAACTGGCAACTTCTAACAGGAATAATAGAGTCATAAGATTAGATGCTCCAGAAGTGTAAATTAGTGTGGAATATAAATTAATTCATGCCCTCTTTAAGTTGCGGGTACCGATGAACCACTGTGCTCATGCAAACAATGGGGCAGGTGCAGCGGCCATTTATTTAGCTGTTTGGCAGGTGTCCCGGAGGGCCAGCAGTGTTTAAAGGGGTTCTCTGGAACTGTACCTAAGGCCTAATGCACATGACGGTTCCGTTTTTTTGCGGTCCGCAAATTGATATCTCTTATCCAGTCTGTATTCCCTCAGTAGGAAGCATCTTGTCACCATTGTCAGTAGGTATTCTCGGGATCGGGTGACAGGAGGAATAATAGGAGTTGTGTCTGCCTTGCCATTGAATGGACCTCATCTGTGACCATTTTCATTTATAGAAATTCATGCAGAGGTGCAACTGAAAAACTACGGGAAGTTCCTGGAGGAATACACATCACAGCTTAGAAGAATAGAGAATGCGCTGGATGATTGTATCGGAGACGTGTGGGACTTCAGCCTGGATCCGGTAGCACTAAAGGTCTGGTGACTGATCAGTTCATGGTGTTTCTCCCCTATGTGTGATGTATACCGTTATCTAACTAAGACAGTATAATTGTAGAAAATAACTGAAATATCATCTTAAATTGGATCATAATGAGGGAAATTGGTATTTAGAGTAAACTAAATGTTATGGTGATTGGTTTGACATAAAGTTCCGTTCTGGAATTCACAAAGCACTGATTTATACTGAGTGATCCAGTCTAATTGTAGGCTAAATGGGTTACCCAATAGTTTTTTAACATGCACCCCAGTCTGACCAGTGGAGAAATCTGTGCTTGCCTGCTTCTCACCACTCCGTTCTAGCTGCCTGCCTCTCTTCACTAGTCTTCTGGTCTCTGTCTGTCAGGGGCATGTGCATTGCTGCAGCCAATGACTGGCCTCAGTGGTAATGTGTCCCCTAGCGCCATGTGACCCAGCAGTAATGTGCATGTCACCGCTGAAGCCATTCATTGGCTGCCGTGGTGCACATGATCTGGCTATAAGGTGACAGATGGAGCTGGAAGGGAAGACCAGTGCAGGGAGCCCGAAAGGAGCATGGGGAGCAGGTGACTATAGATTTCTGCACAGGTATTCCAGGCTGCAAATTAAAAAAAGCAGGGAACTCCCTCAAGGTCTGTAAACAGGCGCTAAACCAAAATATGGGTTATGTCGGCTCATTATGGGCCACCGCACATAGTACCTGCACCGGTGTGTGTAAATTATAGGGGTTATGCCACCTTAGGCTACTTTCACACCAGCGTTCTTGCTGGATCCGGCAGGGTTCAGCAAAAACACTTCCGTTACTGATAATACAACCATATACATCTGTTATGAGCGGATCCGGTTGTATTATCTTTAACATGGCCAAGATGGATCCGTCATGAACTCCATTGTAAACTCAATGGGGGACGGATCCGTTTTGCTCTGCATCCCAGGACGGAAAGCAAACCGTAGCATGCTGCGGTTTGCTCTCCGGTATGAGAACGGAACGGAATGCATTTTGGAACATTCTGTTCTGTTCAGTTACGTTTTGTTCCCATTGACAATGAACGGGGACAAAACAATACTGGAAAATATTAACGCTAGTGTGAAAGTAGCCTTAGACCTTTGTGGCATATTCTGTGTACCCTCCAGAACAAGGGTCCCCTGACTCTATTGAAGCCTTGAGAGTCGACTGTTGGCTGCCACATTCATTCGGGTAATGAATGGAGGTGTCGGCACTGTATTCCCTTCTCTAGCTGAGCAAGTATGCGGTCTCCGTGACCACCCTAGAAGTTATTGGAGAGCGTCATACATGGGTGGCCTTCTCCCCATTCTCTGGATGTGGAGGCCATTAGTTGCAGGTGGGATGGGAGGTCGGGATTCCCAGTTCTGGAGATAGATGGTGCTCATCTGTCAGATGTGATGCGGATAGGCTAACTATGAAGAACGGGTAGGATTGTCCTCTGAGTTGCATGAACACAGGTGGAGAACACAACAGTTTTGCCATTAGGCCATCGGTGCATTTCTTAGGCTTCTTTCACACTCGCGTTTTGTGCGGATTCGTTCAGATAATACAACCGTCTGCATGCGTTCATAACGGATCTGTTTGTATTATCTTTAACATTGCCAAGACGGATCTGTCGTAAACACCATTGAAAGGTAATGGAGGTCGGATCCGTTTTCTATTGTCTCATAGAAAACGGATCCGTCCCCATTGACTTACATTGTGTGCCAGGATGGAACAGTTTTGCTCAGTTTCGTCAGACGGACACCAAAACGCTGCAAGCAGTGTTTTCATGTCCATCTCCAAAGCGGAACGGAGGCAAACTGATGCATTCTGAGCGGATCCTTTTTCATTCAGAATGCAAACTGATCCGTTTTGGACCGCTTGTGAGAGCCCTGATGGATCTCACAAACAGAAACCAAAACGCCTGTGTGAAAGTAGCCTAAGTCTGTTCTCTATTTCTCCTTCCATAACCACACACATGACTGTGCTGGAAAAACTGGTTTTTGCAAATCTGATTACATTATTTTCTAAGAACTCCCCCAACAAAGCACTGAAAGCAATGTGACATAAAGGAGCTAGGCTCGTCCTAGTTGCTTCCTCCACATACTTTTACTGAGGTTGTAGACTATTACACCAGAAGAAGAAGCCTGAGGGCACCTTCTAGTTGACTGCAACTTTAGCATGACTAGGACGATTGTATAGCATAGTGGTGAATGGAGAGCAAAGTCCCATGAACTTCCAGTATACTGCACTGGTGGCCAGCCTGTGTCTGAGGTTCCTCGTCTTCTAGTCCTGGCTTTATGACGTATCATTGGAATTATATTTCTGCACAGCAGTGCTGTCAACCAAACGCAGTGCAAAGAGCTGCAATACCACCTTATGAGTAAGTAAGGTCTAGGGGGCGCTGTGCCTTACTGCAGTCCTAGGGATAAGTCATAACCTGCTGCAGAGGATATCGCCTCGAAATATGAACCCTGGAGATAAGCTGGAACATTCAGTCAGAAGTGCAGTCATCGCTAATCTCTTCCTTTATAAATGCCTAAAGGGTTATTATGTAGATCAGGATTTCATAGTACTTTTTTTATTCTCTTTATTTTTCGCCTTTTTTTTTTTTATAGTTTTCAATGTACATGTGTCCATCACCTACTCCTGATAAATGTAGGTATTAATAAGGAAAGCCTTTCTATCAACAGGCTTTTCAGAAAGGTTGAGGCCAGGGGCATGAGGCGATACGTGACAGGACACAACGTGTGCATGACTTGTACAGCTGGAGAAAGGGGTTGTCTAGAGTTTATTAAGTGAAGGCTTATCCTCAGTGTAGGCCATCTGTAGCTGTTCGGTGGGTATCTGACACCCTGTTACCCCCACAAATCAGCTTATCTTCGCAGCTCCAGTTGACTTCAATGGGATCTGCGCTGTAGTCTCTCGCTTCCACCGCTACAGTTATGGTAGCGCTGTGTATGTCCAGCGCAGTCTTCAATCATCGCAGTAAAGCAGCTCCGGGCGAGGTGAGGATAAGTCCACACAGTACCTTGGATATTGCTTCTTTAGGCCTCATGCACACAACAGTATTTTGTATCCCTATCCGATCCACATTTTCTTTTTGTTGATTGCACACAGACCCATTCATTTCTGTGGGTCCACGAAAAAAAGTGGAACACTGTTTTTGCTGATCTGCGTTTTGCGGATGCAGTCATGTGGACTTTGAGGACTCTGCCATATGCTCTGAGCTCACTATATAATCATAAACTTAGAGGTGTGCGGTGCCGATTTTTCAATTTTTATGGACTATCCTGAGCATAGGCCATCACTTAAAAAAACCTGGACCCTTTAAGAGATTCTCTTATCTAAGGGTGATTTACGTGTACAAGAACTCTGGGCAGAACTGTGGAGAGTGTTTTATTGTGTGTTTGATTTTTTTAGATTATTTGTATATTTTTATTTGTCCTCCTTTGACTTTCCCAACTTTAAGCTAAAGTTTCTTCCTTCTTTCAGCTTGTGCCCTATGAACAGTCTTCCCTTCTGGAACTCATCAAAACAGAAAATAAGGTAATAACTAATTAAAGGGATTATGCGGGTTTACAGTTTTACTAATTTACATGATCAATCGCCATTCCCCTAGCTGTAAGGTTCCCGTGATGGCTTCCTGACCTTTTTTCCATCCTCGGGGTCCATGCCGCGGTTTACATTGCTGCGTTCTCCTTCTATGATGTCACTTCCAGCCGCAGTGCCTTATGGGTCCCACAAGGCAGCCCAACCCCTCCCGCTGATCACTGCATTGCCTCCTGCCATAAAGGGCAGCATATTATCAAGATATGGCACAAACCCGGAAAACATCTTTAAAAACAATGGTTTATGATGGCAGTCCGAGAGTAAAAATGTATTTCTCGCCCAGTTTCCTTGGGGGACACAGACCTTGGGTATAGCTCATCTCCATAGGAGGCGTGACACTAAGAAAAAACTGTTAAGCCCCTCCTCCATCAGCTATACCCTCAGCCTGGAGAGAAAGGCTGCCAGTTTTTGCTTAGTGTCCAAGGAGGCAAGACACTCCCTGCTACTGCAGGGCTGTTTTCTCCTTGTTTAAATTTTGATTTTTACTTTTTCTTTTCTTTTTGTTCCAGACAATCAGGGACAACAGAGACGCACTAGACCTCTCTGTTTCTCCCGGGGTCGAGCTGCGCCAGTGCCGGTCATCCGCACTGCTGCCTCCCCCACAGAAGGCAAGGTGGACCAGGGCAGCCCAGCTCCCCTGCATCCCGCCAGCGCAAGGGTCGCCCGCACGCCAAGCCCCTCTTCCAGCGTCCTGCCACTACGGTGCCAGTAGCTGAAGGGGCGACCCTGCTGGAACAGACCGAGGGTGAAGACGGCTATGGTGAGAGAGTGGCTTCTCCAGCCCTACGTCCCCCTCCCCCCACCCTGGTCTCCTGCGTGACTGACCCCCATACTTTAGCCTATCCAAGCAGAGTGGCTATTGGGTGGCTGGACCTAGGCTGGTCCCTGGGGTGTCGCAAGGCGGCAATCTGCTACAGCACTCACCCATTCCCTCTCTCCCCTCCATAGATCATAAGGGACGCGGCAGCCTCACTACAGGATGGAGGTCCGCGCAAAGAGGGGGCGCTTGCCGGTGCGTGCTCAGGGCAGCCGCAAAACTTTAGTCCACGTTCGCGGCCCGCTGGGCCGCACCATCCGGTGCTCCTTCCCGGGCCCCTGACTCTTCCTGGCCGCGGGGTGGCTCCCGCGGCCGGCGTTACATGTGCGAGCTATGCTCCAACTAGGCACGGCCGACCTTCGGTCCGGTCGGCCGGACGCCGCAAATTTTGGCCCAGGCGTCGCGGCCTGCTGGGCCGCACCTCACGCTCCTCTCGGGTCCCTGATTCTTCCGGCCGCGGGGTGGGCACCCGCGGCCGGCATTGGCTAGAGCTGTGCTCCAACAGGCCCCGGCCGGCCATCGGTGCATTCCGGCCGGCCGGGCGCTGCATAGTTTGTCAGGCTTCGCGGCCTGCCGACCGCAATTCCGGCACTCGGGGTGGGTTCCCGCGGCCGGTATGTGGGCACCCGCGGCCGGCTTAGGCCGGCCGGTACTTTAAATGCTTGCGGCCCCGGTCATCCGGGCGCCGGTAAAATTTAGGCCCCGGCTTCACGGTCTGCTAGGCCGCAAATTCAGGCCTCTGTGGGGGGGGGCGGGAACTCTCCAAGCGCGAATTCTTCCCGCCTGGAGGTTCCCCCGCCCCCAAGAGTTCGCAGCGCCGCCCCCCCCACAGGCCAGATGCCTGTTAACCCTTTGGGTACTGGCCGGCTCCTGATGGGCCCGTACGGCCTGTGCCCCTGTATGGTTGCCCCCCTTTCTGCCTCAGGGAGGCTGTAATATTAATAAATAATAATAATAATATAATAAAAAAAAAAAAAAAAAAAATTATAATTTTGTTTTGAATAACTGGTCTTGTGGGCTGCGCAGGACGCGGCAGCCTCATCATTCGGTATGCTGTCTGTAGGCATGCCCCCCTCTCTTAGGCGGTATGTCGCGCTCCCCGGCTGCGGCGCTGGCCAGGGCATGTTCCCCCTCCCAGGCGTTTTCTTGCCCTCTCCCGGGATACGGCGCTGGCCAAGTGCATGCATAAAATTTTTCTGACCAGTATGCGTCACCCAGTTCTGGTGGCTGCAGGTGCATGGCCCTCCTTCCTAGGCGGAATACTGCACTCTCTTTGGCTGCGGCCTGGCCTTGTGCATGACCCCCCCTTTTTTCTAGGCGGACTGCTGCACTCTCACCGGATGCGGTGCTGGCCATGTGCACGACCCCCTTCCACAGGCGGGACGTTGCACTCACTGGATTCGCTGCCGGCCATGTGCATGAACCCCTTCATAGGCGGAATGCTGCACTCTCACCGGTTACGGTGCTGGCCATGTGCATGAACCCCTTCCATAGGAGGTATACTGCACTCTCCCCGGATACGGTGCCGGCCATGTGCACGTTCCCCTTCCATAGGCGGAACACTGGACTCTCACTGGATTCGTTGCCGGCCATGTGCATGAACCCTTCCATAGGCGGAATGCTGCACTCTCACCGGATACGGTGCCGGCCATGTGCGTGTACCCCTCCCATAAGAGGTACACTGCACTCTCCACGGATACGGTGCCGGCCATGTGCACGTTCCCCTTCCATAGGCGGAACACTGAACCTCACTGGATCCGTTGCCGGCCATGTGCATGACCCCCCCCTTCCGTGGGCGGTGTGCCGCACTCTCACTGGATTCGCTGCTGGCCTTGGACATGTCTCCTTTCCTCAGGCGACATACGTACACTCTCACTGACTGTGTTTGTTCTCTCGCCAGTGCGTTGCTGGCCATGTGCATGGCCCCATCCATGGCGGGGTGCTCGCACTCTCACTGGATGCGATGCTGGCCATGTGCATGACCCCCATTTCTGGGCATGAGCATGTGCGGCCATGGGCATGGCCCCCTTCTGGGCGGAATATGGTATGTCCTACTTTTCCATAGTAGGTACTGGCCTTGGTATCCCCCCCTTTTGGGGCGGGCTTCTGCACTCTTGCCGACTGCTGTGTTGGCCAGGTACATTTCCCCCCTTTTCTGGGCGGACTGCTTGCGTTCCATTGCATGCCGTGCTGGTCTTGTGCATGACTGCCTTTCAGGTTGCACTTGCACTTCCGTTGGTACGGTTGGACTCTGGCTGATCCTTCGCTGAGTGACTTTTTTTTTTTTTTTTGCAGTGAGCGGACTTTCTTGTGCGCTCTGTCCGTTGTTGGGGCCGGGTATGCCTTCTCCTCCCATGGGTGGGTTGGTCTTCTCACTGCTTACGGGGCTACTCGTACGTATGCCTCCCTTTCTCCTGCAACATACCTTTTTTCTCTTGAGATACGATGCTTGCAGCTAGCCTTGCGCTATCTCTCTAAAGAGCTCGTTCTGTCCACCTGTGTGAGCCTACGGTGGTGTTCAACAAACAGCTAATGAATGCCCAATGTGTTCAAAGGTATATATATATATATATATATATACCTTATATATAAGTAGACGAGCTCTACTTGTTCGCTACTGCACCGAGCTGGGTGGTACTCATTCCTTTCGTCCCTTCCGCCCGGGGTGTGTTCGTGGTCCCTAGATGCGTACCCGTTCGTCCTCCCGCGGCATTGTTTCCCTGCGTTGGTGGTCACATAGTCGAGAGTGCTGTCTGCAGCGTCCCTCGAATTCTGCGTTTTCTCTAGCGGGACTACGGTTCCCTCGCCTACTACCATTCCTCCTCTTCAGATGCGGTGTGGTGTGAGTCCTTCCGGTTGGTGCCCTCTGCGCTTCAGTCTGATCTGTTACCAGGTTCGGGCCGCTCTTCTCGGGAAGGTCACCCAACTTCTCTTGGGTGCTCGCGTACCCAGGTCCGGAGGACCTCCATGTTGGGTTCTTCAGGGTATTCGCCTTCTGCGGGCGGTGAACCGGGCGTCTCGGTGTAGCGGGGTTCTGCTGTTGAGCTGTCCTATGGCTTCCCTGTTGCCCACCCCTCCTTTCGGTTGGAGGGTGTTATGCCGGCCTCTGTCTCGACTGCCTTTTCTCGCCGGCTCTGTTTGGCTCCCGCTCGGTACAGTTCACTCCGATGTGGCTTCTGTCCCGGCCATGCTTCAGAGGCTTTCCTTCGCTGCCCTCCCCTCTGGGGAGAGCATGGTTGTTCATGTGGATGGTTCCGGTGTTCCTTTTGGCCTCGTACTGTTTCCCTTGTTCGCACTGGCTGTACTAGCTGTGTGCCTATTTACCGGGTCTGCCGTGTTCTGTCCTCCAGCTGGGTGCAGATTGAGTTTTTTTCCATTCTCGGCAATGGTTCTGCCATGGATTTACCTTCTCGGTAACTTGGGAGGACTACCATTCGGTCAGGGTTGCCCTTGGATCTCCCACACTGGGACTGTAGAACGGCTTCCGTTCTGGCCGTGTTACTGGTCTGCGCATGATCTCGTTGGGTTTTCACCCGCTTGCCCAGGCGACTCTAGCGGGCTCGTTAGTGTTCGCTCCTGGCCGTGTTTCGTCCAGGTTCTGTTGTAGGACTTAGGCCTCTTTCACACGGGCGTCATGTTTTTTGCCCGGATAAGAGGCGGGTGCGTTGCGGGAAAATGCGCGATTTTTCCGCGCGAGTGCAAAACATTGTCATGCGTTTTGCACTCGCGTGAGAAAAATCACGCATGTTTGTTACCCAGACCCGAACTTCTTCACAGAAGTTCGGGCTTGGGATTGATGTTCTGAAGATTGTATTATTTTCCCTTATAACATGGTTATAAGGGAAAATAATAGCATTCTGAATACAGAATGCTTAGTATAATAGTGCTGGAAGGGTTAAAAATAATAAAAAAGTTAACTCGCCTTCTCCTCTTGTTAGCGTAGATCCCGGTCTGTTCTTTAGCTGTGGACTGAATGACCTGAGGTGATGTCAGATCACATGCTCCAATCACATGGTCCATCACCATGGTGATGGAGCATGTGATCTGACGTCATCAAAGGTCCTTCAGCCACAGCTAAAGAACAGACCGGCCTCTACGCGAACAAGAGGAGAAGGTGAGTTAACTTTTTTATTATTTTTAACCCTTCCAGCACTATTATACTAAGCATTCTGTATTCAGAATGCTATTATTTTCCCTTATAACCATGTTATAAGGGAAAATAATACAGTGAATAGACTGTCACCTAGAACCCATGCGTGAAAATGGCACCGCATCCGCACTTGCTTGCGGATGCATGCGATTTTCACGCAACCCCATTCACTTCTATGGGGCCTGCGTTACGTGAAAAACGCACAAAGAGGAGCATGCTGCGATTTTCACGCAACGCACAAGTGATGCGTGAAAATCACCGCTCGTGTGCACAGTCCCATAGAAATGAATGGGTCAGGATTCAGTGCGGGTGCAATGCGTTCACCGCACGCATCGCACCCGCACGGAAAACTCGCCCGTGTGAAAGGGGCCTTAGGGTTTTTACCTGGGGTTCTGTGGGAAGCTGGGCGTTTTCCCCTCTCTGCCTTTCTTTCTCCATGGTTGTGTCTTTCTCCAGTCCGGCCTGGACCTGGGACTGGGACCCTGTTGCTTCAAGTGTCGGCGCTGTCCCTCCTCTTTCAGCGTTCCACGGCCCTCTGGGCCTGTCAAGACCTTCTTCCATGGAGCGGCTCTTGGGTTCCCTTTGTACTGCCCTCCGGTACCGCCCTGGGATCTACATACTGGGTTCTTGGCGCTCCTATCTTTCCTTTGGAGCCGTTACAGTAGTTCTCTCTACTCCTTCTGTCCTGTGCGGTTGTGTTTCCGTAGCCGTCGGGTCTCTGACGGGTGCCTGAGTGGCGGTCCTTCTTGTTCCGAGCCTTCTGTCTTTCCATAGGACAGGGCTGTTCTCCATCCCGTCTCTTCCTTCCTTCTGAAGGTGGTGTTTGTCTTTCAGTTCCGCGAGGCATTCGTCCTCCCCTTCCCGCCCCCGGGAACGGACACTTCACCGTTTGGACGTTGTTTGGGCCTTGCGTTTTTGCTTGGAGATCTCCGGCTCTTGTCGACGTTTGGTCTCTTGTGTTTCTAGGAGGTCCGTGCAAGGGTTGCGGCCTCCAGGGTGGCTTCCTCCGCTTTCTCAGAGTGGCTATTGTTGTGGTTACCGCACAAGGGCAGGGTTCTGCCTTTGGTGTCACTGTCCATTTCACCAGAGCGGTCGGTGTCCCCTGGGCCGGAGGCATTGGGCTTCGGCCATGCATTTGTGCAAGGCGGTCACTGGTCTTCCTTGCACACCTTACCGAGTTCTACAGGGTGCATACTCGGGCTTCAGCGGATGCTGTCTTGGGCTGCCTGGTCTGCAGGCGGCGGTTTCTTGATGCCTTCGGGTGCTTCGCCTTGGTGCTGTAGTCCCTCCCCTCTTGGACTGCTATTGAACGTCCCAAGGTCTTCTGTGTCCCCCAAGGAAACTGGGCGAGAAAACGAGATTTTTGTATAACTTACCAGTAAAATCTCTTTCTCGCTCTTTCCTTGGGGGACACAGCACCCACCCATTCTTTGTTTTTATCCACGCGAGTTTCCGAGTTTGTTTTACCCGTTGGGTAGTTGGCTTGTTGGTTCCACTTCTTGGGCTTTGCCTTTTCTCACTACTTGGACACGCAACTGGCAGCCTTTCTCTCCAGGCTGAGGGTATAGCTGTGGAGGAGGGGCTTAACAGTTTTTTCTTAGTGTCACGCCTCCTAGGGAGATGAGCTATACCCAAGGTCTTCTGTGTCCCCCAAGGAAAGAGCGAGAAAGAGATTTTACTGGTAAGTTATACAAAAATCTCGTTTTTCCATTTGTCAGAAATATATTAGATATTCCTCTCTAGTAATAATTCTAAATCACTATTCGGCTACTTTCACACAGTCACTGGTGTTTGGTTTGGGTATATTGATAACATGCTGAGAGATCATGTTTGGGCCGATTATCGGGAACGGGCATTCAGAGGAACACCCGTTCTTGATAATTGGCCTGTATAATTGTGCCAGTGATCAGCTGATAAAAGTAAATGCTCATTCAGCAGCTGATTTACAGTTATCGTCCGCACATCTTTCTGTATAATCAGGGATGTGCTGCTGATAATCAATAGAACTGAATGAGGGAGGAATGACTGCAGTGGCAATCATTCCTCCTCCATGAAAGACAGATGGAGGGGGCACACTGATAGGTACAAATAATCCAAGGAGTGCAAAGGGGTGGTTAAAGTAATTAAGGAGAAACAGACCCAAGAACGAGTCAAAAGAACCACCCGATAAATGCACATCCAAAAGTAATCAAGGATAAAAATTTAAAGTTTATTAAATCGCACCAAAAGACACACATTAAAAAATTGTATATAATATAAACGACATGTCGGTAATAAAATGAAACCGACAATTGCAGACTCCACTGAACGTCCACAGATAAGGACATACAATCAGTACCAACTATATAAGAAAAGCATCTATAAATAACATACAGAAAATGTAAAGTAGGATAAGGCCACAGATAAATGAAAACAGACCACAATAGAGTCAAGTGATAAAAGCCAAACCCTGTATGAGCAGCTGGTGCAGTGGATCTGGATGAATGAGAAATCCACTGCACCAGCTGCTCACCTGAGGGGTTAACTGCCGCTGATCGCAGCTATCTGTCAGGGGCAGGGTGCCGTCAATGTGATTCTGCTGCCGGTGCTCGCCTCCTGTAGTATGTGTTAAAGACTACTTTTTCTGGGTCCAGACTTTCAGTATTAGGCCCTTTCACACAGGCGAGTATTCCGCGCGGGTGAAATGTGTGAGTTGAACGCATTGCACCCGCACTGAATCTGGACCCATTCATTTCTATAGGGTTGTTCCCATGAGCGGTGATTTTCACACATCACTTGTGCGTTGCGTGAAAATCGCAGCATGTTCTATATTCAGTGTTTTCCACGCAACGCAGGCCCCATAGAAGTGAATGGGGCTGCGTGAAAATCGCAAGCATCTGCAAGCAAGTGCGGATGCAGTGAGGTTTTCACGCACGGTTTCTAGGAGACGATCGGGATGGAGACATGATCATTTTATTATTTTCCCTTATAACATGGTCATTGTTCTGTCCCCACATGAAGGCGAATGAAGGTGTAACTGATAATGACCTTGTGACTGTCCTACCTTCGTATCCAAGCAGTGGAGCAGACCGGACCGGCAGATGCTCAGGTTAGATGGATCCAGACGTAGACATGAGGATGCAATCAAACGGGGGTTTATTTGATCCGGAGCAGCAACATACGGTTATACAATACAGGATGCAGTAGCAGTGTAGATGCTGTCATGTGGATGTCTTCCTGAGGCTAACTGCTGAGGCAACTGCTGGTCAAAAACTGATGCCTTACCAAGCCAAGATGTGTGTCTCCAGTCACAAGGAGTGCAGCACTGAAAATGGCTACAGGAAGTGACCGGACCAAGGCTGCTAAAACCACGCCCAGAAAGAAAAACTTTATAGACAAGGAACAAGGCGTGCAGCATACAAATTCCGGCCAGCAGATGGCAGCAGAGAAACAATACGTAGAAACAACATAGTAAAAGGAGATATAATAATACAGTGCATTAATTAAATTTGAAAGAAACAGCACAGTCATAAGGGAAAATAATAGCATTCTGAATACAGAATGCATAGTACAATAGCGCTGGAGGGGTTAAAAAAATAACCCAATAGCGCTGTAGTGCAGTGCAGGGAGAAGGAACGCCCACTAGAGAAGCTGAGGTCTCCTCCCCATTGCTCCGATAGTAATTAGCATATGGAGCAGGAGAGGAGACAGTAATGGGGCACAGCGGGCGAACGGAGCGGCGCCCAGGAATAATGGTAAGTTCTGGGACATCTCTGGGCGCCGCTCTGTGTAGGAAAAGTCGTATCATTGGTGGCGCAGTTCGCCCGTGCCTCTCTCCCCATTGGTGGCAGCGGCAGCACAGGGGGAGGGAGAGCCTGCTTCCTTCTCCCCTGTGCTGCTGAGGGAACATGAGCGCGCCGACAGCAGCACGCTCATGTTCTGTTATACTAGTCTGCGCAGCCCAGTATCGAAAAAATGGAAATCCTGGTATCGTATCGATACCGGGACAAAAGTATCGATTGGGTATCGAAATTTCGATACCCGCAACAACCCTACTCACAGCCAAGGGTCAGTGGTTGATAAGGAAGAGCTCCCTACAGATCAATATCCTGGAGCTCAGGGCCATTTACTTAGCTCTGTCCTGTTGGACTCACCTCCTCTGCTGTCATCCTGTCTGGATTCAGATGGACAGCTCCATTGCGGTGGATTATTTGAACCACCAGGGGGGGCACCAGAAGGGCCGCGGTCCTGAAGGAAGCCTCTCCCATCCTGCGATGGGCAGAGGGACACGTTCCCACTCTCTCCATTGTCTGCATCCCCGGAGTCGACAATTGGGCAGCTGATTTCCTCAGTCATCAACGTCTCGACCCGGGGGCGAGTGGTCTCTCCATTCAGAGGTGTTTCAATAGCTTTGTCAGCGTTTGGGAATCCCAGACGTGGATCTTTTCGCCTCCCGTCTGAATCACAAACTTCAGCTTTATTTTGCCAGGTCTCGGGATCCTCAAGCTCTTGCAGTAGACTCCTTGGTGCTTCCGTGGTCTCAATTCAGTCTCCCGTATCTCTGCCTTCCCCTTCTGCTTCTTCCTCGGGTACTCAAACGCCTCAAAATGGATTGGTTCCCGGCGATATTAGTGGCCTCGGACTGGCCCCGCAGGGCGTGGTGTGCAGATCTAGTCTTTATGCTCGCCGACTCCCCTTGGCGGCTACCATTGCGCCCCGACCTCCTTTTGCAAGGTCCGCTATTCCACCCGAGTTTACCTTGGTTTAGTTTAACGGTGGGGCTGTTGAAGCCGCGGCCCTGAGGTTCCGTGGCCTCTCCGAGTCAGTCATCCAGACCAGCTTCATGCATGGAAAACCCAGTCAGCCAGGATTTACCATCATACCTGGAAGGCTTATTTTGCCTGGTGTGAATCTGGCGAGGTTTGCCCTCTCCTTTTTTCCATCCCTAGGGTTCTTGATTTTCTTCAGGCTGGCCTTGAGAAAGGTCTCCTCCTGGCCTCCTTCAAATGTCAGATCTCGGCCTTGTCTGTTCTTTTCAAAGGCCCTTGGCTTCTCGTTCCCAAGTGAAAACCTTCAGGGGGTGGCTCATTGTGTCCCACCCTTCCATTCTCCAGTGGAACCATGGGATTTGAATCTGGTCTTAGATGCCCTTCAGTCCTCTCCCTTCGAACCCTTGAAGAAGATCTCCCTTTCTTACGTCTCTTTTAAGGTTGCCTTTCTAGTCGCGATGATCTCGCTTACCGTCCCCCTTTTTTGTTTTTTTCACCAGGACAAGGTTGTCCTGCTCCCAGTTCCCTCCTTTCCTCCCAAGGTGGTTTTCTCTTTCCACATTAATGAGATTGTACTGCCTTCATTGTGTCCCAACCCATCTCATCCCAGAGAGCAGTCTCTCCACCGCCTGGATGTGGTTCAGGCGCTCCGGCTGTATCTCCAGCTAACGGAGTCCTTCCATCGTTCTGACTCTTTGTCCTCCCTGAGGGCTCACGCAAGGGTTTCCAAGCCTCCAAAGCCACGATATTCTGTTGGAGTCGGTCGGCTGTTAAGGAAGCCTATGTGACGAAGGGTTGTGAATTGTGATCCCCCTTTCCGGTTGACCGGTCACTCCACTAGGTTGTATTATGTAGAGAGAATCTAAATCGCACATCCTCATTCCTATACTTCTGATACAACAACTGTTTGCAATTTGCAGCATTTCTTTTGATACAACATGGCTATACAGCACTAGTATCAATCATTTGCTGTGCACTATTAAGAGGCATTAGTATACAGTTTGATCAAAGAGCATAGGCCCACTTACCGCGACAAGGTTGCCTCTTGTTAAGTGGGAACCTACTCTAACCATAGCGCAGTGCCGTGCTGCGACCACCGCGCCTCCACTCCGCTCCAGCAGGCAACGGGATCCAACAGCCACACCGCGGCCCCGCCGTGCGGCAGAGCCACCCAGGCCTCGGATCCCATCACTCCACCAGCACGGCACAGAAGCAGCGACGGCCACCGTCCAGCGCCGCATGTGAGCTGGTGCAAAGGGATCACCTGTTCACAGCTTCTCAGAAACTCCAACTGAGATGTGGTAGGAATTATAAGACCCTTTGCAGTCTTCTGCTAATTAAAAGCACCTGTGCCACATGGGGAGGAGTGCTGACTCAGAGGGGGGAAAAGAAGTTAAAGCGTATAAATTGTATTATGTAGAGAGAATCTAAATCGCACATCCTCATTCCTATACTTCTATGCAACTGCTGCTCCCCCTGCACTATGACAGGACCAGGCAGTGAAAACATCAGCACACCTGGCCCTGTCAGTCAAAGTACAGAGGGCGCATCAGTAGCAGAGAGAGCAGAGCCTGGTGTAACGGCATCGCCTCTGTTGCTCTGAAAGACTTATCTGTATATGTTAAAACATAATTTTTCTCAGTAATGCGGGCACATATGAACATGGGACCAACACAGATGTCTTCAGCTGCCAAGTGCACATGTAACTGGTCAGCCAGTGTCATAGGTACAAACGTGCGACAGATGTCCCTTAAAGGGGTATTCTGGTATACTTATGAAAACAATCATAGCATATACTGTAGTTTCATTTTGTATTCCAGTGTATGTATGTGTGTGTGTAAAAATATAATATATATATATATATATATATATATATATATAATATGATATTTCATTTTCTCCCTCATTTGTTTGTGTGGTTTTCCCTTTAGGTTTTAAATAAAGTCATAACTGTGTACGCCGCTTTGTGCTGTGAGATTAAGAAACTAAAGTATGAGGTAAGTCATTTTTCTGCAATGACGCATCCTGTTTTTATTGGTCAAAAATGCTTTGTGTTCTGCCCAAAAAAATAAAACATTTCTCCTTCCAATGAGGCTGCAGTAACTTGATCTTCCTGACACGGGGGTGTGAATGAAAGCTGTGGAATCATATAAACTCCAAGCTTGTTTTAAAAAATGAAGCAGCCACTGACAGTCGTCCACTGACAGTGACTGCACAGACAGATCTGTCTGGACTGTGTGCACTAAAACTCTTAGACCGTACACCTAACAATGTATCATGAAATGCATTGGTTGTTGAAGAACTCAGGGCATAACTATATAGGAAGTCCAAGTTTCATCCACTAAAGATGTATTTAAAGGTATCCGAGTTAGGTAAAGGTTAACTTATGGAAAGATATTAAAAAAATATTAAAGTTTATTCACTGTTCCAGCACCACCGCGCCAATGGTCCTGGCCATGCTTTGTTTGCATGACTGCAGGGGTGGCATGTCATCATATACTGCAAGTCACTGCAGCAGCCAGTCAGTGTCCTCAGCAGTCTTGTGTCGCATACCTCTGAGGACATATGGAACATTATCACTGCAGCCAAAAACTTGATGTCTTGGCTACACTGGCAGGAGGATTGGAGGGGTGACGCTGGAGTGAAGCACCTAGGTATAATTTCCCAGGCATTTTACCATTTATTGTTTTAAGTTAGACAACCTCTTTGAGGTAAACCAATAGATTTGCCTCTATAGAAGGGCTTCTGAAACAGTTTCTACTAGGGCCACATGAGCCAGATCAAATTGATGCCCGGTGACTCTCCACCCTTGCCTAAAGTAATATTGGCAAATTAAACTCTAATTTGTTTCTTAAGGTCCATTATATCATTAAATGAGGCCCTAATATAAATTATATTACTAAACAAGAGAGAAATTTCCCTCTGCAGCTGAGCCCCAAAAATAACCGGGGGTGCCTCACCATTTCAGAAGAAGTGGTCTATAACCTGATATCCTGTCAGCACTACTGTGTCAGTCTTAGGTACTTTTATGGCCAGAGTTTGTATAGGAGTATCCATAATTGAGGATATTATTATCATGTTGTCGGTTCGTCTTTTTTTATGAGTCAAAGTTTTATTCACATTTTATTCCTTCTGTAACAGGCAGAAACAAAATTCTATAATGGACTTTTATTCTATGGGGAAGGAGGTAAGCCACGCTTAAATAAGCTCCTCTTCTGGATGTCAGGTTTATTAGGAGAATGTAGATGTCATTGAGAATCATTGAAGTAGTGGCATAACCTTAACATGAATAAGCTAACTCAAGCATATGCCACCCGTATGTGTTCACTTGAAGCCACCAACTGTGAATGAGAACGAAGGACAATGCCACTATCTCTGTGAAGAATCGCTGGCCTTTTCTGCTTGGGTAGAATACTGACGCTCCTTAAAGAAATCAGTCCTGTATGGAGGTTTATTGAAAACAGAAACTGCAACATATAATTAACTCTTATTAAAAAAACACATAACCATAATATAGAAAATGGCGTTTTAAAAGTCCATTAGTTAATGGCACATAGGCTCAGCAATCACCAAATATACAGATACAAAGGCAGCATATGCGTTAAGGAATTAAAACATTTGCCATTAAATCTCTGTATGTTAGAGGGTCAGAGGCGAGGCGCACCAAGGACCCCACACCCACTGAAATTTGTCAGGGTGCTCATAGTTTTTATAAACTACTGTCATATTGGTGGTATATTATTCACTCCTCCATAGAGAGAAGGAAGGAGGCCTCTGAACCATCCACCTCATGACAATGGCTTTCCTAGCAATAATTATAGTGCCTTGAAGGGAAATCCATTCATAATGAGACCATGTATCTTCCAGTATAATACCAAGAAGATGAACCTCAGGATTTTGAGGAGCCTGTCTTCCCAAGACATCTGTCACCAGCTTTTTTACCTCTTTCTAAAAGGACTAAATATGAAGGCATAGCCACATAGGATGGTCAAAGTCAGCTTACACAGCAGCACATCTTTGGAAATCAGTAGATGTACTTCTACTTATATGAAATAGGTGCACAGGGATCTGTTGGACACCGCTGGATAATACATATTGGATCTTATCAGCGTCTAGAGATGCAGTTAACTGAGATTGTTGTGCTGTTTCCCAATCTTCTCGGGGGAGAGTAAGAATCAGGTTCCTCCATTTAGACTCAGAAATCCTAGGCTTTTTTTCAGTTAAACAGACAGCAGGTGGGTGTATATGAATGATACCAATCCCTTAGACCCCTGAGAGCTATTCCTCTAGAAAGGATCTTAGAAAAGAAAGCATGATGAAACTTCAAACATCTAAAAACATCTGAGTCAGGGACTTGAAAAGATTCCTGTATCTCATGAACTGTCTTAAGGAAGCCACCAGAGTTAGATACTGGATTAATAGTGTGCAGTTCTAGAGATATCCTATACCTTAACTAGATGAGAGAGCCTGAGAGTTTTGGCTGTATGTGCAGAGAAATGGGAAACTACTTTAGTATGGGACCAGACTCGCTCAGCCAGCCCAATAATCGGTAGGAGATGATGGGGCCTGTAGTCGCCAGGTTCTAGTACAGAACACAAAAATAAGGCTAAAAGGTGCTGACAATTGGGTAAGGGGAAATTAAAAACCCACTTACTAATAAATCAGACAAGGAAGGTCCAGCCAGCATTTTGGGTCTCTGGAGTGTGGCATGTTTCAGTTTAGGCCTACTCGATCCCCATATAAATAAGGAAAATAAAGAGTTAAAGTGTAACTGTCATTCTTATTATAATTTTTGTAATGTGTAAAGGCAGTGATGCTGACAATTTTTGTAATATACTTAAATTATTGACATCATACATTTCTGTTAGAAAAATAGCTGTAAAGTGGCCCATTTTGAGCCTTAGCAACGCTCCTCTGTTAACATAACACAGTCATTGTGGAGCGTGTCTCCACTGTTATGTAAACAGAGGAGCGTTGCTAGGGCTCAAAATGGGCCACTTAACAGCTATTTTTCTAAGGCTTCGTTCACATCACCGTTTAGCCTTTCCGTTCTCCTGCTCCGTTCAGGAGCAGGAGAACGGAAAGGTCGGAAAAGGCACATAACTGACGCCAAACAGAGTCAAACGGAGCCCTTAGGACCCCATAGACTATAATGGGGTCCGTTAGGTTTCCGCTCAGAAGATGATTTTTAAGCGGAGACAAAAGTCCTGCATGCACAACTTTTGTCTCCGCTTAAAAGTCATCTTCTGAGCGGAAACCTAACGGACCCCATTATAGTCTATGGGGTCCTAAGGCCTCCGTTTGACTCTGTTTGGCGTCAGTTATGTGCTTATCCGTTCTTTCCGTTCTCCTGCTCCTGAACGGAGCAGGAGAACGGAAAGGCTAAACGGTGATGTGAACGAAGCCTAATAGAAACGTATGATTTCAGTAATTAAAGTATATTACAAAAATGGTTAACATCATTGCCCCTATACATTACACAAATAAAAAAAGAATGATGGTTACACTTTAACTAATGAAAAAAAACTATCTGCATGCTCCAGTATATATACCATGCAATTTGTTTTTAATGGTTGTGAGGGCAGAAGAGAACAACGTACTTTATTATTGAATAGTAAATGCTGTCATATTTCCGATTCCTTTACAGCTCCAGAATCGAGTATTGTGGAGGGTGATTCCCAAATACAAATGGGAAGGTTTGTCTCATTCCTACAGGTAAACTTTTTAGCTGTTTTTTGCACACCTCAGTTTAACGGCTGTAACTTTTATTTATTTGTTGGGATAGCAACATGATTCTTTTTGCATTTTTGGGGAATAATTAACGTTTATTTTCATATCATTTTTTACACATTGATACTTTTTTTGGTAGAATTGTAGGCTTATAAATTGAAATAAATAATAAAACTATACTTTATCACCCTTTTTAGTATTTTTTTTTTTTTTTCATTCTACCCTAAAATAAACACTTTATTTGCGTTTATCGTGGTGGACTGTACATTTTTATGTATTAAGGGGGACATTTATGAAGGCTGGTACTCCAGTATTGTGGCGTTAAAGGGAACCTGTCATCAACTTTATGCTGACCTCACTGAGGGTAGCATAAAATAGTGACAGAAATACTGATTTCAGCGGTGTGCAACATCATAATCATTGCAGCCCAGGCCTTGAAAAGAGTCAAATCTTCCTGAGAAGAGTCATGGTTATTCATAATCTCCTGCTCTCTCACCCATCTGCTGATGATTGGCAGTTCTCTCCTAGAGAGAAAGAGAGAAAACTAGGTAGAAGACTGCCAGTCATCAGCAGGTGGGCAGGAGAGCAGGAATTCATGAATTACCAGGACTCTTCTCAGGTGGCCGGGACTCTTTTCCAGACCCAGTCTGCCATGATTGTGATGTTGGCTCTCGGCAACCACTTACTTTTAACTTTTAAATGATAGAACGCTGAAATCAACTCACCGGTCTCTACTTTATTCTGCTGTTAGTATGGGTAGCATAAAGTGGATGACAGGTTCCCTTTAAGTTGTTGCCTGTTTTGGCATTCGCAACATTTTGTGGCTTTCAGCTTCCCACTTTTAAGGTGCATTTATGATGTGCGACACTGACAAATGTCCCAAAATGTTGCAGCCAGTCACAAAGTACATCAAACAAACCCTTAGGTGGTTTTAGACGACTGTCTTAATAAAGCCCCTTCTCTGGCTGTGGATCGAAACTCCACATAACTTCAATGCATCCAGTGCCGCTTCTAAATGTAATCCATCTTCCTAGCTGGCTTACATTTAGACCATTTTCTACGCCTAAACCAGGCATAAAAAATGATGAATGAGACAGGCTTACATGCCTGCCCACTTTTTTTTTTTTTTTTTTTTTTTTAGACCTGGCGTGAGCCAGGAAAAGTCACAGATATAATATATAGATGTATTTCAGGTTAATAAATGACCCCCTTGGTATACAATCACTTAAAAAAAAAAATCGCATTACACATCTGCCGAAATGATTAAAACCCATGAACTATCTTAATTTAGCACCACAGGATAGGTCATCAATATCTGATCGCACCCCTGCAGATCAGCTGTTTGAAGAGGAGTCCTCTTCACTACTCTACACAACGTGTCCTGAGGAAAGGTGGCGTACTTTAATTACAAGTACTCACTCCATTCAAGTGATGTCCGAGACGATGGGGCTGCCTCCTCTTCAAACAGCTGATTGACGACAGTGACAACACCAGCATCCAAGAACACGTTACATGATCAGACTAGTAGAGGCAGTGCGAATGCCTCTATTTTACACACAGTGCACACATTGAGCAATGTCATACAAGGAAAAAAAGAAGATTTAAGCAGTGAAAACTGTTGTGCTATTCCTTTATTATTCCTGTTAGATGTTTATGAATGAACTGCTAGCAGTCCGCCATAAAGGTATTGATAGGTGTAACGAGTTGGGGATGTGTCCCTGCCCAGTCTGACACCATTCAGTCAGTGCAGCCAATGTCAGACTGTGCAGGGACAAACCCCCAACTGGTAACACTCATCTGGACCTTCATTGCCGACTGCCAGTAGGGCTGAAACGATTATTCGAATAACTCGATTAAATCGAGTCAAAAAATTCATCGATGCAGTTTCCCTGCATCGAGTAATTGTTACATCACATGATCACGGAGCGGGAGTGAAATTAAGCGTCTCACTCACCGCTTCCGTGTCCTCCGGAGGCCAGAGAGGCAGGACTTTGCGTAATGCGCAGTTGCGCTCATACATCATCATCACGCCGGCTAACAATGTGCGTCTGACGTCACGTAAGGTCCCAGTGCATGCTGGGATGAAGACGGTCTCGGACCCCCCCTGTGTCTGCGGCTGCGCCCTCCTCACTAGTGCCAGTGCCATTAGGTAATTTAAGTTAGCAGCACTTGAGGCACGCCAGGGCGGAATCGGGGGCACTGAGTCACTGTAAATTGATATTGAAATGAAAGGCAGATGGAGAGAGAGTGGTTAATGGAGGCTGCAGGCACCACCTTGGCATGTATAAAGTTATTGGTTTAGAGAGGGGTTAATGAAGGCACCTGCAAGGTGCTTTCATTAACCCCTACAAACCAATAACTTTATACATGCCCAATGCCAAGGTGCTTCTATTAACCCCTCCAAACCCAATGGGCATGTATAAAGTTATTGGTTTGGAGGGGTTAATGGAAGCACCTTGGCATTAGGTATGTATAAAGTTATTAACCCCTTCAAACCAATAACTTTATACATGCCCATTGGGTTTGGAGGGGTTAATGGAAGCACCTTGGCATTAGGCATGTATAAAGTTATTAACCCCTTCAAACCAATAACTTTATACATGCCTAATGCCAAGGTGCTTCCATTAACCTCTCCAAACCAATAACTTTATACATGCCTAATTACGTATGTTATTTTAAGTAGGTTTTTCTTATTAGATTACTTGATGAATCGAGAAATATAATCAATAGAATACTCTATTACTAAAATATTCGTTTACTGCAGCCCTAACTGCCAGCAATTCATTCATACACTTTTAGCAGGAATAATGAAGGTATATCACAACATTATTGTTATTCACTACTGTATATAGCAGGGATGGCTAACCTGAGGCTCTCCAGCTGTTATAAAACTTCAACTCCCAGCATGCCCAGACTGCCTACAGATATCAGGTGGGAGTTGTAGTTTTAGAACAGCTGGAGAGCCGCCGGTTGGCCATCCCTGGTATATAGTAAAATGTATTTAAATGGTTATTCCATCTTTTGTGTTTGGATTATAAGGAAACATATAAATGAAAGATTTATATATTTTGTATATCCACTCCCTGGTTGGCTTGTGTGTTTCCAGGCTAACTTTCAAAAGTCCCTCTTGATATTAGATTTTCAGTTGGCTTGTTTTAGACTGTTTAGGCCCCTTACAGACGAGCATGAGCGGATGAGGTCCGGATGTGTTCAGTAAAAACGGCGCGATTTCGCAAGCAAGTTTATTCAGTTTTGTCTGCGATCGCGTTCAGTTGTTCAGTTTTTACCACGCGGGTGCAATGCGATTTTAATGCGTTGTGCACGTGTGTGATAAACTGTTACAAACAACATCTCTTAGCAACCATCAGTGAAAAGCGCATCGCACTTGCTTGCGGATGCTATGCGATTTTCATGCAGCCCCGTTCACTTCTATGGGGCCAGTGTTGCGTGAAAACAAACGCTCTTGTACACAGACCCATTGAAATGAATGGGCCGGATTCCGTGCGGGCGCAATGTGTTCGCATCACGCATTGCACCCGCGCGGAATACTCGCTCGTGTGAAAGGGGCCTTAAGGGCCCATTCACATGTCCGTAGAATGGGTCCGCATCGGAACGGGTGCGGACCCATTCATTCACTTTGGGGCAGGAATGGATGCGGACAGCACACAGTGTGCTGTCCGCATCTGCACTTCTGGAGCGCTCCCCCGATCTTCTGGTCCGCGGCTCCAGAAAAAAATGGCGGACAAGAATAGGCAGTTCTGTGGGGGTGACGGCCGGGTGTATTGCGGATCCGCAATACATTACGGACGTGTGAATGGACCCTGAAGGGTGTTTCTCTACCTTTCCAAGGAGCTGGTTACTTTCATGTCCTGTTGAGTTCTACTCTTTTTGCATGCAATATCACATAAATTAACATTGTGTAAAGTGCAGTTGAAAATGTGTTTTCCTCTCTTACTCCATCATGTAAATTATGTGTTTTCTGTCCAGGAGCTGGCCTGTTTTGTTACTAGGTGCTATGAGGTGGTGATGAATGTTGTACATCAGTTGGCTGCCCTGTATACTAGCAACAGGTAAAATTCACTTTCATTTTTTTACATGCGGATTTCACCATTTGCATTGAAAACAGGAAAACCTGCTCGGTCCCGCTATGTGCAGGGCACAGTCTACAATCTGCAAATCAGAATGGCATTCTTAATCCCATGGACACATATACTTTTTTAGATATTTTTTTTATATGGAATGCACATGGAAAATCTGAAAGTGGCCTATTGCATTTAGATTCCCTAACGATCTAATGACTCATTACCATTATTATTTTACAGGAATGAATCCAAGATCATGGAGACTTCTGGTGTTCATTTCCTGGTGAGATACTTGTCTGTAGTTTAAGGTTTAACCCCTTCATGTCCAGACCTGTTTGGGCTTTAAGGACCAAGCATTTTTTTTTCTGCTTTTTATTAGGGATCGACAGATATTGATTTTTTTTTTTAGAGCCGATACCGATAATCTGTGAACTTTCAGGCCGATAGCCGATAATTTATACCGATATTTTATATCTCATAATATATATTATATTAGTTGGTAGTCACTGAGGTGGTGGAAATTTGCATTTGGCACTAGTATATTATAAATGTAAATGATAAATTTATAAAGCCCTTAGTTGGTAGTCAATTTATAATTTACGTTTATAATACAGGGAGTGCAGAATTATTAGGCAAGTTGTATTTTTGAGGATTAATTTTATTATTGAACAACAACCATGTTCTCAATGAACCCAAAAAACTCATTAATATCAAAGCTGAATATTTTTGGAAGTAGTTTTTAGTTTTAGCTATTTTAGGGGGATCTGTGTGTGCAGGTGACTATTACTGTGCATAATTATTAGGCAACTTAACAAGAAACAAATATATACCCATTTCAATTATTTATTTTTACCAGTGAAACCAATATAACATCTCAACATTCACAAATATACATTTCTGACATTCAAAAACAAAACAAAAACAAATCAGTGACCAATATAGCCACCTTTCTTTGCAAGGACACTCAAAAGCCTGCCATCCATGGATTCTGTCAGTGTTTTGATCTGTTCACCATCAACATTGCGTGCAGCAGCAACCACAGCCTCCCAGACACTGTTCAGAGAGGCGTACTGTTTTCCCTCCTTGTAAATCTCACATTTGATGATGGACCACAGGTTCTCAATGGGGTTCAGATCAGGTGAACAAGGAGGCCATGTCATTAGTTTTTCTTCTTTTATACCCTTTCTTGCCAGCCACGTTGTGGAGTACTTGGACGCGTGTGTTGGAGCATTGTCCTGCATGAAAATCATGTTTTTCTTGAAGGATGCAGACTTTTTCCTGTACCACTGCTTGAAGAAGGTGTCTTCCAGAAACTGGCAGTAGGACTGGGAGTTGAGCTTGACTCCATCCTCAACCCGAAAAGGCCCCACAAGCTCATCTTTGATGATACCAGCCCAAACCAGTACTCCACCTCCACCTTGCTGGCGTCTGAGTCGGACTGGAGCTCTTTGCCCTTTACCAATCCAGCCACGGGCCCATCCATCTGGCCCATCAAGACTTACTCTCATTTCATCAGTCCATAAAACCTTAGAAAAATCAGTCTTGAGATATTTCTTGGCCCAGTCTTGACGTTTCAGCTTGTGTGTCTTGTTCAGTGGTGGTCGTCTTTCAGCCTTTCTTACCTTGGCCATGTCTCTGAGTATTGCACACCTTGTGCTTTTGGGCACTCCAGTGATGTTGCAGCTCTGAAATATGGCCAAACTGGTGGCAAGTGGCATCTTGGCAGCTGCACGCTTGACTTTTCTCAGTTCATGGGCAGTTATTTTGCGCCTTAGTTTTTCCACACGCTTCTTGCGACCCTGTTGACTATTTTGAATGAAACGCTTGATTGTTCGATGATCACGCTTCAGAAGCTTTGCAATTTTAAGAGTGCTGCATCCCTCTGCAAGATATCTCACTATTTTTGACTTTTCTGAGCCTGTCAAGTCCTTCTTTTGACCCATTTTGCCAAAGGAAAGGAAGTTGCCTAATAATTATGCACACCTGATATAGGGTGTTGATGTCATTAGACCACACCCCTTCTCATTACAGAGATGCACCTCACCTAATATGCTTAATTGGTAGTAGGTAGTAAAGGCATGCTTTTGTAGGATATGTTGTATTTTTCCAGTCAGAATCTGAGTCTTCTCTAATCCTGGTCATTGAAGCAGGATCTTGGCTGTGTGATGCAGCTGTGATCCTGCTGCTGATTGTGCAGGCACAGTGAATGTGCCCATGCAATTAGTGCGCCATACCAGTACGCTTTTGTCCTTTTAAGGCTCCTGCCAACACCATACTATTAAGGCATTGGTTGTCAGACCACGAAACCAAATTTTAGTTATGGCCAGGAAAGTGTTTACCGTAAAGAATAAAGGCACTCGCCTATGCACTGCCGCACTGTTCCAGTGCTCCAGTCTCTGCTTCTTCTGACAAGACAGAAAATGAAAAACAAAAAAATTTAGTGGCAATTCTGGAGGAGCTGCTCAGCCCATGACACTGTAGCGTGTCTTTAGTTAGGGGAGCAGCCCGACCGCATGTGGACCGCAGTAATCGACTAACCCCAGCAAAATATGCATACAATGGAGGATATCGACGCGGTCCACATGCACCACAAGAGCAAACTACACAGAATGTAGCAATCATAGAGAACACACAGAGAGAATGCACCAAACAGTCTCTGACTGATCAGCAGTGTGACATCCCGTCCGTGGTCGCGTGCATCTCTGCAGCCATTCACTGGCCCTAGCAGTAATGTTCCATTGAGGACACATCACCACTGAGGTCAATGAATGACTGTAGCAGTGCACGTGAGCACAGACGGGACGTTACAGTTCCTTTTGGCTGAGGACCACAAGGACAGGAGCCTCGGCGCTGGAATAGTACACATTGAATAGGTGAGCACCTTTTTTTTTTCTTCTGGTATTCCTGGAGTTTATATATTTACGGCTTATCCTCACGATAGGTCATCAGTATCTGACACCCCATATCTTAGTAGCTTCTACACTACTCCATCTGATTTTCGTGGGAGGATCTGTTCAGTGCAGTGGCTGGAGTTACAGAACTTGCCAAAATGCTGGTGCTCCGCTGTTTCTGTACCCCTCATAACAGTGAATAGGAGCATCACAAACAGGGGAGTTACAGAAACACTGTAGCTTGCTGTGCTGTTTGCATGGCTCTGTTCATTGCAGCAGAAACCGCAGAGCACCAACCATGAAAGGCCAAGATGGGAATAACCTTTTAAACACTTTCCTTGCTCTAATATTGCAAACCTACATTAATCAAAGGCCAGTGCCTATATAACATAGACACCTATGTATTAAACCACAGGACGCGGTACTCATAAATATGTCAACCAAAAAAGACCCAATCATAAAAACTACTCATCAAATGCAAGAAATAACAATATATTTATTGACTAGAAAAATATATTCTAAGCACTGGCTGTAACAGCCCTACAAATACTCATTGCTTTGTGCTATATGTATTTGTGCCAGTGCTTTTAATATATTTTTTCTATTCAGTAGTCTTTATGATTGGGTTTTTTGGGTACCATCTAACTGATCTTGTTTATTGAGTTGCAGGGGTTAATATGTATTTCTTTTTTACGGTTTAATGTCTGTGGCCCTTCACTAATATCTGTGTTCCCGCTCTGTAGACTATGTATGAGCACCTGGGTGAGCTGCTTACTGTTCTGTTAACCTTGGATGAAATCATTGAAAACCACGCCACTCTGAAGGATCACTGGACGATGTATAAAAGGTGTGGTGTTTCAGGGTGTATCCTAGAGAAAATTGCCAACCGTCTGTAAATTCTTGGACAGTCCGTAAAACTAGTTGACTTGTTTCCAGGGTCTGTGAAAAAAGATATTTACAGTGCAGACTATCGCCATTTTTCAGAACCAGAAAGTCTGTCTTTATAAAACCTTTTTAGGCTACTTTCACATTAGCGTTTTTTGCGGATCTGCCATGGATCTGCACAAACTCTTCCATTACAATAATACAACTGCATGCATCCGTCATGAACTGATCCGGTTGTATTATGTCTTCTGTAGCCATGACGGATCCTTCATGAACACCATTAAAAGTCAATGGGAGACGGATTAGTTTTCTATTGTGTCAGAGAAAACAGGTCCATCCCCATTGACTTGCATTGTGTGGCAGGACGGATCCGTTTGGCTCAGTTTCGTCAGGCGGACACCAAAACGCTGCACGCAGCATTTTAGTGTCCACCTCCAGAGCGGAATGGAGACTGAACAGGGACAAACTGATGCATTCTGAGCGGATCCTTTTCCATTCAGAATGCATTAGGGCGAAACTCATCCGTTTTGGACCGCTTGTGAGAGCCCTGAACAGATCTCACAAACGGAAAGCCAAAACGCCAGTGTGAAAGTAGCTTTAGTCATTAGCTCATCCTACACTGGAAAGGCTGTCTAGCTGGTTTTGTAACATCTTCTCACTGTATATGTGTCACTGGCTTGCCTTTTACAAGGCTTACAAGGTTTAATGTTGCTTTAAAGGGGTTATGCCACTAATATAAATATATCCTGCGCAACACATACGCTGTTATATCGCATCCCCCAAATACAACTATTTATAAAAACAGCCTTCTTCTAAAGTTATTAGCCCACCATTGTGCCCTGTGGTAAATCCGTTTCCATTTCAGTTGCTGTTGGTTACGTCCTATAGTGAAGCCTTGTAATACAGGACGCACATGCTCACAGCGCTTCTTTTCCTTCCCCGCAATAACCACTCCTCTATGCGCAGTGTCAGTTATGGATGGATAGACAGACAGGCAGATAGATAATAGACAAATAGATAAACATAAGGATGATTTGTCTTAAACAAATGATGGACATTAGCGCAAGTTGTGTCTGTTATGAATCCAGTTATACAGAGCATTTTGAATATGTGGAAGTAGAAAATAAATGGTTAGTGTCACATGTCCTTCTGATGTCAGGACACATCTCACTGCCCTAAGGCATGATGGGGACAGAAGACGCATGACAAACCAGGAAGTAAAATTGAAGCATGAGGAATAAGAGAAAACTGCCAATTTGAAAAAAAAAAAACAATCCAAGGAGTAATGGGAGCTAGAGTACTTGATGAAAATACATTTTAGGGTCCATTCACACATCCGTATGTGTTTTGTGGATCCGCGGATCTGCAAAACACGGACACCAGCAATGTGCGTTCCGCATTTTGTGGACCGCACATCACCGGCACTCTAAAAGAAAATGCCTAATCTTGTCCGCAATTGCGGACAAGAATAGGACATCTTAAAAAAAAAATCGGGAACGGAATTGTGGACCCGGAAGTGCAGATCCGCATTTTCTGATGCGGACAGCACATAGTGTTGCCCCATGGAAATTAATGGGTCTGTAATTCCGTTCCGCAAAATGCGGAACAGAATTGCGGACGTGTGAATGGACCCTTAGAGTGAAAAGTACTTTGGCAGAACCTCTTTAATGTATATTCATTTAGAATTGTTTTAGGCATCTTACACATTATGCATCAGTTTGTCACTATTATTTTTATGTAAGATGCTGATTTTATTCCATTAGCACAACTCTTTATTAAATGCATCCATTTATCCTGAAGGTTATTAAAGTCGGTGCATCATAACCCAGGAAAGTTTGGGATTCAAGAAGACAAATTAAAACCCTTTGAAAAGCTGCTTTTAAAACTTGAAAGCCAGTTACTTGACGGCATGCTGTTCCAGGTACTGTGACTTGACAAGAAAACCCGGAGCTGTGATGTAGATATTATGGGTATTCTGATAACAAGTTATCTACTATCCACTGAATTGGAGTTACTGTTAGATTGGTGGGGGTCTGACTGCTAGGACCCCAATTGATCACAAGAACGGAGGTCAAGCATGTGCATTACTACTGTATTCAGAGTCTGTTGAACTGCCGGAGATAGCTGGGCAGTCCCATAGTGTTTCGAGTGTATGGCAGAATGTATGCCTGATCGCCGCTCCATTCTTGATCCTCATTCTCGTTGGGGTGGTCTAAGTGAATATTTTGTGAATTGAATATTTCATCGCTGGACAGTTAACATATTTCCTCCTGATTTCCAGGCTTGTGTTGAACAGCAGTTTGACTCCACAAATGGCGGTGTAAGTGTCTCAAAGAACGGGACTTTTGCTGAAGAATTTGCACATAATATTCGAGCAATATTTTCGAATGTAGAATCAAAACTTGGTACGCCCATTTTGTAGCATTCATACAGTTTGTCAGCCTCTTGTGTGAACATTCACTGATGTGTGTTCTGTCATTTCTAGGAGAAGCCTCTGAAATTGATCAGCGGGAGAGATATGTGGGACTGTGTGGACTGTTTGTCCTTTACTTCCACATCTTTCGCACAGTGGACAAGAAATTTTATAAATCTCTCCTAGATGTGTGTAAGAAGGTACACTCTCAGTTACTGCATCATATTTACTTAGGTGGAGGGTTATGTATAGTTTTGTGTGGTGTTATAGGTAATTTTCCATGTCACTAAAGTTAGCCATATACATTAATCTATTAGTCGATTTCAACCTAAACGAACGTTCGCCCAGTGAAATTTAATAACGAATGATCGGTTTACCCAACTGATGACAGACCATTATCGTTTGAAAATTTATCGGGCAAGGTTATTATTTTCTTACACTAGTCAGAGGAAAGATCTTTCTTTTAAAGAACGTTCCCAGAAGGATCTTTCGTCCATCATCTGGTTTCATTGAATGTGTATGGGCCATCTGAACAGTAGTAGCGGCCAACATGGAGTAAAATGTGTATGGTTATGTCTGAGAAATGGTCGTTCACCAGATGATTGTTCAACTGTGAACCAACTTCTACCTAATGTGTATGGCCACTTTAAGCCTAATAATAGGCGCTACTTCTTGGTCTGTATATATATTTTTTTGCAATGGCAGGTTATCACCTATATATATAGATGCCCCAGGATGCATAATTCAGAATGGGTAATTGTCAAAGCTTATCTTCTCCCTCCTGACCTCTGGTCAAGAGCATGACTAGAAAACTCCCCCATAGTAGTCAATTTAGTCCCTTCCTGACTATTATGCTTTACGGCAGCTACATGGGCCTTAGGCACATCTCTAAATGCTCAGGCAAGATGGCAGCCCCCATAATCATGTTCAGAAAACAGAATTAATAAATCTGTGATAAATAAAATAACAGATTAGAAGAATAGGATATCTGGTTTTAACTAGCTGAAAAAAAATTAAGACTTCTGCATATTTGGATAGAAAATGTTGGGGAACCAGATCTCTGGAATGGAGGTACCATAATTCCAGCAGAGTGCACCAGGTATGATTTACAATGTATAGTCAGATTTTTGTTTAGGACTGTAAGGTTCCACCAGTAGTGAACCTCAATAAATACACCAGTAAGTAGCTTTAATAGCTGTACTATCAGCATTGTTCCTTCCAATGAGAGGATCTCTAACCCCTCACCTTTATTGTGGACTCATTATGGTCTTTTCACTGTGTTCTAGGTACCAGCAATCACATTAACAGCCAATGTAATTTGGTATGCCGACAATTTTCTAATTCAAAAGGTTCCGGCTGCTGCCAAGTTAATAGACCGGAAGAGTTTACATTCCATTAAGAGTCAGAGGGAAAGCTACCTTCAAACCAAGACTCAGTCTCTAACCAAGTAGGTCTGCTTGAAAACTCCAGAAAGTCAATGGTTCACTTATACAAGTAATTTCTGGAGCCACTAGTCATAGTCCTTTTTCTATGCTCCTTTGCATCAGTGTTTCAATGTATCCAGTTCTTTGTTTTGTATTGAAGAACTACTTAAAGATAGTGATAGATCATATATGCTGAATACACTCATTTTTGTATTTGGACTGTGATGCTGTTTACAGACTTGGGCCTCCCCTTAGTTTGAATAAACTAGAATCTTTTGCTAGTAGCTTGTACCATGTGATATGCGATTTTATACCACATGGATGGTTTGCTGGCACCCCGAGAGGTAATAAGGGTAGCAGGCAGTATTTTTTATGGGTTCAGCTCTTCTTGAAATTAGATGCCCAGGAACGGTATAGAGTTAGATACCCACCTGTATCGAGGTCACCTTGCTGCTGGTGGATGGGCCCATATACTTTCTAATCAAAAAATTTGTGTCAAGCAATACTGGTAGTATATTAGATGAGGTATTGGCTTGTACTGTATATAGATCATGTATAATTTAGTTTGAGGAATGTAGTTATGCTTTTATGACTTTAATTGCGACTGTGCACCTGTGTTTTCATTTCACTATGTAGGATGTACTGATTTAGGGCTCATGCACACAAACATATTTTTTTCTGTGTCCGTGCCACAGAACGGAAATGACGGCCGTTCCACAAAAAATAGAACACGTCCTATTATTGTCCGGACCAAGATAGGACAGTTCTATTAGGGACCGGCTGTTCCGTTCCACGAAATACAGAATGCACACAAACAGGTCCTCAAAACAGCCAATGGTCGTGTGCATGAGCCCTTATTCTGTGATTGTTCTTTTCCTGTTAACCTGCATTCTAGTCAGCTGAACAGGAAAAGGTAACTGCTAAGGGTACTTTCACACTAGACTTATTCTTTTCCAGCATAGAGTTCCGTCCTAGGGGCTCAATACCGGAAAAGAACTGATCAGTTTTATCCCAATGCATTCTGAACGGAGAGAAATCGTTCAGGATGCATCAGGATGTCTTCAGTTCAGTCTTTTTGACTTTTCAGGACGGAGATAATACCGCAGCATGCTACGGTTTTATCTCCGTCCAAAATTCCAGAACATTTGCAAGAATGCTGGATCCGGCAGTAATTTACATTGAAATGTATTAGTGCCGGATCTGGCATAGAAAATACCGCAATGCCGGATCCGTCCTTCCGGTATGCGCATGATCCGTTTGTCTGTATGATAAACGGACAGATGGATCCGTTCCTGCAATGCATTTGTGAGACGGATCCGCATCTGTCCGTTTGCATGCAGATTGCTGGCGACGGAACTGCTTGCCGGATCACTCTGCCCTAATTGTGAAATTAGGGAGAGTTCACATCACCATTCTTGTGATCCATTAGAAGATCAGAAATAAAAAAGACAGATCCTGTAAAAAAAACGAATCTTGTGCATCAGTTATGCACATTTGGCATCTGTTTTAGCCATTTCCACCTGAGGTCCATTTTTTTAATTGAAAAAAAGTCCTACATGCATGGGATCTGTTTTTCTACAGGATCCTTCTTCTTTTTTTTTTTTTTTTTTTTTTTTTTTTTTTCCCCCGGTTCCTCTGATGGATTAGAACAGTGTTTCCCAACCAGTGTGCCTACAGCTGTTGCAAAACTACAACTCCCAGCATGCCCGCACAGTCAAAGGCTGTCCAGGCATGCTGGGAGTTGTAGTTTTGCAACAGCTGGAGGCACACTGGTTGGGAAACACTGGATTAGAAGAACAGAAAATGCAGTGGTGATGTAAGCTCTCCCTTAGAGAAAATGCCCGGAGAACCCCTTTAATACTAATTCATAAATGTCTGTTTCACTTTAGAGACGTCCAGTCATACTATGTCATTGTATGTTCCTGGATGATGAAAATGGATTCCATATTGTCAAAAGAGCAAAAAACTGAAAAGTTTGCAGACGATCTGACCAACAGATGTAACATATTTGTACAGGTATTTGCTACTTATGTACTGCAAAATAAACACTTTCACACGGTCAATATTTGGTCATTATTTTGCATCCGTGTATGTAAGCCAAAACTAGGCGTGGAACCTAGAGAGAAAGGTATGATGGAGAGAATTATGTGTCTACCATGTTTTGGCACCTGCTCCCGGTTTAGGCCTCCTGCACACGACCGTATCTGTTGTGCGGTCTGCAAACCGCGGATTAGCAAAATATGGATACCTTCCATGTGCAATCCACATTTTTCTAAGTCCCACTTTTAGAAATGGTTATTCTTGTCTGCTAAACAGAGAGGAAGAGGACTTGTTTTATAGTTGGCTTCATGGACATATGGATGCGGACAGCACATGGATGACTTTTTTTTTTTTTTTTTTTTTTTGTGGACGCACCGAAATGAATGCGGATCGGACATGGACCAAAATCATGGTTGTGTGCAGGAGGCTTTAGGCTTACAACTGATGCTAAATACTGTAACAGTGGCCTAAGGGGTTTAAAATATAGGAATCTTTTAATGCAACATTTGACTTGATGCATGTAAATGATCTGTTCTGCTTCTGCTTTGTCTTAGCTTTTCCTCAAAGTATTATGTTCATCGTCAATTATCTGGAAGCTTGTGAAAGCTTGAGTGATGGGCATAACCTGATGAATGATGATTTACCACATACAATGGATGTTATTCCACATAGATCGTGAACATTCCTTTCCTCTCATATTATTTGTGAAAGAGCACTTCACCTGTATTTTAACCTCCATCTATTCCTTATTTGGACGCATGCCTGTGTTTTATTGCAGGGGTTTCTTTATGCCTGTGGCCTTAGCAACATCATCAAAACGACCATGAACCTGTATATGTCTATGCAGAAACCTATGACAAAGACATCAGTAAAAGCATTGTGCAGACTGGTAGAGCTTCTCAAGGTAAAGCTTATTTTTTAAATTCATTTAGTAGTTTCATGTCCGTTAAAGGGATTATCCCTCGGCTAATGTAAAAAAATAAGTCATGTAGTACATGACAATACCTTTCTAACAAAGCTAGAACCAGCCCTGAACCTCACATGGATCCAGAGATCTCCCCAATCATTGCTCCAATTGTTCTGCTAGTTTTATTGCAGGCTGGCATCTTAGGGGTGTGTGTCCTTTCTCGGGGGGCTTGTCCTTTCTCAGGGGGGCGTGTTCTATTGGCCGTAGCTCTTTCCCTTTTAACTGCCACCGCTTTTAACACGAGATATGGCTGGTGGCAGTGAAAGATTTGAACTGAGCATTTGCGACTACATCACTGTGGTGGACAAGAAATCGGGAAAAGATCAGAAACATATGGGTGATGAGGGTGTCCATTTTGGATACTCAGTTTTTAATGGAAGGTTTCCCGGAGAATAAACTGATCAGGATCCACAGCAATCGGCTGCTATCTTCAGAGATCCTGGCATCAGTGCTCCGTTACCTTGTAGTGCTACCAAAGAGGAAATGTTTCACCGTTACATCAGTAGGTTCTCTGTATGGACATGCCTAATCTGTCCAGATAGAGAGCGTGCCACCCTTTGTGTCTAGCTCTCTGTTGTGGCTTATTGATGGAAATTATAAATTGTGATTGTTGGTTACTGCCGGGCGCATGGCTGTAATACCCAGTAGGGTTGTTGCGGGTATCGAAATATCAATACCCAATCGATGCTTTTGTCCCGGTATCGATACGATACACTGCTTTGACATTTATCGATACTAGGCTGCCCTACTGCACAGCCTACCATCAGAGAACACGGAGCACACTGCTCTCAGCACACTCATGTTCCCTCAGCAGACAGCTGCCAATAAGAAGAGAGAGGGGCGGAGGAGGGGAGGGGAGAGAGAGGTACTTTCATGGGTCCAAACATTGTAAACTAACTATCAGGATATGTAGAGCGACGCCCAGGGATCCCACTGCACTTACTATTATTCCTGGGCGCTGCTCCGTTCGCCTGCTGTGGCCCCCGGTATATTCTCCCGCTCTGTATGCTAATTGCTAGCATCAGAGCAATGGGGAGGAGACTGCTCTTTTTCTCAATGGGCGTTCCTTCTCCCTGGCTGTGACGTTCTCTGCTGCAATTGGACAGCGCTACAGCCAGGGAGAAGGAATTCCCATTGAGAAAAAAGGAAGTCTCATCCCCATTGCTCCGATGCTAGCAATTAGCATACAGAGCAGGAGACTATACCTGGGGCCACAGCGGGCGAATGGAGCGGCGCCCAGGAATAATAGTAAGTGCAGTGGGATCCCCGGGCGCCGCTCTACATATCCTGATAGTTTACAATGTTTGGACCCATGAAAGGTCCTCTTTAACCTTTTAATACAAGAGGCGGGTGCCGGCAGCAGAATCACATAGCCGGCACCCTGCCTCCGACAGGGAGCTGCGATCAGCGGCAGTTAAACCCCTCAGGTGCGGCACCTGAGCGGTTAACTGTCGCTGATCTGCTGCCGGCAGCCGCCTCCTGTATTAAAGGTTAATTATGTAGATTGTAAGCCCTCACGGGCAGGGCCCTTTCTCCTTCTGTACCAGTTTGTAACTCGTCTTGTTTATGATTAGTGCAATTGTCTGTATTATGTATGTACAGTCGTGGCCAAAAGTTTTGATAACATAAATATTGGAAATTGGAAAAGTTGCTGCTTAAGTTTTTATAATAGCAATTTGCATGTACTCCAGAATGTTATGAAGAGTGATCAGATGAATTGAATAGTCCTTCTTTGCCATGAAAACTAACTTAATCCCAAAAAAGACTTTCTACTGCATTTCATTGCTGCTATTAAAGGACCTGCTGAGATCATTTCAGTAATCGTCTTGTTAACTCAGGTGAGTATGTTGACTAGCACAAGGCTGGAGATCATTATGTCAGGCTGATTGGGTTAAAATGGCAGACTTGACCTGTTAAAAGGAGGGTGATGCTTGAAATCATTGCATTCCATTGTTAACCATGGTGACCTGCAAAGAAACGCGTGCAGCCATCAAAATGGCTTCACAGGCAAGGATATTGTGGCTACTAAGATTGCACCTCAATCAACAATTTATAGGATCATCAAGAACTTCAAGGAAAGAGGTTCAATTCTTGTGAAGAAGGCTTTAGGGCGTCCAAGAAAGTCCAGCAAGTGCCAGGATCGTTTCCTAAAAAGGATTCAGCTGCGGGATCAGAGTGCCACCAGTGCAGAGCTTGCTCAGGAATGGCAGCAGACAGGTGTGAGCGCATCTGCACGCACAGTGAGGCGAAGACTTTTGGAAGATGGTCTGGAAAGGGGCAGCAAAGAAGCCACTTCTCTCCAAAAAAAACATCAGGGACAGATTGCTCTTCTGCAGAAAATATGGTGAATAGACTGCTGAGGACTGGGAAAAAGTCATATTCTCCGATGAACCCTCTTTCCGATTGTTTGGGGCATCAGGAAAAAGGCTTGTCCGGAGAAGAAAAGGTGAGCTCTACCATCAGTCCTGTGTCATGCCAACAGTAAAGCTTCCTGAGACCATTCATGTGTGGGGCTGCTTCTCATCCAAGGGAGTGGGCTCACTCACAATTTTGCCCAAAAACACAGCCATGAATAAAGAATGGTACCAAAACACCCTCCAACAATCCAACAACTGTTTGGTGAAGAACAATGCATTTTCCAGCACGATGAAGCACCGTGCCATAAGGCAAAAGTGATAACTAAGTGGCTCGGGGACCAAAACGTTGACATTTTGGGTCCATGGCCTGGAAACTCCCCAGATCTTAATCCCATTGAGAACTTGTGGTCAATCCTCAAGAGGCGGATGGACAAACAAAAACCCACTAATTCTGACAAACTCCAAGAAGTGATTATGAAAGAATGGGTTGCTATCAGTGAGGAATTGGCCCAGAAGTTGATTGAGAGCATGCCCAGTCGAATTACAGAGGTCCTGAAAAAGAAGGGCCAACACTGCAAATACTGACTCTTTGCATAAATGTCATGTAATTGTCGATAAAAGCCTTTGAAATTTATAAAGTGCGTGTAATTATATTTCACTACATCACAGAAACAACTGAAACAAAGATCTAAAAGAAGTTTAGCAACAAACTTTGTGAAAACTAATATTTTTTGGCCACGGCTGTATACCTTTTCTCATATGTACAGCGCTATGGAATGAATGGCGCTTTAATAATAAATAATTGGTGGCGCAGTGCGCACCCCAGTATTAAAAACATTGGGGGCATTGGCCACATGGTCCCCTCCTCCTCATTGGTGGTACAGTGGCAGCTTCTGATCAGAGCCTCAGCAGTCTAATCCTGGGGCTCCGATCGGTTGCCATGGCAGCCAGGACGCTACTGAAGCCCTGGCTGCCATGGTAACCTCACTGCTGCTGTGTACACTATGCACAGGACAGCAGGGAGAGGGTGAATAGGACAAGGGGTTAAAACACCCCAGGTTCTAGCCCCTAAGAGGGGGAAATAGTTCTTAAATAAAAAAATAAAAAAAAGTTTAAACCCCCCCCCCCCCCACCAAAATATTAAGTCTAAATCACCCCCTTTCCCAATTTTACATATAAAATATATAAACAATAAATAAATTAACATATTACATATCACCACGTTCAAAAACTCCAAACTATTAAAATATAAAAAATCTCTTATGCGGTGAACACCAGAACAAATAAAAAAAAAAAAAAACTGCTCGATTTGCCTTTTTTTTTTTTTTTTCCCTTTATGCGGAATGCATATGGCTTTTTGGGGGGTTTTATTTTTTTTTCGCGTGGTATCGAGTATCGCGATACTTTTTTATGGTATCGAAATCGAATCAAAATTTTGGTATTGCAATAGCCCTAATACGCAGAACACTCCTGACATGACTGGAAAAAACCCTGATCCTAACACTCATTCACTACCACAATCAAGGTTTTTTTTATTTTTTTATTTATATAAGTAACATAACCCACAATATTCACTATAAATATATATATTCATATATATGTTCATAGGGGACAGAAGTAGTAATGATCACCTCTTTTATATTGGTCTATGGCAGTGGTGGGCAAACTTTTTTGTCAACTGAGCCAAATATCGCCAAAACTACGTTTTTTTTTTTTTTTTTTTCAAGAGCCACATTTTTAAAACCTAAAATATTGCGTCAACAGTACCAGTGAGGACTATTAGGGCTCATGCACACGACCGTGTGCCTGCCGTTGCCATATTGCAGGCCGCATACGGCGGGTCCGCAATACAAGGGCACTTCAATGGGTCCAGGATCCGGGATATGAGTGCTACAGAGTGCTTCCGTGGTGCTTCTGGCTGTGCCTCCGCACCGCAAAAAAGTAGCGCATGCACTACTTTTTTGTGTGCAGCCCGCATCATGGAACCATTCACGTCAGCATGCGCTACTTTTTTGCGGTGCGGGCAGTCGGATGCAGATCGCGAACCCCATTCAACTGAATGGGTCCGCGATCCTCATGCAGCTGCCCCATGGTCTGTGTCTGTGCATTGCGGACCGCTATTTGCGGTCCGCAGCACAGGCACGGCGCCCTTACATTTGTGGGCATGTGCCCAGAGTGTGTTTTTACATACTTTTATATGTACTTTCTTTTATTTGGATCTTGATTATTATTTCATTTCATCTTTATCATTTTTTACTTTTATTAAACTTGTCTGCAGATGTGGATGTAATTTGGATGACGCACTTATGGGGGATATCTGTGGATGACGCACTTATGGGGGATATCTGTGGATGACGCACTTATGGGGGATATCTGTGGATGACGCACTTATGGGGGATATCTGTGGATGACGCACTTATGGGGGATATCTGTGGATGACGCACTTATGGGGGATATCTGTGGATGACGCACTTATGGGGGATATCTGTGGATGACGCACTTATGGGGGATATCTGTGGATGACGCACTTATGGGGGATATCTGTGGATGACGCACTTATGGGGGATATCTGTGGATGACGCACTTATGGGGGATATCTGTGGATGACGCACTTATAGCATAAGATGCTATATATGTGTCATTCACAGATATCCCCCATAAGTGCCCTCCACAGATATCCCCCATAAGTGCCTTCTAGTAAGTAAAGTAATGTATTAGTGGGGGGAAGGGAGGAGGCAGGGACACTTGCGGCGGGGCCGGTGCAGTGCCCGGCGCTGTGCACACACCGGGGTCAGCTCCTACCTTTCTGCTGCAGTACATTTCGCTCCTGAGCGGCGGCCTCTTCACCACTCCTCACATGGTCGGCAGTGGGCAGCCGAACTAGAGCACGGCTGCCCGCCCTTCTGCTGCTGTGCGCAGCGTGACATCTCTCCCTCTGTCATGCGCCTCCTGCCCCGCCTGCCTGCTTCATTCATAAAGTGGAAGTAGCAAACAGACGGGGCAGGAGGCGCATGACGGACACTTTGCAAGCAGCTTGAGCGGCGCGATATGGCTGCGCGACCGCCCACCCGCCAGCCCGCACCAAAGAGCCGCAGTGAAGGCTCTAAAGAGCCGCTTGTGGCTCGCGAGCCGCACTTTGCCGACCACTGGTCTATGGCACTGACAGTATTGTTTCCCCAGAAGTACAGTATAAATATAGAATTTGTTTCACGTTTCTTGCAGACATTCTTAATTAAATCATACCATTGGGTCATTCCAAATCTTACTAATTTTTTCATCTGGGCCTCTGTTGGTTCCAGAGTTTCAGGCAGCTGATGGTGGACCAGCTGTAATGCGCTGCTTGCTGCATAAACCGAAGTGGCAACTTTGTCAAGGCACAGTATCTTAAGTAGTTTAGCTAGGAGGCAAACATTTTGCAGGTCAGTAAAACTACTTAGTCTAAGTCTCCTTGCAGTGTGGTGCCTTAAGAAGGCTTGACTTAATTTTTAAATTCCAGCAAAATAGGCCACAAAATTGTCAAATGACCGTTAAGGGCCTACTTTGACTGCTCCTGACATGCATGTCTGATCAGGCTGTAATTTTGCCAGGAGTTATGGCCCATGTGATATATCTTAAGGTCACATACACAAGCTTTCCAACCAACTTGAAGACAAGATATGATTAGAGAAAGAAATTACATTTCATATTTCTGCCAGTTTTTGCTACTAGTAGGGTGGAAATATCTCCAATTTTTGTAATTTTTCATTTATTTTTTTATTTTTTATTAATCTCCTCTCAAAGAGCATGTTTTTTGCCACAAAAGGCCCAGATAAAAAATAAAATAAAAATTAATTTAGGACCCTAGGAAACTTTTATTCAATTTGGAGAGGATCGGATTTTTAGGTTGGTCCACTTGACATGGAATGACCGCATTCTAACATCTGATCTCATGAGAAGTACATGTGCAACTGTGTGGAAAGGAATTCTAATTATTGCAGCCATATTCTGTCCATATATATCATATGTAAATATGATAATAGTGATCGGATCAGGGGCTGCGATCCATGTGTAACATTTGTTCCATGGGTTGGAATGGCAGGGGGCCTGCTGGTACCAGCTGTAGTACTGCAGTATAGTCTCTATGCCAGGTCACTGTTTTCATGAATGTACTAATGTTGGACTGAACATCTACCTGTACCAGCAGCTTTGTGCCTTATAAAGTGGACCTTGGTCATCAGGTCATTGCATTAAATCATGATAAAGGTACAGTTACGATATCGTTGCAGATTTTGCGTTGCGTGATTACCCATAGTGACTTTAGTTGAGCCCAGGTTAGCTTGTAGCATAGTTGGACCATGTTATCCTCGTCTTATGTGTTTTATGGTTATTTTAGTGTTTAATATTTTTTTTCCATCATTTCTGATACCGCGAGTAACACGGCTGTTTGCTTCCAGGCTATAGAGCACACTTTCCATAGAAGAAGTACGGTTGTTGCGGATTCTGTTTGTCACATCGCCCAACACCTTCAGTATCAAGCACTTGCTGCCATCGCTGTTGCAAAGGTGAGATGTTTTACAATCCTTAGACTCTTCATCATTGAAGCTCCTTTGTGTGTCTTCTCATTTGTTGTTTAGGTGCTTGTATTTTATAGTTATAGTCTATAAACTATCAGCTGCCAATGCACTAACCTACTGGTGAGTTTATGGTTGACTTGTGCCTATACACAGTCAATCTGAAGAATCAGAGCTACAGTGTAAAGTATGGGAGAGAAGGCCAAAGCCTGGGCCTCTGAGGAATTTCAAGCTACCTGTGTCTTCCTTATATATGTGTGCCCTTTTTAACAGCGCTAAAAAGCAGCCAACACAACACTAAAAGATCATAGTAGATAACCCTGTTTGTAATGTTCATCACCTCTAGGGCAGCAACAATAAACATTTAGTATGCTGGGACTGATGCAGTTAACGACAGGATTTTAAATTAGCTTGGAAATGTAGTTGGTAATAAAGAATTATTATTTCTATAGCACCAGTGCATACTGCAGCGTTGGTCAGATTTATATTCACGGATGCTGCCAGCTTTAGGGTCTATTCACACGTCCGTAGTGTATTACGTATTCGCAATACACCCGGCCGGCACCCCCATAGAATTGACTATTCTTGTCCGCAATTGCGGAAAAGAATAGGACATGTTCTATTTTTTTCCGGAGCTGCGGGCCAGAAGATCAGGACTATGCTCTGGAAAGGCGGATGCGGTGAGCAAATAGTGTGCTCTCCACATCCATTCCTGCCCCTTTGAGAATGAATGGGTCCGCACCCGTTCCGGATCTTGCGGAACGGATGCGGACCCATTCCACGGACGTGTGAATGGACCCTTACTCTCTGAGTCTCCCAATCTAATATTGTTTTTTAAAGTGGTTTCTGTACCAAGTAATGCAAGTGCACATCTGTTCTGTGCACTTTGACCACTGCTGAACCTTTCTTAGGTTTCACCATGGTGTTTTGGAATTTTTTTATTTTTTTTTTGTATTTTCTTAAAGGTTATGGACGCCTTGTGAATGAAATGTTTTAATGCAAATATTTTGGACAAAATATATTTTTACATTTTTTTTTTATTAAACAGTTTTCATTCTGCATCACAGGCTGGATCTGTGAAATCCATCAGTTGGGCTAAATGCTCCTGAATTATGCTTTGATCATAATTGAGCTTAGTTCAGGAGATCATAGGAGTCAGCCACAGTGAACTTCAGTCTGCAGCCTGGTATATAATATAATAAAAATAGATACAGGCTGCAGAACAAAAACAGTTTAGTGTTTTTAATAAAAATAAATACTTGTAATAAAATAAAAATGTCCATAAAGATTTCTATAGCCATTAATAACTAAATGGTTTGCTTACTTCCCATTCTCACCTTTTTCTGTTTTATTAATGCAGAAGAGAGTCATTTCCGACAAGAAATACAGCGAGCAGCGTCTGGATGTCCTCTCTGCCCTGGTCTTGGCTGAGAACACCTTGAATGGTCCTAGCACAAGGCAGAGGAGGCTCGTCATTGCTCTAGCGCTGAGTGTGGGCACACAGATGGTAAGAATCAGTAGTAGTCGATTCACTCCTAGAAAGAGGCCTCCTGGAAATTCAAGAGGCATAATAAATGTGTTTTACTGGTTTTGTGTCACAGAAAACCTTTAAGGATGAGGAACTTTTACCACTTCAGCTGGTTATGAAGAAGCTGGATCTCATAAGTGAACTGAGAGAACGGTATATCCCATTGCTTAGACATATACTGTAGATGTCGCGCAACCAAAAAGACTTGGCATTAACTGCATATTTGTGCTTCCTTCTTCTAGAGTCCGGGCACAGTGTGACTGCTGTTTCCTGTACTGGCATAGAGCAGTGTTCCCCATTTATCTAGATGATGTGTATGAAAATGCAGTAGATGCGTCCAGGTTACATGTGAGTACTAGAACTGTGCATAGAGATGTCCTATTAGAGTGTCACCATATTCTTCATTTGATGATAACTTACCCAACACACACTGTTTTAAATGCACATTTTTTCTTAACCCTGACAGATTCTTTGAAAAAGCTATCTCTCAATAGTCTGAAACCTACTATGGCTTTTTAACTTAACCCCTAGAGTCCCAGCGGCAGAAGGAGGGGTTTTAAATATGGCACCCGCTCAAACAGCAGAGGCCCAGGGATAATGTATGCAACTGACGACAACGCTGATCAGACATTTAACCCTTTCACGTTTAAGGCTCCTTTCACACCTGCGTTCAGGTGTCCGCTCGTGAGCTCCGTTTGAAAGGGGCTCACAAGCGGCCCTGAACGCAGCCGTCTGGCCCTAATGCATTCTCAGTGGAGGCGGATCCACTGAGAATGCATCCGCCTGCCAGCGCTCAGCCTCCGCTCCGTGAGCGGACACCTGAATGCTGCAAGCAGCGTTCGGGTGTCCGCCTGGCCGTGCGGAGGCGAGCGGATCCGTTCCGACTTATAATGGAAGTCAATGGGGACGGATCCGCTTGAAGATCACACCATATGGCTCAATCTTCAAGCGGATCCGTCCCCCATTGACTTTCAATGTAAAGTCTGAACGGATCCGCTCTGGCTACTTTCACACTTAGAAAATTTTTCTAAGTTATAATGCAGACGGATCCGTTCTGAACGGAGCCACAGTCTGCATTTATATGAGCGGATCCGTTCAGAACGGATCCGATCGAACACTAGTGTGAAAGTAGCCTAACCCTGACATCTAAATGTGGAAAAACCTGAAGCGCCCACATCCGAGTCAGGAATTGCTCCCCATTCATTGATTCAGGGAGCTGTTCCCTCCATCTGATGCACTGGGTCTCTGAAGAGACCCAGTGTGTAAGAGCTGTAGTTCCTATGGAGGCCTGCAGGTGGCAGGACTCCATAGGAGAATAGCAAATGGAGCTTAGATTGTAGTCCAAGATGAAAACGATCTGAAGATCGCATATTCTAGCCGCCTAGGGGAGCAACCTCTCCCACCTCATTTTACCAGGATAAAAAAATTAAAAACATAAAGATCATGGACATCTTCACGTCCCAAAATGGCAACAAAATGTAAAAATATTCATCCCACAAAAGCGAATTGGCTTAACGGGCAAACAAACTAAAATGGCAGATTCGCAATTTTTTCATCACTTCCCTTACAAAAAAAAAAGTAATAAAATGTGACCAAAAGTCACACACTCCAAAATGGTATCAATAAAAACTAGATTGTCCCGCAAAAATGAGCCCCCGCAAAGGTCCGTAGAGGGATCAGAATATGACGATGAAAAATAAAATTACTTTATTTTTCAAAGTTTTCTTTTCTTTTTTTTCAGTATCAAAACAAACAAAAAGTAAGGGTACTTTCACACTAGCGTTATTCTTTTCCGGCTTTGTGTTCCGTCCTCGGGGCTCAATACCGGAAAAGAACTGATCAGTTTTATCCCAATGCATTCTGAATGGAGAGTAATCCGTTCAGGATGCATCAGGATGTCTTCAGTTCAGTCTTTTTGCCTGCGGTTTTATTCCGGAACAATTTTTTCCCATTGAAATGCATTAATGCCGGATCCGGCCCCGAGTGTTCCGGCAAAACGGATCCGGCATTGCAGTCTGCGCAGGCTCAGACTGCAAAAAATGTGAAAAATAAATAAATGCCGGATCCGTTTTTCCAGATGACACAGGATCCTGATTCGTCTGACAAATGCCATCAGTTTGCATACGTTTTGACGGATCCGGCAGGCAGTTCCGGCGATGGAACTGCTTGCCGGATTCCTCTGCCGCAAGTGTGAAAGTACCCTAAAAAGTACAATTCACACAGCTAGAAAAACTGTTAAAGTGATGTGTATTTTTGTAATGTGTTAGCAAATCTATGTTATGTAACAGAAAACAGAGGAGCGTTGCTAAGGCTCAAAATGGGCCATTTTATAGCTATTTTTTTAATAGAAATGTATGATTTCAGTAAGTAAAGTATATTACAAAAATGGTCAGTATCACTGTCCCTATGCATTACAAAAAAAAATAAAAAATGACAGTTACACTCTAACCCTTTGTGACAGAACAGCTCAATATTTTTAATAAAGACCAATTGAAAAATATTTTTAGCCCAAAATGAGTATACCTCCAAAGGTGTACATAGCCTTTAATTTTTCTCAGCAATGCTGGCCCATATGAACATGGGACCAACACAGATGCCTTCAGCTGTCAAGTGCACATGTAACAGGTCAGCCAGTGTAATAGGTACAAATCTGCTGACAGCTGCCCTTTCAATTATTACGGTAAAGTCTGTGGGTAGCTCTAAAATTACAAGGGCTATTATTGGTGGCCATATCTGCAGTATATTGCTGAAGCCTAATTGCAATGTGCATTTCCCTTTAGGGCATAAACACACATGGTAGATTTGTTGTAGAAGTTTGTGACTACATAATTCATCTGAATGAGAAATCCATGTGTTTGCTACAGATCCCTCCTGTTTCAGGAATCTGTCACCAGTTTTATGCTGCTCTACTGTTGGGCATCTGTGACCCTGATTGAACGCTGGGTAACTTTTTTTTAATTTTTTTTAGCCCAGTAGTTTTCTTAAACTTCCTGGTAAGAAAACCGGCATTCCTGAGATGCAGTTACTCCTTCTGTCTGGATGATTGACAGCTTTCTTCCTATACTGTATATAGGGAGAAGGCTGCCAATCAGCAGCTAAGAAAGTGGCAGGAGAGTCGGGAGCTCATGAATACAAGGACCCCACAGCACTTGTGCACTGTATTCAGTGGATTCCAGCACTCTGCCCATGCTGCTCAGTAGGGATTTTATGAAACTGGGCAAAAAAATTAGGGTCACCATTTTTTACTTCCCCCAGATAGATGAAAGGCTGGACATATTATAAAAGATAAAAAGCCCCCCTTCACTGTTTTCCTTCCTTCGTGTTTATAATTGCCTGAACAGTAATGTATTTCCACTTTTCTGCTTTCAATCAGTATATGTTCAGTGCATTGTGGAGCTGCGTTCCTGCAATGATGCATGCTAGACACTTGGAGTCTCATGATATGTTATTGAAGTGCTATGACAAGGAAATTATGGAAGTTTTGACGGAGGTATGTACTGTATATTCTCTACAGCATTTTCATATGAGAATCCTGTCTGTAATACAAAGTGTTCATGCTTCTATTTCTGTAATCCTTAGTTTGTGCTGTGATTTTGAAAACTCAATGTGAACTTTAATTGAAAATTTGTAGAAAACATGAATTTCCATTCAGTTTCATGACAAATATTTAATGTGTATAATATTTGGAGATTTCTGGCGTAAAATGCAGATTCATAGAAACTTATATTCATAACATAAATGCAAATGGCTGCGTCTGTTCTACGGTCTGCAAAACAAGTATACCAGCTGTGTGCATCCTGCATTTTCCCCTTCCACGGGTCCCGCACTACGTTACTAGTGCCTATTATTGTCTGTAAAATGGACAAGAATAGGAAACGTTCCATTTCTTTTTTTCAGTGGGACCACGGAACGGACGTACATGTCCACATCTTTTGAAATGAATGGGTCCACATCTGGTCTGGAAAAAATGCGCTTCGGATGCGGACCATAAATACGGTCATGTGCATGGAGCCAAAATACGCATGCACAGACTGTAGTCCGTTTTTCACAGCAAAAGTTAGTTTACCATTGCAAATGTGTCCTAGATTTTATTATTGCACTAGTTTGTGTGCGACACAAAAGCTGGCAAACTGATCCTATCGTGTGATGTATGCAAACCCAATGCCTGGAGTTATGGGTTTGGTGCAGAAACCTTGCCATGTCATGGCGTCTGCTCTGTAAGCACACCTGTTCTTGCTACTGATATGAGCAGTAGTAGCTCTGGAATCCAAGGCAATCATCGAGAAGTGGGCATGCTTACAGAGCGGACTCCCCAATTATGCAAGGCTTCTGCTCCACCCACATGACTCCAGGTAATGTATTTGCATCCTCCCATACAGATGAATGGAGCAGCAGATTGCATGACTGACCTGCTGCTTTGTTCATTTTGGGGCGCTCTGAGGGGTACAGGGTACTCGTTCTCGAGATCGATGGTGGACCCAGCAGTTGGACCCTTATGAATCTAATAGTTATCCCCCATCCTGTGGCTAGGGGATAACTTTTAACAACTGTCAGGTTTCTTTTAAAGGGGTTGTCCAGGTTCAGAGCTGAACCTGGACAGCCCTCCATTTTCACCCAGGCAGCCCCCCTGACATGAGCATCGGAGCAGTTCATGCTCCGATGCTCTCCTTTGCCCTGCGCTAAATTGCACAGGGCAAAGGCATTTTTCTGAGTTCCGGTGACGTACCGGGGCTCTCTATGGGGCTGACAGGAACCCCGGTGACGTCACCGGCACTGATGGGCGGGATTTGGCTCTGCCCTAGCCAGTAAAACGGCTAGGGCAGAGCTAAAGTCCGCCCCTCAGAGCCGGTGACGTCACCGAACACACCGCTGGGCGGAAGTTACCGCCCGGCAGTGTGTTATTGAAAACACAAGAGCCCGTGCCCTGCGCGGTTTAGCGCAGGGCACGGGAGCGCATCGGAGCATGAGATGCTCCGATGCTAGGCTCAGGGGGGCTGCCGGGGTGAAAATAAGGGTATGTCCGGGTTCAGCTCTGAACCCGGACAACCCCTTTAAGGGGTTATAGCTTTTACTTACCATTTTTTGATTTCTTGTTTTACATCTGTAGCACCTGTTAGACAAGCTGTGTAAAGAAATTGAGAAGGACCTCCGTCTGTCTGTTCACACTCACCTTCAGTTAGATGAAAGAAATCCATTTAAAACTGGTTTGAAGGACTTGGCACATTTCTTTTCTCTGGCACCCATCCGCTTCTTTGACCGATTTATTGATATCAAAGGTAAATGTTGAGTAAAAGCTTATGAAAGTAACAATAATGGGCTACTGATACATCTTAACCATACTGATTAATTAGGTTGCGTGATAAGCCTACATCCGGTGGAGTTTTTCCTGTCTGAGACTATGTAGACTGATTATGCTATTTATTTTATCCCTTTGCTAGCTGTAGGTAAACACTTAAGACATTTACAGTATATGGCGGTATATAGTACAGACAGCGAGGTGGTTGTTGTAAATGCTACAGATTAAAAATCCACACACAGGTCTATGTACTCTGCAGATTTTTTTTAATGCAGAGTGTGAATGAGATTTCTTGAAAGCTTGTCCACATTGCCGCTACTGTGAAATGCTGCAGATCGGCCTCACAAAAATCTACGTAGGGAAATCTGCAGCGATTCAGTTCCATGTGGACATACTCTAAATGTACTGTATTCTTGTTTTGTGCGCATTGCCTGCTTCATGTAGTATAACAGATAACTTAACTTGCCCTTTGTTTTGCAGTCTATGTGACACACTATCTGGATAAAACTTTTTATAATTTGACAACTGTAGCTCTCCATGACTGGGCTACATATAGCGAGATGCGGAATTTGGCCACCCAACGTTATGGCTTAACGATGACTGAACCTCATTTACCAAGCCAGACGTTAGAGCAGGTAAGTGTGCATTTATGTATGTGAAACTCCCCTCCAGATACACACTCTCCTCTACGTTTTCAGAGATGCACATTGCAGCTTCAACACATTTTCTCCATTGTAGTATACTGTGGGTGTCTTTCTGCATTTTAACCAACAAGATTCCAGATGTTCCAAATTCCTTCTGCAGCTCAAATGTTTGTTTATGTCCCTCTTTTAAATAGATGGTTGGGGCAGTCAAGAAATAATCTTATATCTTATTATGGATATAACCATTAAAGGGGTTGTTCACCCCTGGGGGACCTTTTCTGCAAACCTACCAGTGTGCTGGACAAACTGTGGGAATCATACTTACCTGATCCCCACTGATGGGTTCTGGCTCCAATGCTCTGGTGCAGCAGGTCTCTGTTCTCCCCGCATCCACATCTGGTTTCTAAAATCACGGGCAGAAAACAGAACCTGGATACAAGGGCGCTGGCTGAAAAATTTAGTTAAAATTAAAATACATAAAATAAAATTACATATAACTCATTTTGGAGGATCCAGAACAAATTGCACAAAAGTGACATGTCACTGCTGGGGCCTGTCATGGGCTTCAGCTGCCATGTGACCTGCGTCAAACTGGATATTGAGGTCGGGAGAACAGAGACCTGCTGTGCCAGAGGGGGAGCAATGTAGCTGGAAACCCATCTGCAGGGATTAGGGAAGTATAATTCCCACCACGGGTCTAGCTATGCTGGGGAGGTCTACAGAAAAGAGGTGAACAACCCTTTCAAAGTAGTTGCCCAGGATTTTACTATTGATAGCCTACCCCCAGAATAGGCCATCAATATCTGATCAGCGGGGGTCCAAAAACCCTGCACCTCTGCTGATCAGGTGTTTTAGGTTAAGTGAATGGGAGAAGTGCTGAAGAAAGCAACTCCATCCACTACACAATAGACCAAGCTATGTATTTCCAGCACCAGAGCTACCCTAAAACTGCTGATTTGCAGGGTGCTAGACTCCCATTGATCAGATATGGCCTGTCCATCAGTAGTAGAATCCTGGATAACCCCATTAAATGTGTTTTCCAGGACTTGCCTATTGGTGACGTATCGTTAGGATAGGTCATTAGTATCAGGTCGGTGGGTTTCTGACTCCCAGCACCTCTATTCAGCAGCTTCACAAGTTAGTTGCCAGGACCAGGCACAGTTACACAACTCTCTTTGCTGTTTAGTGGCCATGCTTGGTTACTTTCAAGTGAAAGGGAGCAGCGCTGCAGTTGTCATTTTGCTGCCTGGTTCTGGTGCTGAAGATCATGAGTCAGTCCCTACAAATCTGATATTCATGACCTCTCCTAAGTCAGAAGTAAATCCTGCATACTGAAAAGTGCAGCATAGTAGCTCAGCAGGTAGCACTGTTGCCTTGAAGATGTGGGGTCCTGGGTTTGAATCTGCATGGAGTTTGTGCTGCTTCTAAAATAAATACTGTGCCTTCATATTGTAGGGTTTGGATGTTCTGGAGATCATGAGGAACATTCATGTGTTTGTATCCCGCTACCTGTACAACCTCAATAATCAGGTATGAGATTTTCTTTCCACCTCCTAATAGTGCATCTTCTACTGTTTACACCACAGTTTTTTTTTTTGTTTGTTTTTTTTTTTTGGGTTTTTATTGGCATTTTTAAAGTAATACATATCACAATAAAAGGTGCATTACAATCTTATCTTTGTCAGTCGAGTTATTAATAACAACCAACCGTATATAACATAACAGTTATCACACATTAAAGCATTGAGTAATTTAGACATCATCCACGTTTGGTGCCTGTTTACCACCAGTTAAGTACTGATATTTCACGAATAAAGCCTTATTCATTTGCAATCACAACATGTCAATTAAGTATCCACCTCCTCCATTTAACACTTGTAAAACTATTCTCGCTTGTTCATTTAATGGTAATATTTCTTTACTGTTTACACCACTGTTGACTTTCACCATGTACAATTCAAGTACTTTCTTTTATTTTCACTATAGGCTTAGTAAAGTACATTTGTTACTTTTCATAGAAGTAAAGTTTCCAACACTCATGGAGAGTATTGCATTGTACTTAAAAGGATATTGCTATCTCCATTCAATGCTAAGGCACTGCTAGAAATAGCTGAGCCAGTGCTTGGCCATCTTTAGAACTCCCATAACAATGAATGGAGGGTGTTCTCCCTTGAATTTGACGGGTCCGTTCTAGGACCCGCACCTATCTGACATTGGTGGTATATCCTAGCGATGGGACTACCCTTTAACAAGAGATCATTCTTGTAACATTGCGCTATATGTGTGTGTGTCCTCCTTCAAACACCGTTGGACAGTTGATTTAATTGAAAATAATTAATCCATATGAAAGGTGCATAAGTGTGTATTGATCTTATACTATGGCCTGTATTATTTTCCAGATCTGCTTTCACAATTCTGTCGGTTTTCAGAGCTGAAATCGCCCCACATTCTTTAGTGATTAAGTGGTTGCAGATTTTTTGGGGAAGTTTTTTAAAGTATAGTCTTTACGCCAAATGCAGCATTCTGATATAATAAGGGGCTTGGCTAAGCTGTACGGCTTTTGTCTGACAATACATTTCTCGACTGCTTCCCGTAGAAAACAGAACAATTGTGACTGCAGGTCTGAGCCATAATACAATATGTAAGAGAAGTAATGCATTGCATTTATGAAGTTAAAGGGGTTTTCCAAGATTTTAATACTGATGACCTGTATCTGATCATTGGGGTCTGACACACGGGACCCCCGCTGATCAACTGTTTGATAAGGCACCAGCGCTCCTGTGAGCAACGCAGCCTTCTCTCAGCTTTCCATTGGCCAGTAACGACACGTTCATCTATCACGGGGCCTAGGTACAGCTCAACACCATCGAAGCGAATGGTGCCGAGTGTGATGCCAAGCACAGCCACTATACAGTATATGGTGCTGTGGTTGGTAGGGTTGTTGCGGGTATCGAAATATCGATACCTAATCGATACTTTTGTACCGGTATCGATAAGATACCGGGATTTGAAATTTATTGGATACTAGGCTAGCATCAGAGAACGCGGAGCCCGCTGCTGTCAGCGTGCACCATGTTCTCAGCAGCACAGGGGAGAAGAAGTCACTCTCTCCCTCCCCTCCTGTGCCGCTGCTGCCAATAAGAAGAGAGAGGGGCAGAGGAGGGGCGGGCGCACTGCATCGCCAATGAAAGTTAACGCTTAAAGGGATTCTGTCACCTCGTTTTCGGTTATAGAGCTGTGAACATGCACGGCTAGATCGCCGCTAGCATGTCCGCAATAAAATGGTCCTATAGCGCTGTGTCCTTTTTTATTTTGTTTAAAAAATGATTTTAAAGATATGTAAATGAGCCTTGTAAGGTGCCCAAGGGGCTGTACGAACCTTCATGGTGCCCAGCCACGCCCCCCTGTGAAGCAGCCCAGCACCGCCTATGTCCCCCGAATCTCCTCCTTTCGTCACAGTTAGATCGCCGTAATCTCGCGATGCGCGAGCTCACGCATGTACAGTTCTTCCCTGAGACTGATGGGAAGCACAGGGAAGGAACACTATACCGGAACTGCGCATGCGCGAGCTTGCGGCAATCTAACTGTGACGAAAGGAGGAGATTCGGAGGACATAGGCGGTGCTGGGCTCCTTCACAGGCGGGGCGTGGCTGGGCACCAGAAAGGTTCGTACAGCCCCTTGGGCACCTTACAAGGCTTATTTACATATCTTTAAAATCATTTTTTAAACAAAATAAAAGGACACAGCCCTATAGGACCGGTATATTGCGGACATGCTAGCGGCGATCTACCAGTGCATGTCCGCATCTCTAACCGAAAACGAGGTGACAGAATCCCTTGAATACAAATACAGGTGCCGGCAGCAGAATCACATGATCAGCGGCAGTTAACCCCTCAGGTGTGGCACCTAAGGGGTTACCTGCAGCTGATCGCAGCTCCCAGCTATGTGATTCTGCTGCCGACACCCGCCTCCTGCATTAAAGGTTAATTATCACTGGTGGCGCCCCCCCCCCCTCCCCCAGTAAATAAAAAAAAATTGTTGCCGCAGTGCGCCCCCCCTCAACTCCCCAGTATTAAAATCATTGGTGGCAGTGGCCACAGGGTCCCCCCCCCCCTTCTCCTTATTGGTGGCAGCTTCTGATTGGAGCCCCAGCAGTGTAATTGCGGGGCTCCGATCTGTTACTATGGCAGCCAGGACACTACTGAAGACCTGGCTGCCATGGTAAGCTCCCTGCTGCTGTAAGTACAAAGCCCAGGGCAACAGGGAGAGTGTGAAGTCCTATTCACCCTAATAGAGCTCTATCGGAGTGAATAGGACAAGGGATCCCAGGTTCTAGTCCCTAAGGGGGCTAATAGTTTTTAAATAAAAAGTAATAAAAATAATATATAAATCACCCCCTTTCCCAATTTTACATATAAAATATATAAACAATAAATAAATAAACATATCACATATCGCCATGTCCGAAAAGTCCAAACTATCTAAAAAAAATCTTCTATGTGGTGGAACGCCTGAACAGAAAAAAAAAATATTTAAACTGCGTGATTCGCAATTTTTTTTAAATGCGGAATGCACGCAGTTTTTTGGTGTTTTATTATTCTTTTTTTGTGTGGTATTGAATGGTATAGAGTATCGCTATACTTTTTTATAGTATCTAAATCGAATCTAAATTTTGGTATCGCAACAACCCTAGTGCTTGGTAAGCTGTGAGAAGGCCGAGGTGCTCAAAGGAGCGCAGCGGCCTTCTCAAGCATCTGATCGGCAGGGGGTTCGTGGCTGTCGGGCTACTACCGATCAGATACTGATTACCTTTCCTGAGGATAGGTCATCAATATTAAAATCTCGGCCAACCCTTTAAATTAACTTTTAGGGTACATTCCTATAGTGGAAATTTTACTTTGATTTCAGCACATGAAAATGACTAGATACCCGCACCCCCTTCTTTCTAGTAGGAAGCTACATTGTCACAGTTGCGGCTGTTTTTTTTTTTCCTGTCTATTTGGAATTTGCATCAAGTAGTGACATTTGAATAGGAATAATCTGCCTGTGTATCTGTGGCACTTGTTAATGCAAATTCATAGCAGAAATCTGAGGGTCAGTCTACAATTTCAAAAAGAAAAGAAAAAGAGAATTGGATCGCACATCCACAAGCTTTGCTTTGATCTATAACTGCTTCTCAGCAAAATTAACATCGCTTCTCAGCACAATATTTAGTGTACGGCCCCCTATACTGCATGCTATATAAGAGGCATTAGTGTACATTTTGATCAAAAGGCATAAGCCCACTCACCGCGTCAAGGTTGCCCCTTAGAGTGGGACCTACTCTAAATTTGGCGTGGCACTGCCTGGCAACCGCCGGCGCCACAACCCCACACCAGCAGGCGGTGGGATTCAGCCGCCAAACAGCACCCCTGCTTTCTGGCAATGCCACCCTAGCACTGGGTCCCACCAGTGCAGCGCCACAGCAACAACGGCCTCCACCCAGCACCGCACCGTGTGAACAGTTGTCAAAGCTCACATTGTTACCTGCTCTGAGACTCAGACTTATATTCAGGCTACTGCTAATTAAAAGCACCTGTAACGGGAGGAGTGCTGATCCTGGACAGAATAATCATACGTGATTAAAGAAAAAGAGAATTGGATTGCACATCCACAAGTCTACGATTTCTCCTGTGGATTCTTCAAGCGAAGAATCTACTGTGTGAACTTATGTAGACTTTTCTTTGTTTGAATGAATGTTCAAATGTTCAATGATGAACATACAAGTATAAAACACGTCCATTAACCCAGTAATAATAATTCTTCCTGCAGATATTTGTAGAGAGGACCAGTAACAATAAGCACTTGAACACCATCAACATCCGGCACATCGCTAACTCTATTCGAACCCATGGCACTGGGATTATGAGTACAACGGTAGGCATTTTTATAATCAATTATCATTCGTATTATTGTCCTTCAAGATTTTGAGGTAAATTATTGAAAATAACCAACAGAAAGAAATCTGCTCCTGATTATACGATGCAATGTGACGTGATTTTCAGTCACAGACATTTTTGCTGTGTGTGTAGGCATGACAGTGAAGTAAAAATGGTTAAAAACTATAAAATTGTTATTTTTCACTGCCATTTTTTCATGGAGACCTTTGAAAAATGACCCCCTTGATGACTTTTATGGGTGTAGTTGGCTGTGAAAATGGATGAAATAGAAAATCCTAATTTTCAAAAGTGGTGAGAAAAAATTGGGTGGCGCTTAGCAGAAGGGGGCATGGCGGAAAACTGGCGTAAATACCAGTTCAAATCATTGCCTAGCTGGTGTAGATTTGTATTTTTGCTGCTACAAACTTTATACTAAGAGTGGTGTTTGTAAGGCCAGTCCTAGTATGTCTCCCCCAATGTGTTACAGTGAAGGATGAAGAGTGACTGTAGTCTGGGTGCGCTATTTATTTCCCCTTACTAACTTATTAGCTCACATAATTGAGGAGTTTATTTGGTTCCTAATAATATGTATATGATTTCTTGCTCACGTGATTGTGGGACACATATGTAGATATAGCTGGTACCGTTAGGAGGCAGACACTAAGCCCAAAAAAAAAAAAGTTTGCTCCTCTTGCCAGTTTATCCTGTCCTTTCTGGAAAGAGCTAACCAGTTTTAGCTTAGTGTCCGTAGACTGCAGACCTCCCTACTTTGAAGGGCTCTTCTGCTTTTTTGTTCTTTTTTTATTTATTTTTTTTATATAAAAAAAGTGAGTGAATGTGATAAACAAATCATGAGTGTATTAAATGGTCTATGAATGACCTATGAAAATAATTGACATGATTAAAGGGAACCTGTCACCAGGATTTTGTGTATAGAGCTGAGGACATGGGTTGCTAGATGGCCACTAGCACATCCGCAATACCCAGTCCCCATAGCTCTGTGTGCTTTTATTGTGTAAAAAAAACAGATTTGATACCTATGCAAATTAACCTGAGATGAGTCCTGGCCATGACTCATCTCACGTACAGGACTCATCTCAGGTTAATTTGCATTTGTATCAAAAAGGTTTTTTTCCACAATAAAAGCACACAGAGCTATGGGGACTGGGTATTGCGGATGTACTAGTGGCCACCTAGCAACCCATGTCCTCAGCTCTATACACAAAATCCCGGTGACAGGTTCCCTTTAAAAACAAACTGAAGTACCCTAATAAAAGAAAAAAAAAATGAATAAAACTATATTTAATAAATAGGTTCTTTCCTTTTATACTACTTTTTTAATTTATACTTTATCTCCTGCTTCCCTCCTTCTCCCTCCCCTATCCTTACCACATACATGTGGGGATCTATGCCGGGTGACCACAAAACATTCAGAGCAAGTAGAATAACAGAATAATGAAAACAAAAAATACTAATAAAAAAATATATCAATAATAAACAAAAATAAATAAAAATAATAAATATATTAATATATAAAAATTATATAGAGAGCACAAAAATAAGTGATCCCATGTGATACATACCAAAAATAATGAATGATAAAATAAAAATGATTTAAAAAAAATCAGAATTTAAAACAGTGTTGTGCAGACCCGGAGAACGGCCATAAAAAGGATGAAAAACCAGATGATTTATTTAGACCATTAGGGTGTAGCGTATTCAACTTCCAAATCCATCTACATTCTAACTGAGCCAATCTCCTTGTAATATCCCCACCATGCATGTTCCTCACCACGCAATCAATAGCTCGAACCTTTTAACCCAGTCGAATCAGAGCAGTGATGGGATTTAAAATGCCTAGCGACTGGTTTCAACTTGGACTCATCTGTTTTATCTCTAGCAGATACAATATCACGGACATGTTCATGCACCCTGATCTTCAGCTCTCTTTTAGTGAGCCCTACATATACTTTTGGACAAGGGCATGTCGCATAATACATCACCGCGGTGGGTAATTAAAAAGGTCTTCTCACTAGTGGTATCTGAAATATCTATGGCTCTTACCATATTAGCACAGGCAATATATTTACCATAAGGTACAAACCCCCACTTGGGCCTGCCAATACCAGGAAAGATCGGAGGAATCGGTGTCATGTAAAAGCTTTTCACCGGATAGTCTCTCAGATTCTTGGATCTCCTTGCGACCAAAGAAGGACTTGAAGAAGCATATTTCACTACGACTGGATCTGTCAAAAGAACCAGCCAATACTTTTCCAAACAGGCTCTCATTTCATGTCATCTGGAGTGGTAGTTCGTGATAAACCTTGCTTTATTATCATCCGGTCTCGCCTTCCTGGAATAAAGCAGATCTGAGCGACTACATGACTGATTTCTGAAGCCTATCTTGCCAAAAACAAGGCTTCTCCGAGTCGCTGCTCATTCGACCAGGGCGACTAGTGCTTCTTGAGTGGTATGCCACCACGCATCTGCTCTCCAGGTTTCTAAGGGGACAGTGCGATCCAAAACCTTTACAGGAGCATTTCATGCTAAATTTATACATTCTGTTATACTGGGTCTATGGGGGCAGTGCAACAGACAATCCCTGTGGCATGCACTGCCCCCCCAGGCTTTGCATACCTTGATATTTTAGTTATACCTATGTTCTGTTGAAGTTACCAGCTTGTTTTTTCCCTTTTCATTTTAGGTAAATTTCACATACCAGTTTCTGCGTAAGAAGTTTTATATATTTAGCCAGTTTATGTATGATGAGCACATAAAGTCCAGATTGATCAAGGATATTCGCTATTTCAGAGAAGTTAAGGACCAAACTGATCAGAAGGTAAACTCACACATCCCATTTATGAGATCCAGTGGCAGGTTTATGTGTTTTACTGCCATGCTCTGAAGATACTCTATTTTGTAGCATATTTTTTCTTATTTGCAGCTAATTTTCTTTTTTATAGTGTCCTTTTGAGAGGGCAGAAAAGTTTAATCGTGGAATCCGTAAACTTGGCCTCACTCCCGATGGACAGAGCTACCTGGACCAGTTCAGGCAACTCATCAGCCAGATTGGTGATTATAATGTCTTAGCAAAAAACTATGAAATAATTTTTATATATATTTTTATGCTGGTTGTTCACCTAATGTTTAGAATGTTCTTAAAGTAATTTAAAAAAAAATTGAGTAATGCCTAGGAAGTTCTCGTCTGTGAATGGCGGTAACAGATTTTCCTTGTATCTTGCTTTTCTATGACTACTTGATGCTGATCAGTACTTTTCTTTGCAGGGAATGCGATGGGCTACGTGAGGATGATCCGGTCTGGTGGCCTTCACTGCTGCAGTAATGCAATCAGGTATCTTCAAATTCTTGTATACCTTTGCAACCATTTATTATTGTTCAAGTGCATCTAAGATGAAAGCTGAAGCAACCTGAAATTGTCTTGCTCAGAAACAGTCACAATTACTGCAGCTTCTATACAGACCTGTGTATCTGGCTATGCCCTCTCCACACCCTTGCCACACCGCTTTCGGGAAAAATGTCGAGGGCAGCATAGAAACACCACATAAAAACAATATTTTGTTGCAGTGGTGTTGAGACTTCCGACTTTTTTACATCAGAAATCAGGCGCAGGAAGATGATAAATCTCCCCCTAAGTTCTGCATAATAGCTGTAGTCACAAAATGGTAGGATGTTTTTGATGGCAAATTTTTGAAGAGTTGCTTGGAGCAATAAAAATAAGTTGCAAAATGTAGCTTTCTCTTTTACACTATACTCATTGTAGGACATAAAAAAAGATCCACACATGTAAATGAGACTGTCGGAAGTCCCAGAGGATACGAAGCCTACTTTTGACCTTTGTACTGTCTTTGTCCTAGTAGGACACTGACTTCCCAGTCAATTGCTCATACAGTCCCAACAGAAAGGACATGGGTGTAATTTAAAGGGAGTGTCATCAGTGATGTTATGTTTCATTTTCCATATCACTATTTATTTATATATATTTTTTTAAAATTCTGCAGTTTTCGCAGTGTCCACTAAACCTAATAATAAGCACCACTTCCTGGTATGTACAGATCATTTTTCAGCAGTCATCTCCTTTTCATTATAGGAAGGATTAGATTGACATAATCTACAATGCATTCACAAAGCCCAGCAGTGAACAGCAGTGTCTGGCAATGCTCGAGAAATCTGCTTTAACAGCCTGCTGAAATTCATAGCGTAGATGTGAACATACCCTAAGCATTCAGGCCTTTTGTTTAATACTTTGGCGGTAATTACAGCCTCTAGTCTTCTTGGGCATGATACCACAAGGTTTGTACACCTGGATTTGGGCATTTTATGCCATTCTTCTCTGTAGATCCTCTCAAGCTGTTTCATGTTGGATGGAGACCGTCGGTGGACAGACATTTTCAGGTCTCTTCAGAGGTGTTTGGGCTCAAGTCACTACTCTGTCTGGACCACGCAAGGATACTTACAGAGTTCTCCCTAAGCCACTCCTGTGTTGTCTTGGCTGTGCTTAGTGTCATTGCCTTGTTGGAAGGTGAACTTTCTGCCCAGTTCGAGGTCCAGAGCACTCTGGAGCAGATTTTCATTAAGAATATCTCTGTACTTTGCTCCATTCAGCTTTCCATCAACCCTGACCAGTCTCCCTGTCCCAGCCGATATGAACAACAGCCCCACAGCATGATGCTGCCACCACCACCATGGTTCACTGTAGGGATGGTATTGAGCAGGTGATAAACGGTGCCTGTTTCCTCCACACATGACACTTAGAATTGAGGCCAAAAACTTCAAATTTGGTTACATGAGACCAACAAATCTTCTCACAGTCTACAGGTGATTTTTTTAAAATATTTTTTTTGCAAACTCCAGACGGGCTTTCATGTGTCATTTACTGAGGAGAGGCTTATTTCTCTGTACTTTGCCATAAAGCCCAGATTGGTGGAATGCTGCAGTAATAGTTGGCCTTCTAGAGGTTTCTCCCTTCTGCACACAAAATCTTTGGCGCTCAGCTAGAGTGGCCATTGATTACCTCTCTTACAAAGGCCCTTCTACCCCAATTACTTAGTTTGGTTGGGCAGCCAGCTCTAGGAATAGTCCTGGTTGTACCAAAATTCTTCCATTTAAGAATTTAGGAGGCCACTGAGCACTTGAGATCTTTCAGATCATTGTCTTTACACAATCCAGTCTCTGAGCTCTACAGGTAGTTCTTCTCTCCTCACGCTTAGTTTTTGCCCTGAGATGCTTTGTCATCTGTGTGACCTTATATACACAGTATTGTGTCCAACTCTTCTATCAACTGAATTTACCACAGGTGGACTCCAAACAAAGTGTAGAAATATCTTAAAGATGATTAAGAGATGGGAGGCCCCCTTAGCAAAATTTCAAGTGTAATAGCAAAGGGTCCGACTTACTTATGTGACATTTTTGTTTTTCCTTTTAAATAAATTAGCAAAAATGTAACTTTTTTTTCAATGTTAGCAAGGGCACCATTACAAAATGTGAAAAAAGTGAAAGTGTCTGAAGACTTTCCGAATGCATTGTGTGTGTGTGTGTGTATATATGTATATATATATATATATATATATATATATATATATATATATATATATATATATATATATATATATATATATATAGTTAACACAGGATCCACCATTAACTATAGTATATGTCATAGCTTATCTACTCCCTCCTGATGTCTGCATAGGTCACAGAGCATGCCTAGAAAACTCTCCTTTAGAAGTGCCCTCCTGTACATTCTGTCTATGGCAAATGGTGGCTGCTAAATGCTGTTGACAATAGCTTGGGTAAGATGGCAGCCCCCATAATCATATTCAGGATACGGAAGAAAAAAAAAAAATCTACAATTATAAAATAAAACTGAGAAAATAAAAACAAAAAAATGTGTTACTTTCTGGTTTTAACTGGCAGATGACAACTCTGTCCATATTTTCTTTATCTAGCGCTTATAGACTTCATAGATAGAGATGTCAAGCTGCCGTGGATTTCATTCTGGTGCACAGTCAGCCAGAGTATATGCCTAATTTATGACCAGGCATGCACCTCATCATAAATTAGTCGCATTCTCCAGCAGTGCAAGAGATTTCAAAGACTGGCGTAAAACAACGGCCATTGATAAATCTCTCCCTACTTAATGTACGTACTTTTGTTTTATTAATATTTTTTCTTTTTTGTGTGCATCTATTCTCTATTTTTTCACTAGATTTGTACCAGATTTAGAAGACATAGTCAATTTTGAAGAACTGGTGAAAGAGGAGGGTCTGTCTGAAGAAACCCAGAAGGCTGCAAGGTGATTTTTTTTCATATTGGCACTTTGTTATATAACTTAAACTCGCACCTTGCCATTACGTTTGCGGCTTACATTGAGTCCTATTTTACTATTATTGATCTGAGGGCTGAAGTGAAATAAATAAGGAATGTTCTTTTTCCAGACAGCTAGATTTTGTGCTTGGTGACCTAACAAGAAATTCAGCAGAAGGCACTGAATACTTCAAAATGTTGGTGGATGTATTTGCGCCTGAATTTCGCAGTATAAAGAATATTCACCTCCGGAACTTTTACATCATCGTCCCACCTTTGGTGTGTTACAGCTCTGCTTGATTTACAATTCCTATATCTGTTTCAGTTTGTTATCTGTCTCTCTATATATCTATATCCCTTCTATCTCTCTCTCTCTCGCTCTATCTTTCTTTACTTCTGTTTATCTACCTCTTTTTCTATTTCACTCTGTTTCTCTACCTCTTGAGAAACAAGTAGTTGTTGCCTTTTTGCACATCTATTTCTCAAAAGTATTGTTGCCTTTATGCACGGATAGTTGATATCTACCCTTTCCACTCTGTACAAATTTACCAAGCCCCTTTCTGCTTTTTTATTTATTTTTGTCCATTATTTAAAGCGGTATCTTAATTTGTAAAACAACTTCCCATAAATTAATAGTACAGGTGAATATAAGAAACGTTTTAATATATCTAATTAGAGAAAAATAGTTTTATCTGCTTTTTTCTTTCCTGTTTTTGACATTGACGACTATGGAGAGAAGAGGGTGGAGGAGACTGCTGGATGAGAGATGCACAAACTGAAGTTTCTTAGCTTTGCTACACTTAGCACTTTTGACTCTACTAGATCTGGTAGGATAAGGCTCTACAACTGTTCAGAGTGAGGTAATAAATCACTGCAGCCTCCTTATCCTTCCACCTCTCTTGATAGACTTCTGTGTGTGAGGCTGGAGAAAGAAGCTATTAGACATAAGAGGCTGAATGAAGGAAAGACATTGAGAAGCCCATGAGAAAGCATACTCCTTTAATAAGATATATTGCCAAGTTTCTTATATTCAGCTGTACTTTTAATTTCTGAAAACTTGTTTTTAACTGGAGGTACACTTTAAACCTTTAGATTTACTTTTGCTGGATCTACACTACATATACTGCACTATAAATTCCATATTATTATTATTATATATATATATATATATATATATATATATATAACAATTCATAATTAGGATAGTAAATTAGATATTATATTTGTTAATACTGTATATCATTGCATCACGCCTACTGTTAAAACGTGTTGTCAACATTGAACACCCCTTGTTCTATAGCATTGTAGAGAGGGAGGTCTGCAACGTGAGACAGAAGAATTAAATAGAGCAATTTCTGTAAAATGCATTTGGAGGACTGCACACTTTCTAACCAGATTTTTCTTTTTTCCCCTAGACGCTCAACTTTGTTGAGCATTCTATCAACTGCAAGGAGAAGTTAAACAAGAAAAATAAAGTTGGTGCTGCTTTTACAGATGATGGGTTCGCAATGGGTAAGTTACTGTACCTATGTCAAATTTTTCTGATGGAACTGCTTTAAATGTACATGTCGAGCCCCTCATTTGCTTGAGTTTTCCATTGGTGCACCAGAATATTAGCTGCTCTGCAGTTTGCTGCAAAGGAAATATATAGTCCTACCTGGCTTCCCCTATAGCAGATTGCCAGGGTTCAGAGAAGCTAGAATAGCGGAAGTCAGCTTGCTCTAGCTCAGGGATCAGCAACCTTCGGCACTCCAGCTGAGGTGAAACTACGACTCCCAGCATGCACACCTCCTTTGCTGTACTCAGAACTCCCAAAGGAGTGAATGGAGCATGCTGGGAGTCGTAGTTTCACAACAGCTGGAGTGCCGGAGGATGCTGATCCCTGCTCTAGCTTCTCTTTTTAAGACACACTTTTAATCCCTTGTCAACCACATGTTGAATATATATGTCCGGGAGGTCAGCACATATCTTTGCACGGACGTCTGTGTAGAGACTGCGGGAGTGAAGAGTGACCTTAGGGCTCCCCATAGAGAAGGCAGGGATGGTTTTGCAGAGATTACAGTGTATAGAGATCAGGAAGCGTTCCCAGTGGTAATATGATCGTCTAGGGCCAGGAGTCAGCACAAGCAGACCCAGATCAGCTCTGCAGTGAGGCTATACAACCCTGTACAACATCTGTAGGGGCTGTGTTTTCCCCATGGAATTGGGGATACCAAAAATCTGCAATAATTTTTTAAAAATGTAATGTTAAATGTCACACACAGGTTTTGTAAGACCTTAGTGGTTGCAAAGTGTAAAATTAAAAAGAAAATAATAATTTTACAAATGCTGCAACGCAGCTTCTAGCCCCGCCCCCAGCCTCCATAACATACATCAAAATAATCGGTATGGAAACGGAACATAATTTAAAAAAATGACATTAAATAAAGCTCCGTGTATCACCAATAAAGGCATAAAAATTATTTACATAAACTGCTGGGAAAAAAAGTAGTGGCTTTCAAGGATGTATGTATAAAAAAAAAAAAAGCAATGTGTTTGGTCAGAAAGGGGGTTAATGGCCTGGTCTTGAAGTACTTCGTTTTTCTTGGAGTACGAAATTGATGGCCTATTCTCAGGACAGGTAAACAATATCTAATCAGTGCCATGGTCTTAGCTGTTTGAAGAGGCCGTGGCACTCCAGTGAGTTTTGCACAGCACTATACACTGAATGGCGGATGTGCTTGGTATTGCAGCCCAGCCCATTCACTTGAATGACATGGAGATGCAAATATGCCATGTGACTGATGAACGTGCTGTTACTGGCTTAGGAAGAGGCTGCAGCTCTCACTGGAGCGCTACAGCCCCTTCAAACAGCTGATTGGTGGTGGTGCCAGGATTTGAACCGATCAGATATTTTACTTCCAGAAATACCCTTTAACTTTAGCCTAGTCCTCAGTTGATCCATTGTGCGTTGTTACTTACAGGTGTTGCCTATATCCTCAAGCTATTGGACCAGTACCAAGAATTTGACTCATTGCACTGGTTCCAGTCTGTAAGAGAAAAGTATATGAAGGAGAAAAGAGCAGTCTCAAAGCAGCAGAACGTGCAGTCTAATAATCAGGATGAGAAGCTGCTTCAGACAATGAACCTTACACAGAAGAGACTAGACATCTATCTGCAGGTGAAGAAGCATATTTTCCCATGGACCTCTATGGTAGCCCTGTACAAAACTGACCTACATCATAGCTGTGTGCATGAGCCCTTACTTGGGCTGCTTTCTCTTTGTGTAAATAATGAGACCTAATTGTATTTTCTCTTCCTCTATAGGAATTTGAATTCCTTTACTTCTCGCTGAGCAGTGCAAGAATCTTCTTTAGGGCAGACAAAACTGCAGCAGAAGAAAACCTGGAAAAGAAGGAAAAGGAAGGTCTGTATAACACAAGAACATATCTAGTAGGTCCATTCCTTTGTTGCCACAGTCAATAATCCAGCCTATTCCGATATGTTCCCCTTTTCTCCGCATTGAATGCAGGATAGGCCATTACTTCAGAAAGGCTGAACAACCCCTTCTGATTACCTAATCTTCTGGATAGGTCATCAGCACCTGATCGTTGGGAGCCTGACACTGATCAGCTGTTTGAGAAGGCACAGGAGCTCCTGTGAGCACCGCTGCCTTCTCGCAGCTTACCAAGCACAGCACCTAACATCGTATAGCGGCTATACTTGGTATCGCAATCTGCCCCATTCAATTTAATAGGGCTAAGCTGCGTCTAGGCCATGTGACCAATGAATGTGACATCACATGGCCCTGGGAAAGCTGAGAGAAGGACGCGGCACCACTGTGAGCGTCTGCCTTCTCAAACAGCTTATCAGATACTGGTGACCTATCCAGAGGATAGGTAATCAGTGTAAAACTCCCTGAAAACTCCTTTAAAAGGGAACTGCTTATCAATTTTATGCTGCCCTCACTCCATGCAGAAGAACGTAGTGACAGAAATGCTGCTTTCAGCGGTGTGTCACTCATGAGCTAAAAGTAAGTGGTTGCTGAGAACCAGCATCATAATCATTGCAGCCCAGGCCTTGAAGAGTCAAATCTACCTGAGAAGAGTCAGTTATTCCTAATCTCCTGCACTCTCTCATCCATCTGCTGATGGTTGGCAGTTCTTTTCTATGGAGAAAAGTAAGGAGAATCTTCAGCAAATGGGTGGGGAGAGCAGGGGCTTATGAATATCGGTGACTATTCTCAGGCAGATCTGACTCTTTTCAAGGCCTCAGTGTGCACCTGTTTTTGTTATTCTTACTGTTTATTACATCCACACATTTGCTATGCAGTGTAGGATGTCCATTGTGGTACTTGTGGTCCGCTGCAGGCATTCTCCATTGTATGCATTTTTGCTGGGGATTGCCATTAGCAGCAAACCACAAGAGGGGGATCTGCCCCCCCCCAGGTTAGATGCACCACTGCATATGGGGTTGAGCACTTCCTGCTTTTTAATACCACGCTAATTTGTAGTTTGTATTTAGAATTGTTTGGAGGTGTAGAAACTCCTAGTCTGAATGCGCCTATATTTCCATCCACAGGCAGCATTCTGGTGCACATGTGAGGCCCGGGCTATATCAGCCAGTCTTGGGTGGGACTCAGAGCTCTCTTCCTCCTCCCACTGTATGCATGGTCTCATGCTGGAGGTTACTGGGAGATTGACTGTGAGTCGGACCTTGCGCTCCTGTAATTTGCCAACTAGCTCCTGGTATTGCCCATATGGCCCAGGTAGGTTTAGCGTTGGGTCCCGAGCTACTTAAGAAACCTTGGCGCGGTGCTCGGGCTCGGATATGTCCTCCAAGCAGGATATGTTGGCTAATCTTATCAATTTGACACCAGTACAAGGGTTAGTAAGACCGCAGAGTGCACCTGTTTTTGTTATGTTTGCGCTGAGTGAGGGCAGCATAAAGTTGATGACAGGTTCCCATTAATGTTAGTCCTGTGTGTTGTAATCAGTTATGCTTGTCTTGTATGTGATGGCTTGTAAAATTACTAATAATGTTTATTTGTTTGCTTATGTAAAGAAACTTCTAAAGTAAGCAACGACCTGTCAGTCAATTCTGCTGCAGACTCCGTCATGAAGTGATGTACCGGCAAGTTCCTAAATGTCTCATCTTTCAGCTTGGATAGACCATTGCTCACAATGGAAAACTGAGAAGACTGTACACTGACAACACATCACGTGGTTACAGCGGGTCCCAAATATTTTGTTAGAACCATGGCAGTAGATACATGGAAAAGAAGCACATCTGGATGTCTCACATGGTGACAGCTGCCAATGAGGAGCTAAAAGCCATTAAATGTAAATGAACATAATACATTTTGTGTGATTTAACATGATGGATTATAGATCTAACAGGATAGCCTCTCAGGATCCCGTGGTTTTTAGCAAGTACCCAGGGGTTTACTACAGCAAGACTTAAACATGACTGTGATGAATATACAAGACATGAACATTTATTTCCTATTGTATATGAAAATAAGAGCTTGCAAATTTATATGAGAAGGATGTGAGCGTGTATATGTGTAAATGCACACTTTTTGTACATCAAATGTGTATTGTAAATGTCATATCTTCAGATGTAAAAATGTATAAAATATATATATATATATATATATATACACAACACTTCAGCCTGTCAGGTGTCTTCTTGCCTCTACCCTCCTATTTAATTGGCATTGGTTAAGAAATTGAAAAAAATAAAAAAATGTCTGACAGAAACACCTAAGATGTGCACGTCCATCACCTTGTAGGGACAGAAAGATAAGAAGTTGAAAGCCCTTCCTTATCCTTCTACTTTAAAAGGGGTTGTTCGGGCTTTTTCTATTGATGACCTATCCTCAGGATAGGTCATCAATATCAGATTGGCGGGGGTCTGACACCTGGCACCCCCGCCTATCCTCTGTTTGAAGAGGCTGCGTCCTCTTTATTGTGTACCTGCGTGCCATTTCTGTCTTGGCAGCAGTGCAGTATAATTACCGCTTCTCATATTCAAGAGAACAGGAGAAGAAGTACCACGATGCAGCGCCTACACGATATCCGATTGGCATCAGTCCCATGCCGATCTGATATTGATGACTTATCTTGAGGTTTGGTCACCGGTATTGTTGCATTGCACAACCCCTTTAAGGGCTCATGTACACGACTGTATGTATTTTGCGGTCCACAAAACACGGATCCGCAAAAATATGGATGACGTCCGTGTGCAGAACGGAACAGCTGGCCCCTAATAGAACAGTCCTATCCTTGTCCGTTATACGGACAATAATAGGACATGTTCTATTTTTTTGCGGAACGGACATACGGAAATGGAATGCACATGGAGTAACTTCAGTTTTTTTTTGTTTTGTTTTTTTTTGCAGACCCATTTAAATAAATGGGTCCACAAAAAACCTGGAAAGATGTAATGTTTACCCCCACACTCCTATTCTGAGGTCCACAGGTAGGCGTTTGTTCTCAATGCTACTACATTTGTTCAGAGGAAAGTGGTGGACCTTTCACTGAAGAGGGATTCTTGTAACAGAAACTACAGCTGCCTGATGTTTCAGGGGTAGATTCTGTGTAGAGACCATTTTAAAAAAATGGTGATACTGCAGATAATAGTCCAGAATCATGGTGACAGATTTCCTTTAACAAAGGATTCTGTTGTACAAATGTGTTACAACCGGATAACTCCATTAACTACAAGTGCTTTATCTTAAAGGGGTTTTCTGGTCTTTAGATATTAATGATCTATCCCGAGGCTATGTCATTAATATCAGACCAGTGGGGGTCTGACATCTGGCAACTACATTATCATCAGTTTTTGGCAGTTTCCAGCTCTTGAAACAACACTGGATGAAGCTTTGAGCAATAAGCTCCCTTCACTGTGTAGTGGCTGTGCCTGCTTAATGCAGCTGAGCTCCCATTCACTTGAGTGCTGCAGGAAGCTGGCACCACCTGTACACAGTGGATGGAGCCTTCTACTTTTGGCCAAAAACAACTGATCGTTGGGGGTGCTAGGTGTCAGACCCCCAGCGATCTATTATTGAAAACATATCCACAGGAGAAGTCATCGATATCTACAGACTGGAAGACCCCTTTAAAGGGAACCTGTCAGTAGACTTATCTTATTGAGCTAATCACACGTGCACACTGGTCACTCTGAAATAGTTCCTAAGTTGATTTTCTTGAAGTTTATAATCAGTGTATTTGTGTGAATAAAACGTAAAAAATTTAACTGGTGTCATGAAAATTGTCTTAGTGGGGTCACTGGAGTATGTTGGTCACTGAATACCGCCGGCATTCCCGCCCGCCCCATTCCATTCTGCATGTCAAAAGCAATATTTCAATGGCTGGAATCCAGGCATGCGCAGTGAGTGCTTAAAGCCAAGGTGTATAGACCTTGGCTTCAAGTGTTTACTGCGCTTGTGGATGCCTCCCTGCGCATGCCTGTGTATGCAGGGACTCAGCTCAGCGATGGACACGCCCTAGTGACTCCACTAAGACAATATTCATGACATCAGGTACATTTTTTTTAAATACACTGATTATGAACTTCAAGAAAACCAGCTTAGGAACCATGGCAGTGTGACCAGTATGCACACGGGATTAGCTCAATAGGGCCATTCTGTTGACAGGTTCTCATTAAGATTTAAACAGCGATATAATGATCACATGAAACAATGATATAAAATAGATTACATTCTTTATTGGTCATGGATATATACTAAATCAAATGTATTTATATTTTAGGGCAATAAGAAATAAAACACTCCCCAATCACCTCGACGATTGAGATAGGAAACATTTTGCTAGTGATTACTACTCAAATTTGTACAAACTACTAGAAGTAGTGTTATCTGTAAACATTAGTGCTAGAAAACTTTTGCATAGACTTTGTCCAGTCATTAGAAAGAAATATGCATAGTAGATGGAAATTGCAAACATGTACAGGAATGTTATGAAAAAAATAGAAATAAAATATAGAACATATATAGAGATAAAACATACAGAATATAGGACACAACGTTAAGAGACTGCGGTACTAAAGAAATCTCCAGTCATAACAATTCTTAATTTTAAGCAGTTATCCAAGACAAATAAATGTCCCCCATACGCCCGGGCCCCTCACAATGAATATACCTACCTGGCTCCCCACTTCGCCGCTGCTGCTTCTCCCCGTGCGCAGATGAAAACATCCTGTGTCGGAGGGAGCAGCCAATGGCCAGTGGGGACGAGCCTCCCTAGCATCATTCCCTGCCTGCCATTGGCTGCTTTACCCCCCCCCCCCCCCCCTTTCCCGACACTAGATATTTTAATCAGCGCACGGGGAGAAGTAGCGGCGGCATGGGGAGTCAGGTAAGTATATTCATTGTGAGGGGCCCAGGCGTATGGGGGGCATTTAATAGTCTTGGATAACCCCTTTAAGTCCGACCCTGTGATTATGGAGTTTAGAAACAACTTTTGTTGTCTTATTAGAAATTTTTCCTATCTGTATTCACACGACTGCGTGCACCGTTATTTTCCATCACAGGACAGTATATGTCAGGAATATTTACAATAACCTGCAGACATTCACAAATGATGGAATGCTTATAAAACATTGGAAAAGAAACCCATGGTCACTGGGTTCATTTATTTGGTCCCTCCTACAGTAACAGATATGTTTCAGTATCTCCCACAGGGTGGTGTCAGACACAGATGTTGATGCCGTCTTTTGAGTCAAAACTAGAAATGGATTCAAAGGATTGGTGAATATAAAGGAAGGACTTGTACGCCTCATTCTTGCTGGATCTACTTCTGGCTTTAGTTTAAAAAACGGCATCTTTTATCTGCATCTGTGTGTGAGAAAGCAGCCATGGCCTAGAATGAAGCGCGATCTAGCGTTAGGGACCAACTCTCCACCAGGAAAAGGCACCCTGCAAGAGAACTGTGGGGGTTCACAATATAGATGCTAACATGCAGCTCTTTTAGTAAGGCCTTACTGGTATGCGTCTCACAAACCCTACCAACAAGGGTGAAGTAGTGCAGCTTTATGAAAAGCATGAAAATGGAACAAGTGCAATTTAGTTACTTATTAATGTAGCTGCTGTTATCTACATCTGAAATAGGCGTATGTGAAAGTGTGTAGCTGCATTCATTAAAGGGAACCTGTCACCGGGATTTTGTATATAGAGCTGAGGACATGGGCTGCTAGATGGCCGCTAGCACATCCACAATACCCAGTCCCCATAGCTCTGTGTGCTTTTATTGTGTAAAAAAAACTATTTGATATATATGCAAATTAACCTGAGATGAGTCCTGTCCCTGACTCATCTCACGTACAGGACTCATCTCAGGTTAATTTGCATATGCATCAATTCGGTTTTTTTAAACAATAAAAGCACACAGAGCTATGGGGACTGGGTATTGCGGGTGTGCTAGCGGCCATCTAGCAACCCATGTCCTCAGCTCTATACACAAAATCCAGATGACAGGTTCCCTTTAAGCTTCACGTGTGCCTTATGGTTTTTTTTTATGCACTTTGTTCCTGTAATGTTTCTTTTTAGGACTTTATATGGCAACAATGTCTATGCACAAGGTCATGTTTTTCCTAAATGTATGGATTTACTTACGCCTTATAGATTTTATAGTAATTGGTAGATAATTAAACACCAAACATCCTTAACAGTAAATGTAAAATATAAGAAAAAGAACTGGATCGCACATCCTCAATACCATACTTTTATCTAACCGCTTCTCAGCGCAATATATTGTATACCTACCTGTATGCTAAATACTGTACATGAGGTATTAGTATACAATTTGATCAAAAAGCATAGGCCCACTCACCACTACAAGGTTGCCTCGTTAATTGGGACCCTAACCTAAATTTGGTGCAGCACTGCACGGCGACCACCAACACCATGGCACTGCCCCAGCAGGCAGCAGGACCCAGTAGCCAAACAGCGCCCCCACTGTCTGGCAAAGCCACCTTGGCACTGGACTCCGCCAACCAATCAGTACAGCACCAAAGCAAAAATGGCTGCCATGCAGTACTGCACCGTGTGAAACTCACCCTAACATACACTCTCAGGAACTCCAACTGAGAGGTAGGAATTTGTCGTGCAGCGCGGCCCCAAATTTAGGTTAGGGTCCCATTCAAAGAGGCAACCTTGTTGCGGTGAGTGGGCCTATGCTTTTTGATCAAATACTGTATACTAATGCTTCATGTATAGTATGTAGCATAGGGGGTAGGGATACGATATATTGCTCTGAGAAGCAGTTAGATAAAAGCTTAGTATTGAGGATGTGCGATCCAGTTCTTTTTCTTATATTTAATATCCTTACCAGTAAAGTCTGGCCACTAATGTAGGTGGATTTTAGCATCTGCAGTCTTTAGGTTGTTAACCGGCAGTTGGCCAGGAACTGCAGCCCTAATACGGAAGCTAAAATAACCCCACGTCTGAATGAGCCCTTAAGCTGTTTTTTCCCCAGGTGTTCCCATTCCGGGTTCTTTTGTGTCACATTTAATTCTTCAAAAGATTGCTGGACGTTATAAAAGAAAACCCACAGGAGTGTTTCCGTATCTTTACATGCACATACATATTTGTAATGTCATTTGTCAAAAGTACTTATAGACAACTGATTTCTATCTCGTGGCTATGGCCACTATTAGGGAGGGACTCTCAACTATCTCCAATATGGAGAAATAGTGCAAGGATTTAAGGTTGCAGAAATCTACTAATCTCAACATGTTGGTATGGTCGGCTCATGATAGTCATTTGCATGATGTAAAAAGTAACAGAGCGACTACTTTATTGAGTTGTATTTTTCAGTCCTAGTCAGATATATTTAGTCTTGATTATCCTCCAACAAACTAATATTTGATAGCAGATATCCTACACTGAATATCAGCCATGTATTATGCACACTGAATGAACTTATATCAATTATATATGAATTACTTATATCAACACAGTATTTTAGTCCTGCTGTCTAACTTAGGCTAGTTTCACACTTGCGTTCAGAGCAGATCCGTCTGGGGTCTGCCCAGACGGATTCGCTCATATAATGCAGACTATGGGATCCGTTCAGAACGGATCCGTCTGCATTATATTGTAGAAAAAATTCTAAGTGTGAAAGTAGCTGCAGACGGATCCGTCCAGACTTTACCTTGAAAGTCAATGGGGGACGGATCCGTTTGAAAATTGAGCCATATTGTGTCATCTTCAAACGGATCCGTCGCCATTGACTTACATTGTAAGTCTGGACGGATCCGTTTGCCTCCGCACAGCCAGGCGGACACCCGCCTTTAAACGGAACTCACAAGCGGAGCCCCGAACGCTAGTGTGAAAGTAGCCTAAGTAGTGCATGCATAAAGTTGGCCATACAAATAAAATACTGTAGTTGTCTGCCTAATGTTCCTTCGGCATCCTCGACTGTATTGTATCAATGCATATGTAATGAAAAGGGAGAGAAAAGAATGGTTCTCAGGAGATGAGCCAAAGGATTGGGCAGCTGATATCAAACGTGCCCAATACTTACTTCCTTAGACATCAGCCTTCAGGAGAGTGTCGGGAGACCACCATACACATTAGATTGTCAGCAAAAGGCCGAGGATTTTGAGATACCTTTTCCTTTACAGTATGCAAAGTTCAGTCTTGTTTCTGCTACCTTAATTACGCAGAAAACATCTGAAGGAGAAAGTTTGCAATATACTTTGTTGTGAAGTTGGATTGATCAGCCTCCTCTCCCTGGCACATGCATGAAGTCCTGAATTGACCTAATCTTTGCATGCACTAGGAAGAATAAGGGCTCTTTCACATAAGCGGATGCCATGCGTAGAATCCGTTGCGTGAGAGAGAGTCAAACCCCGTTCTGGACAGCAGAGACACGGAGCAGTAACATGACTGATAATGCTCTGTGCCTTTCTGTGATCTTTTTACTACAAAATCACAGTGAGATAAAGTTTTCACTGTGATTTTGTAGTAAAAAATCATGTTACTGCTCCGTGTCTCTGCTGTCTTCCACGCATGGCATCCGCTCGTTTGAAAGGGCCCTAACAGTTCTGGCCCCTGTCCACAGTGAATGCGACGTCCTGTCTGCAGCCCAGGATGGAAACCTGGTAAAGATCATGATGCCAGAAAAATGGATTTTCAGAGGAGGAGCATCACGTGATCGGTTTCCCAGAAGGATGATCCATGCAACTTCAAAAGGGTAAGTATATTACATACTTTTCTCCTACGGGTGTGTTCTGTGGAATTAAGGTAGCCTTTTGATACCTGCAAAGTCCCAGAAAACCCACTTGATCTGATTCTGGATATAGTCTTTGGGTTTCTAAAAAATCTTTCTAATAATCTCGAGCAGGATTTCTCAATCCTTTTTAAGTGCACCCTTACAACCAGAACTAAGTGGTGCCAGGACTTTATCATTGGTTGTATTCTATGTCAAATTAAAATTAAACTCACATGATCACTTCTGTCAAAACGGACTTTTTGTTTGTGACTCTTACAGTTTATAAAGCACAGATTTAGAGTTTACTGTGAACTATGATCTTGGTTGAAGAAGCCAGATTATCAGAATATTACTGCAGTAAACTTTCTGTAAATGATTACCATTTCTAGTACAGTCTGATATTAATCATAAGTGCACATAATTAAATTGTATGAAAACAACCACCTATACAACTACAGTGCATTTGGAAAGTCTTCACACCCTTTCAAGTTTTTCACATTTTCTTTCCTCATCATTTTGCACTCAGTACCCCATAATGTGAAAGTGAAAACAGAATGTTCAAAATCTTTACTAATAGATTGAAAAGGGAAAACAACAATCTTGCATTATAAGTACTCAGTACTTAGTTGAAGCACCTTTGACACTGATTACAGTCTCCAGTCTTCTTGGGTATGATGCTAAAAGGTTTGCACACCTGGGTTTAGGGATTTTTTTGTCATTCCTAAACCACTCTTTTTATTTGTCTTGGCTGTGTGCTAAGCATCATTGTCTTGTTGCAAGGTAAACCTTCAGTCTAGCATGAGGTCTAAGACACTCTGGAGCAGGTTTTCATTGAATATCTCTGTACTTTGCTCCATTCACCTTTCCCTCAATCCTGACTAATCTCCCTGTACCAGCCACTGAAAAACAACCCCACAGCATAATGCTGCCACCACCACCACCACCATGCTTGGTATCCTCCAAACATAACACTTAGAATTGAGGCCCAAACCTCAATCTTGGTTTCAGCAGACCAGAGAATCTTGCAGTCCATCATTTAGGTGCTTTGCAAACTTTCATGCGTCTTTTACAGAGGAGAGGCTTTTTTGTGGCCACTCTGCAAAAAGCCTAGTGCAGTGATTGTTGAACTTCTAGAAGTTTCTCCCATCTGCATGCAGGATCTCTGGAGCTCAGAGTGAGCATTTGTTTCTTGGTCACATCTCTTACCAAGTCCCTTTCCCCTCGATTACTTAGTTTGGTGTGGTGGCCAGCTTTAAGAAAAATCCTGCTTGTTTCAAACTTCTTCCATTTAAGAGCTATGGAGGCAATTGTGCTCTTGGGAACTTTCAGTGCAGCAGAATTTTTTTGTTCCCTTCTCCAAGTCTGTGCCTCCCCAAGATCATGTCTCAGGGCTCTACAGGCAGTTCTCTCCTCCTCATGGCTTGGTTTTTGTCTCTCCAAATCATGCCCAATCAACTGAATTTAACACAGATGGACTCCTATCTAGGTGTGTAAACATCTCAAAGATGAACAAGCGAAATAGGAGGCCGGAGCTAAATTTCAAGTGCATTAGCAAGGGGTCTGAATACTTATGACTGCAATATTTTAGTTTTTCCTTTTAAATATATTGGCAAAGATTTCTAACATTTTGTTTCTACTTTCTCATTATGGGGTATCGAGTGCAGATTGGTGTGGGAAAACGTGATTATTATTATTTTTTATTATTTTTAACACAAGGTTGCAACATAATAACATGAAAGGATCTGAAGACTTTTTGAATGCATGTGCAAGAACATTTCACCAATCAGGCCTATCATGCAAAGTACTTGCAAATTTGCAAACAAATGGAGAGTTATGTCATGCTTCAGATTCCACTCCTTCAGTGCATGACACACTATCCGGATCATCCTCTGTCTGCACACTCAAAAGAACAAACTTTCCGTCATTTGATAGTGGAACTGATGACATGAGTTGTGCCAGTGCTTCTGGATCCTGCAAAGTAAAATGATACAGCATTAATAAGACATATTATATTCAATAGACAAAGTATAGGCGGCACATCTCTCGTCCCAAACAATATGGATGGAGATTTTTGAAATCTCATCCCTTTCGATGATACTGTAAATACTGTATATTTTCAGCAAAAAAATTCTGTTGCGGAGAATCTGCAGTATTTATGCCACGTGTGGCCATACCCTTACCCTGGGTTCACACCTGAGCGTTGCGAAAGGAGCGATCTGTATGCGCGATTGTACCGGCGTTTACAATCGCGCATACAGAGACCGGCGAACACACATTGTCGTGCGTTCCCGAATATCTATGTACGGGAACGCGCGACAAAACGCCCCAAAAAAGCTCAAGAACTTGTTTGAGCGTCGGGGGCGTTTTACAGCTCGATCGTACGCGCTGTAAAACGCCCAGGTGAGAACCATTCCCATAGGGAAGCATTGGTTTCTCCTTGTTGAGCGTTTTACAGCGCGTAGGAACGCGCTGTAAAACGCTCAGGTGTGAACTTAGGGTTAGGCTGTGGCTGCCTTGAGAATATATCTCTTAATATATTTGCAAATGAAGTGAATAGGCGGCACTCACCACTGTACGATAAATAGAGTCCTTTATTTCTCCCAAAGGCATAAAAATGCAATGCGGGGCAAGACGGCTCACAAACAGAGTAAAAGAGTAGCGACGGCCGTTTCGCGCTATGCGCGCTTCTTAAGACCATTATCGTCAATACGCACATACGTGCCTCATTTATACGTTACTTTGCGGGGTTGCCATGGAATTCACAAACGCAAACCCGTACTGATATATATAAATAACAATACCACATACATCAATAGATAAACATTATATGCATTACAGAAATACACTTAAATAATTTTTATCATTTAACCCTAAAGGGCCCATGGCTCCTGAACGCATAATCCACATTGCTTCTTTCTGTAGTAGGAGGTGGTGTCTATCGCCCCCCTGTGGCGGATTCAAAACTAACAATACCTGAAAAACGTAGGGCTCTTGGGTCCCCACCCCCCTCCTATATGCTCAATTAATCTAGGACAGGGATGGACAAACTGCGACCCTCCAGCTGTTGTAAAACTACAAATCCCAGTATGCCCAGTCTGCCTACAGCTATCAGCCTACAGAAGGGCATGATGGGATTTGTAGTTTAACAACAGCTGGAGAGCCGCAGTTTGCCCATCCCTGATCTAGGACATCCTTTTCCTGGCTTTATTGAGTTAATGTGTTCTCTGAACCTCTCATACATGCATCTTATTGTTTTTCCAATATAGAAGCGCCCACACTGACATGTCACTAAGTATACTACGAATGTACTCCTGCATGTTATGAAACTGGTCACCTTATGATAAACCACTCCAAAACTGAATGGCCTTACTTTGCAAGTTGTACTTGCAAAAGGAACAATTACCACATCTAAAATTGCCTTTAGGTCTCATCCTGCAACCAATTACTATTTCTTTTTTCTACACAGCGACTCCTCAGTACTCTGTCCTTAAGGGCTCATGCACACGAACGTATGTGTTCCGTTCCGTGCATTGGGGCCACAATTTGCAGTCCCCAATGCACAGAGAACATTTGTGAGGCATCCAGGTTGAATCTAAACCCATTCAACTTGAATGGGTCAGCATCCCTCCGTTCCGCAAAAAGATAGGACATCATCTATCTTTTTGCAGAATGGAACCCCACAGAAGCACTCCGTAGTGCTTCCGTTCCGCATCTACGGATTTGCGGACCCATTCAAGTGAATGGGTCCGTATCTGTGATGGTGAATGCACACGGAACGGTGTCCGTTTATTGCGGATCCGCATATGCGGTCCGTAATACGGAAACGGAACCCATACGTTCGCGTGCATGAGCCCCAATCATGTGACTCCTCCTGAATGTAATTAGAGGTTTATTCTTAACACAATCTAACAAACTGACATAATTTCTCAGAATGTCCCGATTGTTATAAATTGCCCTCCGTATTGTGTCTGCCATGGGGCTGTATTTAAATGAAAATGTTAATCTTTTTTTGATACATTTTTTCTATTTCTTTTACCCCTTAACAATTCACATTGGGAGAACTTTCCTGCTTTTTCTATAGCTGCTTCCAACATTTTCTCAGGGTAACCCCTATGAAGGAGATGTCTCTTTAAATCCAGGGTCTGGTAGTTATATATGTCAGTACGGGGTTGCATTTGTGATTTCCATGGCAACCCCACGCAGTGACGTATAAATGAGGCACGTATGTCCGTGATGACGAAAGTGGTCTGATGAAGAGCGCGTAGCGCGAAATGGCCGTTGCTACTTTTTTACTCTGTGTGTGAGCTGTCTTGACCCGACCTTGCATTTTTATGCCTTTGGAAGAAATAAAGGACTCTATTTATTGTACAGTGGTGAGTGCCACCTATTCACTTCTTTTGCTTATATATTAATGAGAGATATTCTCAAAGCAGCCACAGCCTAAGGGTATGGCCAGGCGTGGCATAAATACTGCAGATTCTCCACAACGGAATATTTTTGCAGAAAATATACAGTATTTACAATATCATTGAAAGGGATGAGATTTCAGAAAAGAACCTGAATCAATCCGCCACGTCAATCTACGATGCAGGATTTACAGTTGATAGCAGCGGTGAACCAGTTGCAGTCCCGAAAGTGATGCAGCTGAGAAACCATTACATTCGGTTTTGTGGATTTTTGTTAGTAAATAAGGCATTCATAAGACTGAAATAAATTGCCTGGGACCAATGTATGATAGTAAAGGGCCTGACAGTCAAGCTCTCCACTGTTCATCAGAACAAAGGAGTGGCAGTGCTCTAGGGTGACACGGAGGGCCCTTCATTGTTCATCTAGGCATAGTGCTGTACACATGCTACTGCAGCTAAAGACCCCTTTACACTGAACAATTTAGCAGGCGATTGTAGGGAAGGCAAGAGCCTGATACATCACTAATGCTATTGCTTGTCCCCATACAGAATCATTGTTTGCCGGCAGCAGAGTGTGTTTAGACAAGATCTGCTACCTGCAAACGATGATTTTGGTGACCGCACAAACGATCATATTACCTAATGAGCGAACGTTTCGCTCTGTCATCGGGTAAATGTCAGCACCTTTAAAACAGAAGATAACCACTAACAAGCGTTAGCCAGTTTAAAGGGGCCTTGAGTCCTGTTTACTTAAATAGGCTGCCAAATGATCATTTATATCTTATGAACAGGCCTTCAGTTGAAAGTCCCTGAATTTTAAAAATACTGAATGTGTGTCATCGTGAATCCTTCTTAAATGGTTTATCAATGTCAACACTACAACATAACAGAAAACTCATATATAAATTACAATAGGTGAATTCCCGCTACACCTTTACTATATAGTGCCTTGCAAAAGTATTCACCCCCTTACCCTTTTCCTATTTTGGTGCCTCACAACCTGGAATTAACATGGATTGTTTGAGGATTTGCATCAATTTATTTACAGAACATGCCCACAACTTTGAAGCTGTTTTTTATTTTATTGTGAAGCAAACAAAAAATAGGACAAAATAACAGAAAAAGTCATTGTGCATAAGTATTCACCCCCCTAAAGTCAATACTTTGTAGAGCCACCTTTTGCGGCAATCACAGCTCCAAGTGGTTTTGGATAAGTCTCTATGAACTTGCCACATCTTACCACTGGTATTTTTGCTCAATCCTCCTTGCAAAACTGCTCCAGCTCCTTCAAGTTGGATGGTTTGCGCTTGTGAACAGCAATCTTTAAGTCTAACCACAGATTTTTTATTGGATCGAGATCTGGGCTTTAGATAGGCCATTCCAACACATTTATATGTTTACCCTTAAACCACTCAAGTGTTGCTTTAGCAGTATGTTTGGGGGCATTGTCCTGCTGGAAGGTGAACCTCCGTCCTAGCCTCAAATCACGCACAGAGTGGGACAGGTTTTGCTCAAGAATATCCCTGTATTTAGCACCATCCATCTTTCCCTCAACTCTGACCAGTTTCCCAGTCCAGGCTGCTGAAAAACTTCCCCTCAGCATGATGTTGCCACCACCCTGTTTCACTGTGGGGATGGTGTTCTTTGGGTGATGTGATGTGTTGGGTTTGCATCAGACATAGCGTTTTCTTTCATGGCGGAAAAGTTCAATTTTAGTCTCATCAGACCAGAGCACCTTCCTCCATACATTTTGGGAGTCTCCCACATGACTTTTCGCAAACTCACAACGTGTCTTTTTGTTTTTAGCTGAAAGTAATTACTTTCTTCTGGCCACTCTGCCATAAAGCCCAACTCTATGGAGCGTACGGTTTATTGTTGTCCTATGTACAGGGAGTGCAGAATTATTAGGCAAATGAGTATTTTGACCACATCATCCTCTTTATGCATGTTGTCTTACTCCAAGCTGTATAGGCTCAAAAGCCTACTACCAATTAAGCATATTAGGTGATGTGCATCTCTGTATTGAGAAGGGGTGTGGTCTAATGACCAACACCCTATATCAGGTGTGCATAATTATTAGGCAACTTCCTTTCCTTTGGCAAAATGGGTCAAAAGAAGGACTTGACAGGCTCAGAAAAGTCAAAAATAGTGAGATATCTTGCAGAGGGATGCAGCACTCTTAAAATTGCAAAGCTTCTGAAGCGTGATCATCGAACAATCAAGCGTTTCATTCAAAATAGTCAACAGGGTCGCAAGAAGCGTGTGGAAAAACCAAGACGCAAAATAACTGCCCATGAACTGAGAAAAGTCAAGCGTGCAGCTGCCAAGATGCAACTTGCCACCAGTTTGGCCATATTTCAGAGCTGCAACATCACTGGAGTGCCCAAAAGCACAAGGTGTGCAATACTCAGAGACATGGCCAAGGTAAGAAAGGCTGAAAGACGACCACCACTGAACAAGACACACAAGCTGAAACGTCAAGACTGGGCCAAGAAATATCTCAAGACTGATTTTTCTAAGGTTTTATGGACTGATGAAATGAGAGTAAGTCTTGATGGGCCAGATGGATGGGCCCGTGGCTGGATTGGTAAAGGGCAGAGAGCTCCAGTCCGACTCAGACGCCAGCAAGGTGGAGGTGGAGTACTGGTTTGGGCTGGTATCATCAAAGATGAGCTTGTGGGGCCTTTTTGGGTTGAGGATGGAGTCAAGCTCAACTCCCAGTCCTACTGCCAGTTTCTGGAAGACACCTTCTTCAAGCAGTGGTACAGGAAGAAGTCTGCATCCTTCAAGAAAAACATGATTTTCATGCAGGACAATGCTCCATCACACGCGTCCAAGTACTCCACAGCGTGGCTGGCAAGAAAGGGTATAAAAGAAGAAAATCTAATGACATGGCCTCCTTGTTCACCTGATCTGAACCCCATTGAGAACCTGTGGTCCATCAGCAAATGTGAGATTTACAAGGAGGGAAAACAGTACACCTCTCTGAACAGTGTCTGGGAGGCTGTGGTTGCTGCTGCACGCAATGTTGATGGTGAAAAGATCAAAACACTGACAGAATCCATGGATGGCAGGCTTTTGGCAGGCTTTTGTCCTTGCAAAGAAAGGTGGCTATATTGGTCACTGATTTGTTTTTGTTTTGTTTTTTGAATGTCAGAAATGTATATTTGTGAATGTTGAGATGTTATATTGGTTTCACTGGTAAAAATAAATAATTGAAATGGGTATATATTTGTTTTTTTGTTAAGTTGCCTAATAATTATGCACAGTAATAGTCACCTGCACACACAGATATCCCCCTAAAATAGCTAAAACTAAAAACAAACTAAAAACTACTTCCAAAAATATTCAGCTTTGATATTAATGAGTTTTTGGGGTTCATTGAGAACATGGTTTTTGTTCAATAATAAAATTAATCCTCAAAAATACAACTTGCCTAATAATTCTGCACTCCCTGTACAGATAGATACTCAAGTCTCTGCTGTGGTACTCTGCAGCTCCTCCAGGGTCACCTTAGGTCTATCTGATTAATGCCCTCCTTGCCCGGTCCGCGAGTTTGGTGGGCGGCCGTCTCTTGGCAGGTTTGCTGTTGTGCCATGTTCTTTCCATTTGGTTATGATAGATTTGATGGTGCTCCTGGGGATCATCGAAGATTTGGATATTTTTTATACCCTAACCCTAACTTGTACTTCTCAACAACATTGTCCCTTACTTGTTTGGAGAATTCCTTTAAGCAAATGGCATCACTAACCAAACACTGCCATGAAGACAAAGTGTTGCAGCCTCTGGGGTCTTTCAAAAAAGGTGTGTATATGTAATGACAGATCATGTGACACTTAGATTGCACACAGGTGGACATCGTGTCACTAAATATGTGACTTCTGAAGGTAATTGGTTGCACCAGAGCTTTTTATGGGCTTCCTAACAAAGGGAGTGAATACATACACACTACACACATGACAATTTTCTGTTTTCTATTTCTAAACAATAGTTTTAGTTTTTTCTCATTTAACTTCACCAACTTAGACTATTGTGTTCTGATCCATCACATATAATTCAGATTAACAAAACATTGAACAATGTAACAAAACAAGAAAAAAGTCAAGAGGTGTGAATACTTTTTTAAGACGCTTTATATTCCTACCACTCATGAACATAAATTCAGCTTTAAGCCAGACTCTCTAGATGTTCCACCCTTGAAATACGAAACATGTATGCCATTTTATTAAACTAGGCAAAGTATGAGTTCCCACCCTTCAGATGGAAATATTTGCTCAGCAATCTTACTCAATGGAGATTCTGAGAAAACAAATTATTATTGTCAATGCCTATTGTCATTTAACACATGAATTCCAATAAACTGACCAATAAATAAAGCAGGTCAAAATAAGCATAAAAGGAATGCAGGAACTTGTTGCTGATGTGCATGACCAGTCTTCTCTCTTTTTGCATTTATGAAACCCCATGGATGGCTTTCATAGCCTTATCGGAATTTGGGTCGCTCATTGATGGAATGTCAAAAGAGAACTCTGTGTAGTCAGTTTGTATACTGCGAACAACACAAATTCGCTTTAAGGCATCATCTAAGTATGATGTCTAGATTGGGTTTGTTTTGTATGGTTTGTATGTTTTTTCCTGCCTCTTTGTTTCCATCCTTTCTTTCCTTCCTATCTAAAGAGGAAAGCTCCTTCGGTTCTCATTTCTGGATTAGCCATTTCTTACGGCCCTCAAAATCTTTTGCCTATCTAAACTATTAATCTTGCTTTAGTTGTAACATGTAATCACTTGTGCGTATGTAGTGTAGTGTGGTGATGTTGATATATTGAGTTGTATTGTGTACATAATGACTGTTGAGCTTGGATGAAGCTTTTATTTCTTGAAAATCCTTAATAAAAACAGATTATATACAAAGTAAGCATAAAATGAATCCTGTTTTTTTCTGTCTTGTCTACCTGCACCGTGATATAAAAAGAAGTTTCAGACAGAGATTCTTGATGGATGTTAAATTTGTATTTTGAGCGGTGATATATAATAAGTAAATGAACTCCACTAGCTCAGCCACTTGCCTAAAATGCAACCCCTAGAAGGGTAGAACATTAATGGTGATGGAAGAATGTGGATGTTATGCCTCATAAACATTTCATAAACTATGGGGTAGGGACAACACTTGCCTTCTCCGCAGCAGCAATTTCTTTTCCCAGGCTGATGGCAACACATATCTGTGGAAAGAATAAATGAAGGGTTGTCACAGCACTCCAATGGGTTTGACTAGATAAAATTGAAGCTTTGGAATAAAAGGTAACGATTCAAAAAAGTTTGAAGAATAGTTTTCTTTTATTTCAGAACAATTGCAAAATGATGCTCAGCATTTATACTCTACTTCATTAGAATTCATGGTTCATCTTAGACGTATAGGAAATGAGATTCACATGCCTATTTTTCTGTCAGTACGTCAAAGAAGTTTACTGCAGAAATTTATGTAAAGAGATACAAAAGAAGGCAATGTATGCTTTAGTCATAAAGTTTAGAACATTCAATACGATAATTCATGAAAAAGCGAATAGATGTTTTACTAAAGCAGCCTGTTATGGCTTCTACAGCATGTCTAGAATGTGCAGAAAATATGCTGTCCCATGCTGGCACAATAGTGTAAGCCCATCTCAAACGTGTTCTAGGAGGTTGAGATCTTGGGACCATGCAAACTACAAAGCATATAGTTGCAAGAAAAAATAAATAAATAATTTAGAATGACTTGGTTCTGCATTGATTACTATACTAATAAAATGTGTTTTGACTCTTACAATCACAATTATAGACAAACACAAATATTTGTATCGTTCATGCTTTCTGTGAGCACACTTAGTAAACACCCACAGCGCAAGGAGAAAATGTAAGTGAACCTCTATGTGACTTTTCCAAGACCTAACTAGGCAAACTGTCTTTCAATTAAGGTTATGAGATTGGAAATGTGGGTTCACAGGTGTTTTGCCCATTATATTAGGCACAAAAAGCCTAGTTCGTGACAAATCTGTTCTTCTCAAGAAAGATTGGTTATTGTGCATCATGATGCAACTTTAAGAAAATGTGTTATAGAGAGGCACGAAAGCATTGATAAAGACCTGGGTGTACATCAATTCATGATTAGTCAAGTTATCTACTAAGGGGGGGTATTGGGTTATAGTTGGGCAGGGAGGGTTGGGCCTATGTTCGTTAATTACAATGGACGGGAAGGTGGTTTGTACATGTTATACTGTGTAACTAGATTAATTGATCTTCGGTGCATCTTATGATATGCCTGTTGACATGCTACATACTCATGGAAGTTATTCTGTGGCAGATCATTTAATACTATGATACTACTGTTATCAACTGATGCATGTATAATGTGCAGGCTGTTTTCCTTCTCTGTATTTTTGTGATTTTCAGAAAATGTCAAATAAAAATTATCTGATTAAAAAAAAAAAAGACAAGTTATCTACACCCGGAGAAAATCCAGCACTGTTGCCACTGGTGGGCATACTGTTAAGATCACTCCAAGAGCACATATGGATGTTCCACAGTGCGTCTGGTAAAATGTTCTATGGACAGATGATGTGTGACAAATGTGGACCTTTTTAGCACAAATACCCAAACATATGTTTTGAGGAAAAAGAACAATGCACACCAACATCAAAACCTCAGCGTAACTGTGAAGTATGGAGGAGGGGGCATGTGACCCCGTAGGTCAGCAGCCAACTACACAGAGAATTACTCTAAGGCCTAGTTCACACGAACGTTTTTTTTGCGGGTGTACGGGCCGTTTTTTTGTGTTCCGTATACGGTCCGTATACGGAACCATTCATTTCAATGGTTCCGCAAAAAAAACGGAATGTGTTCCGTATGCCTTCCGTTTCCGTTTTTCCGTTCCGTTGAAAGATAGAGCTTGTCCTATATTTGGCCGTAAATCACGGGTCGTGGCTCCATTCAAGTCAATGGATCCGCCAAAAAAACGGAACACATACGGAAATGCATCCGTATGTCTTCCGTTTCCGTTCCGTTTTTTCTGAACCATCTATTGAAAATGTTATGGCCAGCCCAATTTTTCCTATGTAATTACTGTAAACTGTACATGGCATACGGAAAAACGGAACGGAACAACGGAACGGAAACGGAAACACAACGGAACTCAAAAACGGAACAACGGATCCGTGAAAAACGGACCGCAAAAAACTATAAAAGCCATACGTTCGTGTGAACTAGGCCTAAGAGGCAGTGGCCTGGTGTGTTTCCTACAGCGAAGACCAGATCCCTGTATAAGCTGTTAAAGGGTGAAAACCAGGGAGCAGCCCGGATAACACCCTTAGGTTTAGCCCAAAGCCAGATTCATTGGTGTGCACAGTGGTTCCACAAACACTGCCAGTAACAGTACTGTTCTACTCTCGGTATCCAGGATAGCCTAGATGCATGAAGCTATAAAGGAATCAAGATTGTCACATCAGTACACTGAATCCGTTTTCTTCCAATGTATTCTCACTGTGCTCACAAAGCAAATTTAATTGTTCATTCCTTACACAGCCACCGTTAGCTTGAAATGTTGGCTTCCTAATTCCAAACTTTCTATTAGGCCTCAAGCACATGGCCTATGCTTGGCCGTTCCGTGCTTTGGGGCCCGCAAATTGCGGTCCCTAATACACAGGCAACATATGTGCGGCTGTGCAGACAGATCCAGACCCATTCAACTCGAATATGTCAGTGATCTGTCGGCAGCGCAAAAAAATAGAAAAAGATCTATTTTTTAGTGGTGCGGAGGCACGGAAAGAAACGCCACGGGAGCACTCAGTAGTGTTTCTGTGGGGTTCCGTGCCTCCATTCCGCACTGCACCTTCAGGATTGCGGACCTGTTAAAGTGAATGGGTCCGCATCCGTGATGCAGTGTGCACACGACCAGGGCCCATATAATGCGGACCCACTGTTTGCAGGCGGCAATACGGGCACGGCCGTGTACATGAGGCCTTAGGGTGATACAGAACAAAACGGTATTCATCAGACTAGACAATATTTATAGTTCTCTATGGATAAGTTTTATGTGTCCATTTGAAAGTTCCCTGTTCTTATTCTTCATTTAAAGAGGACCTGTCACCACTCCTTACAGGACTGTTTTATTACATTTTATTCCTCATGCAGTACTGATTCTGCAGCATCTTTTCTATGCTGTTCTGTTCCTCAGTTACTGATGCTAGAAGTGCCTAACTGGTATTGCCCAGTTGCAGTTTCATAAATAAACTTCTAGTAGCAATAACTGAGGACTAAGGGCTCTTTCACACTTGCGTTCTTTTCTTCCGGCATTGAGTTCCGTCGTCGGGGCTCTATGCCGGAAGAATCCTGATCAGTTTTATCCTAATGCATTCTGAATGGAGTGAAATCCGTTCAGGATGCATCAGGATGTCTTCAGTTCCGGAACGGAAAGTTTTTTGGCCGGAGAAAATACCGCAGCATGCTGCGCTTTTGCTCCAGCCAAAAATCCTGAAGATTTGCCGCAAGGCCGGATCCGGAACTAATGCCTATTGAAAGGCATTGATCCGGATCCGGACTTAAGCTAAACGTCGTTTCGGCGCATTGCCGGATCCGACGTTTAGCTTTTTGTGAATGGTTACCATGGCTGCCGGGACGCTAAAGTCCTGGCAGCCATGGTAAAGTGTAGCGGGGAGCGGGGGAGTAGCATACTTACCGTCCGTGCGGCTCCCAGGGCGCTCCAGAGTGACGTCAGGGCGCCCTAGGCGCATGGATGACGTGGTCGCATGGCACGTCATCCATGCGCATGGGGCGCTCTGACGTCATTCTGGAGCGCCCCGGGAGCGGGAGCCGCACGGACTGTAAGTATACCGCTCCCCCGCTCCCCGCTCCTACTATGGCAACCAGGACTTTAATAGCGTCCTGGCTGCCATAGTAACACTGAAAGCATTTTGAAGACGGTTCCAGCATGCTTTCAGTACACTTGCGCTTTTCCGGATCTGGCGTGTAATTCCGGCAAGTGGAGTACACGCCGGATCAGGACAACGCAAGTGTGAAAGAGGCCTAAGACAGAATAGAGTTATATAAAAAGATGCTCCAGAATTTTATTGCATGGAGAATGCAAGTAGTTACTAAAACAGGGATGTCAGAAGAGGCGACGGGTCCTCTTTAAGGTTTTGTTCCCAGAAATAACATTTATCATCTGATGGGAACAGCTGAGTGCTGTATATCTCAGCCATTCCAATATACTGTACCATACTATGAACGGAGTGGCCAAATGAATGCTTTACACAAAAATTCTCCCTCCCTGCAATGAAGAGGAAGGGTCACTGAGCATCTCTGTTTTAGTAACTGGTGGGGGCCCTAGGGCCGGTGCCCCTAGCAATTGCACAATCTTTACCAATAGTGTGGATAGATGTTATTTGTGGAAGAACTCCTTTAACAAAACAGGAATGCAGTGCCCAGCATATTGCTATTATTCAGATAATGTTTGATTAACCTGTTTAGTAGATGCACTGAATACAATGCTAATGCTACGTACACAAATTTGATCAATGACAACAGATCCACAAAAATCAACAGGATCTGCAAAGAACCTAATGTGTATCAGGACCTCCATACAGTCTGACACTGGGTTCCTAAAAGCCTGATCCTGTCAGGAGATTCTCTACCACTACCACTGAATTTACCATGCTGAAAGATAAGGGGATCATGTGAAGAGCATTAATATATGAATACATCCTTTTTGTGTCTTTTAAATTTTTACCTCCGGGTTCTTAAATGTTTTTTAAAGTGTGTGTTGTCTTTTCTTGCATCAGTATAATAAAGTTTTTCATATATTGCCTATATCTTGGGTGTGCACATCTTTCATATATCCCTTTGTTCTGCTTGCTATGGTATTGTATCGATACATAAGTTGCACTCCGCATTTGTAGGGCTGTGTTCATTTTGTTTTCTATACTACTCATCCTGAAAAGAGTATTAATGCTTATGGGGAGGTCAGCTCGACAACCCAATACTCCTGAACATTACATCAGAGCCCATAGTACTAGAGCCTTAAATATGATACATTCAAATATTAATCAAATGACATAAGAAACATAATAACCATACTACTATTCAAAGCAGCTCTGCCATGCTTGTCTTCTCTTACAGGTGTCCTATAGGTTTAGATAAATTAAACTAACACAGTATTTGTAGAGCTTACATTTTCTGATATACACTAAAAATTCTGTCTCCAAGTGCTGACCTCATATATTCACCCATACAAGGCATTCGGAAAGTCTTCAGACCCTTTAACCTTTTTTTTTTGTTACGCTGCAATAATTGTGCCAAAATAAAAGCTCTAGTTTTTCCCCATCATTCTGTACTTAATACCCCATAATGACAAAGTAAAATCTGAATGTTAGAAATCTTTGCTAATTTATTGAAAAAGAAAAAACTAAAATATTGCATTTTAAGTATTCATTTACTCAGTACTTAGCTGAAGGACCTTAGGCAGTGATTAGAGCCTCCAGTCTTCTTGGGTATGATGCCACAAGGTTTGCACACCTGGATTTTAGGACTTTCAGACATTCTTCTCTGCAGATCCTTTCAAGTTCTGTCAGGCTGATGGGGACAGTCAGTTAAAAACCACTTTTAGGTCTCTCCAGAGATATTAGATTGGGTTCAAGTCAGGGCTCTGGCTGGGAAACTCAAGGATATTCACAGAGTTGTCCGTAAGCCACTCTTGTGTTTTCTTGGCTGTGTGCTTAGCGTCATTGTCTGGTTAGAAGGTGAGCCTTCGGCCCAGTCTCGATCAGGTTTTCATTAAGAATACCTCTGTACTCCATTCAGCTCTCCCTTAAGCCTTACCAGTCTCCCTGTCCAGCCACTGAAAAACAACCCCACAGCATGATTCTGCGACAACCATGCTTCACTGCACGGATTGTATTAGGCAGGTGATTGACACCTACAATTGAGGCTAAAAAGTTCAACCTTGGTTTCATCTGATCAGAGAATCTTGTTTCTCATAGTCTGAGTGCTTTAGGTGTTTTTTTTTTAAACTTCAGGTTGGCTTTCATATGTCTTTAACTTGAGGAGAAGCTTTCTTGGCCACTCTGCCATAAAGCCCAGATTGATGGAATGCTACAGTGATGGTTGACCTTCAGGAAGTTTCTCCCATCTGCACAAATGATCTTTGGAACTCAGCCACAGTGACCATTGGGTTCCTGGTTACTCCTCTTACCAAGGTCCTTCTCCCCCAAACACTTAGTTTACTGGAGTGGCCAGCTCTAGAAAGAGTCTTGGTTGTTGTAAATTTCTTCCATTTAAGAATTCTGGAGTCCACTGTGCTCTTGGGAACTTTCAGTGCAGTAAAAATATTTTGTACCCTTCTCCATATCTGTGCCTCCATACAATCCTGTCTCCGAGCTCTACAGGCAGTTCTTTCCTCCTCATGGATTGTTTTTTGCGCTGATATGCATTGTCAGCTATGAGAGCTTATATAGGCAGGGGTGTTCGTTTTTCCTTTTTAATACATTTGCTAACAATTTCCCAAAAAATGTTTTTACTTTCTCATTATGGGGTATGGAGTACAGATTAATGGGGAAAACTTTATTTTATTTATATATGCAAAAGACTGCAACATAAAATATGAGAAAAGTGAAAGGGTCTGAAGACTTTGCAAATACATTGTAGGTGGGAGATATAGGAACATAAAAACCTAAATACGTATTCCTTTTTTAAATAAGTTTTCTGGGAATAAATACTTTGCAGTGATGCCTGCCTCCGCTTTGGAAAGAATTATACTTACCTGTTCCCTGGCCCTCCAGTTCTGTGCTCAGGCTCCCATGTGTCCATTTTCTGGTCTGCGGCTTGTTTACTTTCTACCTGGCATCAGTATGGTCACCGGCTCTGCTGCAGCTAATGACTGGCTTAAGCAGTCATATACCCACCAGAGAAATGTCACTGCTGAAGCAAGTGGTTGGCTGCAGTGGAGCAGGCAACCATATCCATGCCGGGGAGCAAGTAAAAAAAATGGCATGTGCAAGATGGACATGCGACAACCAGTGTGCAGGATCTGATGAGTGGGGAGCAGGTAAGTACAATTCTTTTCATGGTGGAAGCAGGCTACAGGCATCACTGAAATGTTGTTTATTCCCAGACAACCCCTTTAAGATCTAAATCTACACAGTGACACCTCAAAAACCGCAAACTAGGGTGCTTGTGAACCAATCTGTGTTATGAAAATCTACAAAAAAATTCCTTATCCATATTAAAGGCTACAGACACCATTGGAGCTAATTTTTATTATTGCAATCTATGTATTTTGGCCTAAAAATCAATTTTTCAATTGGTCTTTCTTAAAAAAACATTAACAGTCTTTCCCCTATAGCTTTCAGTTTCACAGAATCTGCAAACTGTTGCTTCTCCTTCTCATTGAATTTATCAAAAATCTGATATATCTATCTGTAGCCCTTATCTTTACTTTCCTAACAGCTCATAAACTCATGTAAACTAAATTCAAACAAACATTCATCAAAACAGTGGCTGAATATTTAATCTTTAGCCCAACATAAGTATAATGCAATAATTAAAAAAAGACTGCTCACAAGAATGTCCATAGCCTTTAAAGTTTTTTTTCCCAATACTTATATATTAATGGTCTATCTTTAGTATAAGTCATCAATATCAATTCCATGGGAGTCCAAGACCCCAAAGACCAACTGTTTTGGGCAGCTGCTGTTGCACAAGGTTCTGAACGCTGCGTAGTAGCTGCAACTGGGTACTGCAGCTCGGCTCCTATTCAAGAAAATGGCAGCAAAGCTGCAGTATGCCAGTGCCGCAAACTACACAGTGACTGGATCCTTCCATCCACTATATACAGTTTCCAGTGTCGACATGTTTCCGAAACAACTGATCGGTGGGGGTGCCAGGTACCAGACTCACCAATCTGATATTGATGACCTATCCTGAGGACGTCATCAATTTTTAAAGAGGCTCTGTTAAAATGATCAACCCTATTAAACCATACTGCCTATTAGGGCTCATCATGTTGATTAAAACGATACCTTTCTTTTGTCTGTATGCCAAACATCTGCAGAGATATCTGGGTTTCTATTCATTTGCAAATGAACAAGTTGGATTACCAAGGGATGGGGCTGAATCCTTTAAGCACTGCTTTGTAACACCCCCTGTGCCCTGCACACTCCCCCTCCCATTGATTGACAGGGTTAGGCATCAGCATGCTGAGGGCAGAGCTGTGTCCTAGCATATACATATCATATGCACAAGGCACAGGGGGTGTTACAAGGCAGTGCTCAAAGGATTCAGCCCCACCCCCTGGTGCTCCAATTAGCTAACTGAATATGAATAAAAATACAGATATCTCTGCGGCTGTTTAGCATACAGACAAAAATGTATTGTTATGGCAATGTACAACCACACACATTATACACACATCTCTGCAATATTCAAAATGCGGAATCAGCAAGCGCTTTTTTTCACAGTTTTTGACGCTTTTTTTTAACCAATGGGTGTTTAATATAAAACTGCGTTTTCAGCTTGAGGTTGTTGGCTTAAGTACAAAAAAATCACCTAGACAAGTACGGGGCCGATTTTTTGATATTTTCCATTCATTTCAGTGGGATATTTAGCATGGATTCTGCCCCAAGATAGGGCATGCTGCTTCTTTTTTCCACAGGTAAAAAAAGCTAGTGTTGCTTCCCACTAAGATGAACGAGAGGCTGTTCTGAGGCACTTTTGGAGCTGATTTTGAGGCAGAAACATGCCAAAATCAAAGCCAAAAAACTCTGAACTGGCCCTTACAAGCCTTATACTGTCTTCTTGGTTTGGCCCTTCCTACTCTTGACATCATCAAAGGTCCTTCAGCTGCAGTTTAATCAAAGCTTTTTTCTCCTTTATTGTTTTCTAGCAAGATTTTTAGCAAGTGCATCTTTAGTCCACAAAATATGGTATATTTACAATTTACCTGTGTCATGATAATTCACTTTGCAGTTGGGATCATCATACAGTAGATAGGCAGAAAAGTGTTACTGCTGTGAAACAGAACTTAATATAACATTTATGATGTTGGAAATATAATGTATGCACAGACCTTTTCACCCTCCGTGTTACTTTCCAGGACATAGGCACTCAAGGATTGGTCTCCAGATGCTTCAGGGGTGCAAACAACAAATCCCACTAAACGCTTGTTCTCTAGATGGGCAGCAAATTGTGTTATGTTTTCAAGATCAAACTGGTGAAACAAAAAATAAAGTCATATGAATATCAAAATTTCCATAGCCAATTATATTCCATGACTAGCAGCAATGGATTTTATGGTAATATATAAAGGGGCTGTCTCACCTAGAACATTGGTGGTATATCATTAGTATATGCCACCAATGGCAGATGGGTGTGGGTCCCACCTCTGGGATCTAGAATGGAGCACCCCTCTAGAACAGAGCGCCCAAAGTTCGGGATAGCGCATCATGTATGTGAGGCCGCCATCCTTTAATTTCTATGAGAGCGCTGAAAATAGTCAAGCAGTGCAGTTGGCTGTTTTCAGAAGTTCCATAGAATGAATGGAGGGCGCACCGTGCAAGTGCGGTGACCGCTCCACTCCATTTACTTCTATGGCAGTGCTGGAAATAGCTGAGCCGCTGCTCAGCTATTTTCGGCACTCCCTTAGAAATGCGCAGTACAGTCTTGTTCTCTTTGGGAGGTTTGTTCTAGAGATAGGTGCGGGTCCTAGACCTGTCACCTTTCCCAACATCTCGGTTTTAGTAAATAATTGTATTCCCCATGAAATAATTCTGGAACATATTTTTTTTTATAACTGTATGTTGTGTCATTTCCCTGTTATTCCCCCTAGAAATGTATAACTAAAAACGGTGCGTTAGCAGTGTTCTTACACAGTCACACACTGTTCACTCAGTGCTTCTAATGCCAGACTGTGTAAGGGGACACACCATTGACAAGGTGGATTAGTATTGCCTAGTTGCAAATGTATTTATTAATTTCTAGGAAGAATAACACATAACACAGGACCCACATAACACAGAGTTTTAATAAGGGATGCTCCAGAATTATGAATGAAATACAATTATTTACTAAAACAGACATGTCAGTATAAGGAGGAGAGCAGAAAGGTCTGCTTTAAAGAACACCTGTCACCTGTATGAGCAGCACCTGCTAGGTAAAGTCGGGTTAAAGTTTAGGACTGTACAATTCAGCAGCAAGGTGATTTGGATAAACAAAGTGCCAAGAGTTCTGAAAATACTTTTTATTCAAATAAAAGCTAATTTTTCACTTTAATGAGCCTGTATGCATTTCCAGAGAAGAGTGGATTTCTCAGACTAAACAGCCAAGTCAGTCAGGACAGCCACACCTGTTAAATTTATTGTATTGGAAATAAACACCTCTGTAAACACTATTTAAACAAAATGGGTAAAACTGAAGATGGCTGTAAGCAATTAAAATGACAAGTGATCGGTTATTTTAAATATTAAACCTGTAACTCTTCAAGAAAAAACGTCAAACACATTATGTTATTTAGGAAATAGCGTGATCTTCAGCTTCCTCCTTCCCAAGCGCGCATTTAGGGGGGCGGGGGGTGGATTATACAAATACATACAGATATACAGATACAAGAAGGGGGGGATTATATCAAACTCATGTCTAGAAATGAGAGTGAATGGATTTACAATTTGAACAGTTTCGCACATACGCGACTGAACCAGGAGATAGAACTATTTGCTTTTTAGTGAATATATATTAGTATAAGAGAAGGAGAGGTAATAATACATACACATAATAAGGAAGAATATTGTGGAAGATATATTATAGTAAGATATTCAATAAAAAGGTTTGTGCAATTATAATTATACTCATACTTCTTGACCTTATAATAAAACATGTTATATAGTCAGGGACAGCATATATTGATGTAGGTGGTGGAGATAAGAGGAGAGATGGAAAGCGATCATGGCAGGTTTATGTCAGAATGATATTAGTTTCCAATTCCAAAGGGCTGCTTACTATGGAGACAGACGCCTATAAAACCTCAAGCGGTAAGAATCTTATGCCTGATGAAGGAATCCGAGTATTCCGAAACGCGTTGGTGGTGTGGACTCAGGAGGCATCCGTAGCTACAAGCGCGTGACGTCACACTGAAGGCCCGTTCTCCTGTGAAGAGCAGCGCGGCTTCTCCTTGCGCGCGCGAGCTACCGGCCAGAGCCGTGCGCTTGGGAAAGAAGAAGCTGAAGATCACACTATCTGCTATTTCTCTTTGCAAAATTAAAAATTGAAATCAATCGGAACAGGATTCAGACCATATCATCAACGGCAAGTACCGGTTGTGTTTCGTATATTCTTTGGATTTGTTTTATGTCAGCGCGGGCTTGTTTCGTTTGACTATTAGTATATCAGAACAATAGAAATAATGGAAGCAGTATTTCCATCAAATGACAAATGAATGCCACCGGATGGACCACACTGACTATAATAGGATCTAAATAAAAATGTAAAAAATTGAAATAAAAATGTATTCTATTGTGCTGGCATGAAAGCATCACATTCCCATTCCCTGAAAAGAGAAAAATGTACTTACACTTATCCTTATAACTTGTGTTTGTGGATCTATAAATCTGAAAGGTAAAATAAGTGTTAAATCCAAAATATAAAATAAGGATAATTCTATTAACAATTACAGAACACATACAAGAACACCGATTTTGAGCAAAGTATTGATAAGATACAGCTTAAAATGTACATCACATTGCATAAAAGCTTTGCAAGTGCAGGAAAACAAGTCAGAAAAGAATTTGGGCTACGAAAACTGTATTAGGGTACGCTCGAATCTGCGGCATGTATGATCCAGCAGAAATCCCGGCTGGACAATATAATTTGCATGACATGTAGGCTTGAGCGAATTGACCTTGGGATCATAGATCTGAAATTGTTTCGGTAAAATACTTCAATTTTAATGCTGTTTCCGTACAGTATTAAAATGTATTGGCTCTGTGGAGCCAAAGTTCACGTCGCCCAAAATCACGCGAGACTTAAGCGAATTACTACTGTATTCATATCTGCAAATTTAATAATAATTTAAAATAGCAATCCGAAGTAGGCTTTGGTACTGGCTGGTACCAAAGCCCACTTCGGCTCCACGGAGCCAATACATTTTGATGCTGTATGGAAACAGCATCACAATTGAAGCATTTGACTGAATAGACTTCGGATCTATGACCGAAGTCTAATACTATGAGCTGAAGCCTAATACTATGAGCTGAAGCCTAATACAACAGTTTTTGTCTGGCCGAAACCCGGCACTTATACCATAAAGCAACCGTATCACTGCCACACCCATTATAGTCAATGGAGATCTGGTGGTAAACTGTAGAATCTGGCAGACTCCACTGCTGGAACAGCCTGCTGGGTTCTTGATATATACGACAAATCCTGACAGGCCCAACAAATTTATAATAAAGTATTTCAGGTTTCCATTAGGGTTCCGGTAATTTTTCAGGGAAAAATGGTGCTCTGCCAGCTGCTCTATTCTTGCCATGAAATATACTGAAGACCCTGGGGCACTGGCGATATCTAATCTTGTGCTGCATAGAAAGAGTGGCACTTTTGTGTTGTAAAATGTACCTTATGCTTTTGCTGGTTACCATCAAGTGGGATTCTGTCATTCGAAATATATTATGAATCGCTCGCGCAGCCAAGACCTGTCTCATTGCTTCAAAGATAACCTGGTTGGTACGGTCTGTTTTTACTGCCATTGAGCCTAAAAAGCGAACTACAAACACCTGCTGCAAAAGTAAACCTGAAATACACAAAATACGATATAAAAGAAATAAACAGCATTCTGAACAATAGCTCCATAAAGACAAAAATGAGATTTTTGTGAACTCACCTTGTAAAATCTCTTTCTCGCTTTATTCATTGGGGGACACAGGACCATGGGTATAGCTTGCTGCTGCCACTAGGAGGCGACACTAGGCTGAAAGCTGTTTGCTCCTCCCCTGCAGGCTATACCCCCTCCAGCCTGGAGAGAGCATATCAGTTTGTGCTTCAGCAGTAGGAGAAACATACCGAAACAAAACAAAACAGGAAGACCACAGTCCAACCAAACAACCGAACCTGACCTCAGTCCCAACCGGTAACTTGGACCACTGGTCTCAGTAGAAACCAACAACAATGGGTGGGTGCTGTGTCCCCCAATGAATAAAGCGAGAAAGAGATTTTACAAGGTGAGTTCACAAAAATCTCATTTTCTCGCTCATATCATTGGGGGACACAGGACCATGGGACGTCCTAAAGCAGTCCCCAGGGTGGGAAAACCGCTGACTTCACCTCCACAGTCGAGCCACTACACTGCGGCCTGTAAGATCCTACGGCCAAGAGCAGCATCCGCCGATGCGAACGAATGCACCTTGTAGAACTTGGTGAAGGTGTGCAACGAAGACCAAGTCGCTGCCTTACACAATTGAGACGCCGAAGCGTGGTGAAAGTGTGCCCAAGAAGCCCCGACCGCCCTGGTCGAGTGCGCCGTGACGCCAGGCGGAGGAACCCTGCCTCTGGCGCGGTAGGCCTCGTGAATGGCCGATCTAATCCACCGAGCAATCGCCACCTTGGATGCCGCCAAACCCTTCCGAGGACCCTCCGGAACTAGGAACAGAGAGTCCGCTCGCCGAAAGGAGGCTACCGCGGCCAGGTAGATCCGTAAGGCCCGCACCACATCCAGACGATGAAGCGCCACTTCCCTAGGATGAGAAGGTTTAGGGCAAAGCGAGGGGAGGACAATGTCCTCATTGACATGGAACGCCGACACCACCTTCGGCAGAAACGACGGCACCGTCCGGAGCACCACCTTATCCTGATGGAACACCAAGAAAGGCTCCTTGCACGACAGTGCCGCCAGTTCCGACACCCGACGGATGGACGTAATGGCAACCAGGAATGCCACCTTCCACGACAACATGCGGAGGGAGACTTCCCTCAGGGGTTCAAACGGCTCGGACTGAAGTGCCACCAGCACCAAATTCAGGTCCCAGGAATGTAACGGCGGCCGATATGGAACCGCGGTGTGCGCAACACCCTGCATGAAGGTCTTGACGGGCCCCAGCACTGCCAGCGTACGCTGGAAAAAAATGGAAAGGGCCGAAACCTGCCCCTTCAGCGAACTTAGGGACAGACCCAGCTCCAAACCTGCTTGAAGAAAGGCCAACACCGTAGGGAGGGAAAAACTCCTGGAGGGGAGGTCCTTGTCCTCACAGAACTTCAAGAACGACCTCCACGTACGATAGTAGATCCTCGCCGAGGAGGGCTTCCGAGCCCTAACCATCGTTCGAACGACCGCATCCGAGAAACCCCTGTTCTTCAGCAGGAAGGTTTCAATAGCCACGCCGTCAAACGCAGCGTATGTAAACCCTGGTGGAAGACTGGGCCCTGCGAGAGCAGGTCGGGCCTGAGTGGAAGAGGCCACGGCGCGTCCCCCAGGAGCAGAACGAGCTCCGAGTACCAAGCTCGGCGCGGCCAGTCCGGGGCAATCAGGAGCGTTTGAACACCCTCCATCCTGATTCTGCGAAGAATCCGCGGTAGGAGCGGCAGTGGCGGGAATACATACAGAAACTTGAAGTCGCCCCACGGTGCCACGAGTGCGTCTACGTCGTAGACCATCGGATCCCTTGCGCGAGACAGGAAGCACGGGAGTTTGTGATTCAACCGAGATGCCATTAGGTCCACTTCCGGGCGACCCCACCGGAGGCAAAGGTCCTCGAACACCTCCGGGTGGAGAGCCCACTCCCCCGAATCCACCGGCGTTCAAGAAAGCCGCGGCCCGGACGGGATCCCTGGGAGGCTGGGAAGGGAAGAAACGGTTGGGGGGAAGGGACCTGAATTCTATTTTGTAGCCCGAGGAAACCACCTCGAGCGCCCATGCGTCCGGAATGTGGGCGTGCCAAATGTCCTGGAACAGGAGAAGGCGCCCCCCCACCTGAGAAGGTGGGGACAAACCTTCATGCGGAAGGCTGCTTACCTGGGGCTGCGCGAGGTTGCTGGGCACGTGGACGCCAAGCCTGCTGGGGCTTAAAGGATGGGCCCTTCCGCCGATCCTGGTTGGGTGGTCCCGCCGCGGAGGTGGGGGCTGAACGGGTGCCCGAGAAGCGGCGAAAGGACTGGAAGCGCGAGGACGCAGGCCTGGACTGAAAAGGCCGCTTCGCTTTGGGTTGGGGCAAATGGGTGCTTTTGCCACCCGTAGCTTCTGAGATTATGACATCCAGTTTCGGCCCGAAAAGCCGAGCCCCAGAAAACGGAAGCTTTAGGAGAGAACGTTTAGAGGAAGAATCAGCCTTCCAGGCCTTGAGCCATAACTCCCTGCGTACCGAGGTGGCGAGAGCTGAGGCACGAGCGACCATCGATCCAGCATCCAGTGCCGCTTCACAGATATATTTTCCCGCATGTGAAATTTGGAGCGCAGACAATTCGAGCTCAGCAGGCGGGAGGTTGGACAAAATGTCCTGGCTTAACCGGACGGACCACTCCGAAACCGCCTTAGCTACCCAGGCGGACGCAAAAATCGGACGCAGCGCCGAACCGCTCGCCGTAAAGATTGACTTGGAGAGCGACTCTACGCGACGGTCCACCGGGTCCTGGAGTGACGAACCATCCGCCACCGGAATGGTCGTAGATTTTGCCAGTCGAGCCACCGGCGGATCCACCTTCGGCGGGGAGGACCACAGTTCCACTGTCTCGCGTGGAAAGGGGTAGAGAAGGTCCAGGCGCTTTGGGATAACAAAACGCAAACCTGGCTGGTCCCAAGCCTTGTTAACCACAATAGAAAAATCCTCGTGCAACGGGAAAGCCTTAGGAGTCTGTTTCGCACGCAGAAACGACACCCCTTGTTGGCTAGTGGAGGGAAGATCCTCCTGAACCCGGAAGGTATCCCTTATTGCCGAAATCAGGCTATCCACCATGGAAGCAATCTGAGAAGAGTGCTCCAGATCCATATCCGCATCAGAATCCCCGAGCTCACCCTCTGACAGTGCGTCACCTAACAGGGAGGACGCCTGTGACTGGGATCCAGGAGCAGGGGGGGATGCAGAGGCGTCAGAGGAGGAACGGTTACCTGCTCTGGGGCGCTTACTAGGAGGTCTGCCTCTGGTTTGCGTGCAATGCGGTTGCGCGGATTGCACCGGTGGCGATTTATCTACCAAACGACCCAACAGAGAAAGGGTGGAATGGGAAACCTTAGAGAGGTCCTCCACTGCCCGAGACAGGGACCTTGCCCAGTCTGGTTCCCCCTGAACAGGGCGATCTAAGGCTTCTGTGGGCTGCAGTGTTCTAGGGGGATTGCTCTGCGCGGGCTTCTGACAAGCCGAGCACCGTGAGAGTGACTGGCCCCGAGGGAATTTGGCTGAACACACTGAACAGGCATAGTGAGTGGTCACACAGGTTGCCTGAGGGGGGTCAGTGGCTGGGTCAGACATGGTTTGATATCCTGCTGAACGGGGTATCTATCTCCTACCAGAGTGGAGCGGGAGCCAAGGTCCTGTGTCCACCACGCTGCGCTGAGAGGAAGAGGAAGTTTCAGCAGGGCGGGAGAATAAGCCACGCCCCCTGACAGCCCGGGAGCGGCAGGATAACGAAGAGGGCCGCAAGCGCCGCCCACCCCTGTGCACGTGACCGCAGCTGCGGCCAGCGTGCCTAAGTCCCCGATAATATGGCTGCTCAGAAGGGGCCGCTTCGCTGCAGCAGAGGGGAAGAGCCCGACACCGCCGTGCGGCCGCGAAGATCCCGGCGCGCCGCGAGTAGCGCATCTGCCCTGCGCAGTGCCGTCTGCGACCGCACGGAAGACGCTGCCGTGCGCGATGCAGCGGCGAAGAACAGAGGGAGACGGAGCGCACAGGTCCGCGACAGGTGCCGGCGGAACTCACCGGGTGCGGGAGCGTGGGCGGGCAGGCAGACGGGCGGGCGGGCAGGCAGACGGCGCTCAGGGGCACTGGTGCCGTGCAGTACGGCACGCCGTTATACTGTGAGTGGGGGGGGGGGGGGGGAGGCTAGGTGGAGACGAGTCACTTACCTATCTTTATCTGTAGACTTCACCCTCAGTTGAAACACCAGCAGGACCACCCTACGACCGCTGGCACAAGGCAACAGGGGTCCGGGCAGAAGAGGGCTGAAGAAAGGGTAGTCCTGTAGCTGGGAGGAAGCAGGGGAGCGAGGCTGCCCTGGTCCGCTTTTTCTTCTTGGGGCGGCAAGGCGGTGGACGAGGTACACCGGCCCGCCTCCCGGGGATGCAGGGACGCAAGCGACCCTGGACCCCCCATCCGGATTCTGGAAAAAATAAAAAATAAAATAAAATAATCAAAGTGCCACCCTGCAAAGCAGGGAGGTCTGCCTCCTACGACACTAAGCTAAAAACTGATATGCTCTCTCCAGGCTGGAGGGGGTATAGCCTGCAGGGGAGGAGCAAACAGCTTTCAGCCTAGTGTCGCCTCCTAGTGGCAGCAGCAAGCTATACCCATGGTCCTGTGTCCCCCAATGATATGAGCGAGAAATAATAATTCATAGTGAGTTTCAAATTGCTACCTTCATCTGTGGCATTGTCAAGTTTATCGTCAGATTCCCCAAACGGATTTGTACGTCTGAAATAACAATATTAATCAAAGGCTTATAAATTCAGTTCACAACTAGTGATAATAGTATCAAAACATCGGTAGAACATACCGGCTGCCTCTATTTTGGTCCTGGAATTCAGTGGCTGGTAGGACAATGTCAAACTGTATGGGGGTTCCAGGAGCTATTAACTGTTCAAGCTCTGGTTCCCTGGTGGCTTGCTCAGACAATGATTCATTGTGGGATGCAGTCCGCATGACGCTTTCGCTGTTCAGGTTCAATTCATAAATACAAATTTAATTTGACAGAAACGTAACATCATAAGGTTTTGATCTAAATCCAACATAAGTATTATATTTGACAAAATATGAAGTACCTTTGTGGAACGTTTTCGAGTTTTCTGTCAAAACTGGTGATAGGAGTTACAGCCTGCTGAGCTGTCTGATTAAGTCTTATGGCTACAGCCTATAGGAAAAAAAAATCTGTTTTATTTCACACACAAAAAAAAAAAAATCTAACTATTTGGAAATAAAACTCATTCATGAAAAGTACCTCAGGATTCTCAGAAAGGTAGATTTGCCTTGAAATATTGTTGATTGCAGAAATCCACTGAAAATGGAAAAGGAAGAGAATTTTACCCCATGCTACAACATGGATGCAACTTATTTTTTCCACCGTTTGTCTTTTTTCATATACTGTAGTTTTTGGATTGTAAGCTAGAAAAAACGAGATTTTTGTATAACTTACCAGTAAAATCTCTTTCTCGCTCTTTCCTTGGGGGACACAGAAGACCTTGGGTATAGCTCATCTCCCTAGGAGGCGTGACACTAAGTAAGAACTGTTAGCCCCTCCTCCACAGCTATACCCTCAGCCTGGAGAGAGAGACTGTCAGTTGCGTGTCCAAGTAGTGAAAACAAGGCAAAGTCCAAAAGTGGAACCAACAAGCCAACTACCCAACGGGTAAAACAAACCCGGAAACCGTGCAGAGAAGAACAAAGAATGGGTGGGTGCTGTGTCCCCCAAGGAAAGAGCGAGAAAGAGATTTTACTGGTAAGTTATACAAAAATCTCGTTTTCTCGCCCAGTTTCCTTGGGGGACACAGAAGACCTTGGGACGTTCAATAGCAGTCCAAGAGGGGAGGGACCACAGCACCAAGGCGAAGCACCCGAAGGCATCAAGAAACCGCCGCCTGCAGACCAGGCGGCCCAAGGCAGCAGACGCTGAAGCCCGAGTACGCACCCTGTAGAACCTGGTAAGGTGTGCAAGGAAGAAGTGACCGCCTTGCACAAATGCATGGCCGAAGCCTAATGCCTCTGACCCAGGAGGAACCGACAGCTCTGGTGAAATGAACGGTGACACCAAAAGCAGAACCCTGCCCTTGGTGCGGCAACCACAGCAATAGCCACTCTGAGAAAGAGGAGGAAAGCCACCCTGGATGCCGTCAACCTTTCGCGCGGACCTCCTGGAACCCAAGAGGCCGAACGTAGACAAGAGTCGGAGATCTCCAAGTAAAAAACTGCAAGGTCCAAACAACGTCCAAACCGGTGAAGTGTCCGTTCCCGGGGGTGGGAAGGGGAGGACGACTGCCTCGACGAAATGAAAGACAAACACCACCTTCAGAAGGAAGGAAGAGACGGAATGGAGAACAGCCCTGTCCTGGGGAAAGACAAAAGGCTCGGAACAAGAAGGGCCGCCACTCAGGCACCCGCCAGAGACACGATGGCTACAGAAACACAACCGTACAGGACAGAAGGAGTAGAGAGAACCACTGTAACGGCTCCAAGCGAAGATTGGAGCGCCAAGAGCCCAGTATGTAGGTCCCAGGGCGGTACCGGAGGGCAGCACAAAGGAACCCAAGAGCCGCTCCACGGAAGAAGGTCCAGACAGGCCCAGAGGGCCGGGGAACGCTGAAAGAAGAAGAAGGGCAGCGCTGACACCTGATACTTCAAGCGACAGAGTCCCAGTCCCAGTTCCAGGCCGGACTGGAGAAAAACAGAACCATGGAGAGAGAAAGGAAGAGCGGGGGAACGCCCAGCTTCCCACAGAACCCCAGGTAAAAACCTAAGTCCTCCAACAGATCCTGGACGAAACACGGCCAGGAGCGAACACTAGCGAGCCCACTAGAGTCGCCTGGGCAAGAGGGTGAAAACCCAATGATCAGGCGCAGACCAGTAACACGGGTAGAACGGTCGGTAGAACTGGTCCCGCCGGCCCCCGAGCAAGTTGTCCCGGATCCACCCTGAGTGGGGGAGCAGAAGGACAAACGGACAGGAACCGAAGGGTCCGTCCAGCAACCGCCAGATGCCAGGACAAGACAGGCTAAAACCCAAGCCGATGCAGTCACCACAGGAAGACGGACTACAGTCCCGGTGTGGGAGATCTGAAGACAATCTTGGCAAAAGGCAGTCCTCCCAAGCTACCGAGAAGGTAAGTCCATAGCAGAAACATTGCCTAGAATTGAAAACAAAAAAACAAAAACGCAATCTGCACCCAGCGGGAGGACAGAACGCCGTAGACCCGGTAACTAGGTACACAGCTAGTACAACCAGTGTGGACAAGGGGGACTCAAAGGGAACACCAGTACCATCCACATGAACAACCACGCTCTCCCCCGAGGGAAGGGCAGTGAAGGAACAGCCTCTGAAGCGCGGCCGGAACAGAAGCCACATCGGAGTGATCTGTACCGAGTGGGAGCCAAACCGACCGGCGAGAAAAGGCGGTCGAGACAGAGGCCGGCATAGGAGTGGGCAACAGAGAAGCCATAGAACAGCTCAAAAGCAGCACACCGCTACACTGAGACACCCGGTCCACCGCCTTGAATACCCTGAAGAACTCAAGGCGGAGGTCCTCCGGACCTGGGTAGGCGAGCACCCAAGAGAAGTTGGGTGACCTTCCCAAGAAGAGCAGCCCGAACCTGGTAGCAGATCAGACTGAAGCACCGAGGGCGCCAACCGGAAAGAATCATACCACACTGCACCCGAAGAGGAGGAAAAGGTACTAGGCGAGGGGACCGTAGTCCTGCCAGAGCCAACATAAAATGCGAAGGGCGCTGCAGACAGCACTCTCGACCATGTGACCACTAGCGCAGGGAAACAATGCCGCGGAAGGACGAATGGGTACGTATCTAGGAACCACGAACACTCCCCGGGCGGAAGGGCCAACGAAATGAGTGAGTACCACCCAGCTCGGTGCAGTAGCAAGCAGCAGAGCCCGTCTACTTAAATATAAGGTATTCATCTGTTGCTTATTGGACAACACCTTAGGCTCACACAGGTGGACAGAATGATCTCCTTAGAGAATAGTGCAAGGCTTGCTGCAAACACCGTCTCCCAAGAGAAAAAGTATGTCGCAGGGGGAAAGGAGGCATACGTACGAGTAGCCCCGTAAGCAGTGAGAAGGCTAACCCACCTACGGGACGAGAAGGCATACACGGCCCAAACAACGCACAAGAACGTCCGCTCACTGCAAAAATATCACTCAGCGAAGAAGGCCAGCCACAGAGTCCCACAGTATCTACGGAAGTGCAACTGAAAAGGAGTTATGCACAAGACTAGTAAGGTATGCGATAGAACGCAAACTGACCTCCTCGAAAGGGGGGGACATGTACCTGGCAAACTGCAGTCAGCAAGAGTGCAAGGGCCCGCCCCAAAAAGGGGGTGATGCCCAAGGTCGTAACTACGTCAGAGAAGTAGGGCATACCCTACTTCGCCCAGAAGGGTGCCATGCACATGGCCACACAGTATCCAGCAGGAACGCAGGAGGTCCACCTAGTGAAAGGGGGGTCATGCACAGGGCTATCCTAGCATTAAGTGAGTGTGCAACAATTCACCCAACACCGAAATTTTGTGAGAGTGCAACTACTCCACCAATGAAGGGGGAACATGAGCAAGTCCAGCACAGCACATACAAGGACAGCCTTGAATCCCGTGAGCGTGCAAAATTCCGCCCATGGAATGAGGGGTGGTCACGCACAAGGCCAGCACCGCATCCAATGGGAACACAAGCGTTCCACCCATGTTAGAAGGCCATGCTCAAGGCCAGCAATGTATCCGGTGAGAGTGTAGTATGCCGCCCAGAACACGAAGGGTGGGGGGGGGGCCATGCACATGGCCAGCATCGCATTCAGGGAGAGTGCGAGCAGCCGGTGAAAATGTGCGTATGTCACCTAAAGGAGGCATGCCCATGGCCGGCAGCGAATCCAGTGAGAGTGCGTACACCGCCCACGGAAGAGGGGTCATGCATATGGCCGGCAGCGGATCCAGAGAGAGTGCAAGCACCCCGCCATGCATAGGGTTCATGCACCTGGCCAACAACGTACCGGCGAGAGAACAACCACCGACCGAGGGAGTGTATGTATGCCGCCACCAGGGAAGGAGGCATGCCCAAGGCCGGCAGTGAATCCAATGAGAGTGCATCATACCGCCTATGGAAGGTGGTCATGCACATGGCTGGCAGTGAATCCAGTGAGAGTGCCGAATGCCGTCCACAGAAGGGAGTCATGCCTATGGCAGGCAGCGAATCCAGAGACAGTGCGGCGTTCCGCCTAAGGAAGGGGGTCGTGCACATGGCCAGCACCGAATCCGATGAGAGTGCAATATTCCGCCTAAGAAGGGGGTCATGCACATGATCGGCAACGAATCCAGTGAGAGTGTAGCGTTCCGCCTATGGAAGGGGTCACGCACATGGCCGGCAACGAATTGCCGTGTTCCACCTATGGAAGGTGGTCGTGCACATGGCCAGCACCGTATCCGGAGAAACTGCAGTAGGCCGCCAATGAAAGGGCGATCATGCACAAGGCCAACCCGCAGTTAAGGAGAGTGCAGTATCCCGCCAGGAGGGGGGTCCTGCACATGGCAGGCACCCTACAGAAAAGGCCGCATGCACTGACCAGCGCCGTAGCGCGGAGAGGGCAAAAAAACCGCCTAGAAGGGGAAATGACCCTGGTAGCGCCGCAGCCGGGGAGCGCGACACCATGCCACCTATGGAAGGGGGGCATGTATACAGGCAGCACTCTGAGATGAGGCTGCAGTGTCCTGCGCAGCCCACAAGTCATATTAATAAATAATTTAATTTCTTTTTTTTTTTTTTGTTTAATTTATTTATTATAACCCAGCCTCACTGAGGCAGAAAGCCACACAGGCCCATCGGAAGCCGGCCTGTACCCAAGGGGTTAACAGGGATCCGGCCTGGGGGCGGCACTGCGATCCTCTGGGGGCGGGGGAACCTCCAGGCGGGAAGATTCGCGCCCGGAAAAGTTCCAGCCCCCTCCAACAGAGGCCCGAATTTTGCGGCCTAGCAGGCCGTGAAGCCGGGGTCTAAATTTTTAGCGGCGCCCGGCTGCCCGGGGCCGCACAGTATTTAAAGTACCGGCCGGGCCTACGGAGCGGCACATACCGGCCGCGGGTGCCCACCCCGCGGGCCGGAAGAGCTGGGGACCCGGATAGAGTGGGATCGCTGCCGCGAAGTGTCGCCCAGGAGGGGAACAACATTTTGCGGCGCCCGGCCGACCGGAATGTTCCGACGGTCGGCCGGGGGCTGTTGAGGCATAGCGCTCATTTGTAGGCCGCGGTGCCCACCCGCTGTCGGAAGCGATGACCCGGCAGCCATTTCACCCCTGGAGCGGGCCCTTGGCCTAGAACAGCGCTCCATATGGCCGGCAGCCACAACCACCTTGCCCTTGGACCGGTGCCCGTGATGGGTCAGGGGCAGCAAGGCGCGGGCCCTCTGGCCCTGAAGCAGTGGCCGGTAAGAGGGAGGGGGACCCTGAGACCAGGTCTGTGAGGGTGGGAGGCCTGCATAACCCCTACGTCAGGGGCAGCTAGGTGCGAACCTCTGCAGCTCCCCAGGCATTCTTCTTGTCAGGGAGAAGGGTGCCAATGTCCTATGGAGGGGAGGAGAGGGAGCAGAATGTCGCCCTGTGGCAGCCAGGGGCCAGCCTAGGACTAGCAGGGACAAAAGGGTCCAGAGGCCCTGTCAGTATGGGGGTCAGGCACGCAGGAGACCGGGGTGGGGGGGGGGGACGTAGGGCTGGAGAAGCCAATCTCTCACCACAGCCGTCTTCACCCTCGGTCCGTTCCAGCAGGGTCGCCCCTTCAGCTACTGGCACCGTAGTGGCAGGACGCTGGAAGAGGGACTTGGCGTGCGGGCGACCCTTGCGCTGGCGGGATGTAGGGGAGCTGGGCTGCCCTGATCCACCTTGCCTTCTGTGGGGGAGGCAGCAGTGCGGATGACCGGCACTGGCGCAGCTCGACCCCGGGAGAAACAGAGAGGTCTAGTGCGTCTCTGTTGTCCCTGATGTTCTGGAACAAAAAGAAAAGAAAAAAGTAAAAATCTAAAATTAAAACAAGGAGAAAACAGCCCTGCAGTAGCAGGGAGTGTCTTGCCTCCTTGGACACTAAGCTAAAAACTGACAGTCTCTCTCTCCAGGCTGAGGGTATAGCTGTGGAGGAGGGGCTAACAGTTCTTACTTAGTGTCACGCCTCCTAGGGAGATGAGCTATACCCAAGGTCTTCTGTGTCCCCCAAGGAAACTGGGCGAGAAAAATGGTGTGTGTAGTTTGTAGTCAATGATGCCTAAAGGCTCTAGACAGCCCCCAACATTTGTTTCCTTAATGATTGAGCACAATGCTCATATGGCATATGCCCAACTGAGAGCTCTGTGTGGTGTGTTGGCACTGATCTGCGTGACCACAACAGGAGACGATATATTAGATGTGCTCACAGCTGTACAGTCCTCTTTCCCTCTGTACGATCAGTGCATGGCAGGAAGGGAACCTGAAAGTAATGTGCACATATAGGTCACACTGCTGGAGCCTCGGGTGTTGATTAACCCTTATTAACCCTATTTTACCCTAGACCATCAGAGAATAAAATATTACCCCATCATATACTCTAGACCCCTTATTTATATGATATATAACACCAGATAATAAAACACATACACCACTTATATATCCTAAACTTGTAGATATTAGCGCATACTTTTATTACTACTTGTCCACCAAAGTAGAGAAAATCTGTGTGTAGCCCCAACCTTTGAGTCCTCATAATATTCCATTAGGAAGCCTCAAGTTGCTCCCTAATAAATCATTTTTAGGCACATAACAATATTAAAAGGAACTGTATATAAGTGTAGACAATGATTACCTCTTCATATTCCCGTTTTCCTTCTGCTTGGAGAATGAGACTCCTGGAGAATGCAACAAAGGAAAAATATTATTTTACAAAAAAAAAGACAACAGTTCAAAAATAAAAACAAGAAAATAGAAAAGAGTGAATTATGTGAGTACTTTCAAATTTGCGGCAGAGTGATCCGGCAATCTGCATGCAAACGGAAAGCATCTGTAGACGGAGCCGGATGCGGATCCGTCTTACATATGCATTGCAAGAACGGATCCGTCTCTCCAGTTGTCATCTGGAGAAACGAATTCGTTACATATTTTTTTCACATTTTTATCGGTCTGCGCAGACGGATCCGGCATTGCGGTATTTTGAATGCCGGATTCGGCACTAATACATTCCTATGGAAAAAATGCTGGATCCGGCATTCAGGCATATGTTTTTTTGCCGGAGATAAAACCGTAGCATGCTGCGGTATTATCTCTGTCCTGATCAGTCGAAAAGACTGAACTGAAGACATCCTGATGCATTCTGAACGGAATGTTCTCCATTCAGAATGCATAGGGATATGCCTGATCAGTTCTTTTCTGGTATTGAGCCCCTAGGACGGAACTCTATGCCGGAAAAGAAAACCGCTAGTGTGAAAGTAACCTAATAAACTGACAAAGTGTTCACTTCTTTGATATTACATCAAGCTGACTTAAAAGGGGCCCTTCCAACAGAAAGGGATATTTTTTAAGCTTTTCTTTTTTATTTCAGCAGTACTATACCATTAAAAATGAAATACAAAACACTGTCCTCAGCACAAATGATAACACCTCGTATATTGATAGGTAATCCGTAGTCAGTTTACTGCTGCTGTGAGGGGAAGATGTTATCTGAAGGGTAATCCTCATGATAATAGTAGGTGTAGAATTGGGATAAGATTAAGACAGTGGAGTACATAAAGATGCCCACAGAAGATCAATGCACCTATTATTTAATGTGCAATTCTCTAATGGTCTGACCAAGGATGTCATGCGAGGCAGTTTACCGTGCTAAATGTCCACACAAAGAGGCGGGACAAGAAGTAGAATACATGAAGTGACCTAAAAACAGTATATCCAGAAAACTATTCACCTAGTTTAGTAAAACAAACAAACATATTCACATATAGTTTGCTAAAATGGGATTCAACAACTGATGTCCCTTAAAGTGTCCCTTTAAAATGTACCTATTGATGTTTTATTAATTTTTTTCAAATGCAAGATTATCCAAATAAGTTAGAGCTGGGGGCCTTTCTCAGAGTTCAAAATCCCATTCTTTCACATAGCCATAAAGTAAAATACCATTCTGCCTACTTGCCATTACACTGAACTTAATAATACATCCGTCTTCATCAACATCCCACTATCTTAGTGAAGACAGATGTATTGTTAAGTTCATCGGTAGTGTATAAATCTGCCCTTAGTAAATCAGGTCTGTGCTATTGGTCTCTTCCAACTCCTCCATTTTCAGACACTCCCAAATCCAACTTTAACCACCCAAAACTGACTCTCAAGGTTGTGGAGTCATCGCAAGTTATATATAGGGGCCATAGAAAAGCACTCATGATTCTGATGCAGGGCTGTGAAAATTTACATTGAGGCTAATACATTCTGGCAACCTGGAATTATATGAGGAATTCAAGACAAACTAATTTTCTGATGTGTCATGTGGACATACCCAGTTTTATTTTACATGGTATAATGTAGCATCTGCTCTACCAGCTTATTTGGCTACAATTGTCCCTATCCACCCAATATCTGCAGTATTCTTTTCAGTCCAACATCACAGTAGTTTAGAACTACAAAACAAATACAATGAAAGGTCTTTGAGATGACCACTCAAAATTGTGGAGGTGGTCCTTACAGAGAGAAGGACTAAGAAAGATAAGATATAAGAGCACTAAGCAACCATGAGCGTTTGTTTAATCCAGGTGGTGATCAGGCATTGTCTTCACACAGAGGTGATCTTTTCAAGAGGTTTCACTGTACCCAAAAATACAATTCTCCACAATAACTGCGACCGACATTTATCAAAAGTTGCATTAGCCAGTTTCAAAACGAAAGCTAGGCTAATTTATTGACATATGATGTGACAAATTTATGACTTGCATGTTTTATCTTTGATAAATGTGTCACAACATATAGCTACAATTCTGACACCTTCAAAGCCAGGATTGGTTGGGAATGCTGTACCAGATAAATCTCAGCTTATCTGTACTGCCGCCCTCTCACTGAAGTATGCATGCTATTGCGTCTTCAATATTTGTGAGATGCAGCCTCTTTCCACCTGCCCATTGCCAATTGACAGCTTTCTCCCTATTACTGTGCATAGTGAGAAAATTGTAATTTGGGGTGGGGGTGGGGGGGGGGGGTGGCTTCTGCTCATTAATATCAAAGACTTCAGTGCTGCACCTGATAAAATGCAATTTTATGAAAACTTTTGCATATTGAAAAGTAAGTGACACTCCACTATAATTAGGGAGTCGGTCATAAACATGGTGATATACTCACTTCTAAGAATGTCCAACTCCTGAATGGAAAGCCCTCCATAATCAATGTTACAAGTAATTGTACACAAAAGATAAAAATAATATAAGTACACATCACAAGTGAGCAGCGCATGTTCACTTAATAGTTACCAGTTATTGCTAATTACGTAAGGTCTATTATACAGGACATATCACACAATTAGAGAAATAGTGGATAAATAAAAGAATTACTTACGATTTGCCATTGGGCGAGGTGATTTGAAAACAATATCGTCTGTCCTCACAGTCTACTGCCATGACTGAACAATTGTCTAGGTCTTGAATCAGACCCCCAGCCACTTCACCGCGGTGCTGGCACATTAGGTTACCCCCTTGTGTAAAGAAATACAGTCGCTCCCATGTTGTGGTAACTAAACCAGTTTTGCTAGAGGGCATAAAAATAATGTCAAATAAAAATATATACACTTTATGTCGTGTACAAAAAAATTAATAAAGGTGACAATTTTAGTGTTAAATATGGCTCCCGTGCTTTAAATTTGTATGTTGCACCTGCAAAAAATGCAACAATGGATATTTTTTCATATTTAATTTATTATTTCCTTTTTATATAGTATTATAAAACATATATTATCCCTTGAGCAGGATCCTAGGAATAGTCAATAAAAAAACACCCAATAGTCTAACTGGCCAGAAAAAGGCCCACTAGGGATCCTCTCATAAATCAATCATTAAAACGTAACCTTTATTTTTTTTTACAAAAGTGCCCAATGATGGAGTGATAAAATTATCAGCTGACTTCCAAAGACGGGCCTCTATCTTAAGCACACAATGCTCTATGTCAAATGGGTCCCATAAATTGTGTACTTTTTATATGATGCTGCGCTGTGTGTCACAGCACTATGATACCATGATAGTGTAAGGCTGCTTAAAGGGAACCTGTCATCAATTTTATGCTGCCCTTAATAACGGCAGAATAAAGTAGAGACCGGTGAGTTGATTTCAGAGGTCTGTCATTTATAAGTTAAAAGTAAGTGGTTGCCGAGAACCAGGGGCGTAGCGTGGGGGGGGCCAGGGGGGCCGTTGCCCCGGGCGCCAAATTGTAGGGGGCGCCAGGCAGAAGGCAGTAAAATGAGGGTGATGGAAGCCTATGGCTCCCATCCCCTCCGTTCCGCCTGGCATCAAGCTTTAAAACGCAGTAGAGCGGCGCAGGAGTCCAGGAGATCGTGATTATATGACCGTGACCTCCTGCGCCGGGTCTCGCGAGATGACGCGATGACGCGGCGCAGGAGGCCACGGTGATGTTTTCCTGACTGCCTGCGCCGGGACGCCCAAGCAAAGACTGCAAGAGGTGATGAAGAGAGGTGAGTACTTTTTTTTTTTTTTTATGTAAGTACTGGGGGCCATACTGGGGGCACTATGGAGGTGGCCAGTATATTTAAAGAATGGGTACCGTTTTATATTATACAGAGGGGCCATGATACATTATACAGAAGGCCATTATATATTATAGTTATACAGAGGGGGCCATAATAAATAATAATTATACAAAGGAGTCATTATATATTATACAGAGGGGCCATTATAATAATACAGAGGGGCCATTATATATTATAATAATACAGAGGGGCCATTATATATTATAATAATACAGAGGGGCCATTATATATTAGAATTATACAAGGGGGCCATAATATATAATAATTATACAGAGGGCCCATTATTAATAGCCTCTCTGTATAACTATAATATATAATGGCCCCTCTGTAATATTAGGATATATAATGGCCCCTCTGTATTATTATAATATATAATGGCCCCTCTGTATAATATATAATGGCTCCTTTGTATAATTATTATTTATTATGGCCCCTTCTGTATAACTATAATATATAATGGCCCCTCTGTATTATTATAATATATAATGGCCCCTCTGTATTATTATAATGGCCCCTCTGTATAATATATAATGGCTCCTTTGTATAATTATTTATTATGGCCCCTTCTGTATAACTATAATATATAATGGCCTCTCTGTATATTATATATAGTGACCCCTCTGTAATATTAGGATATATAATGGCCCCCTCTGTATTAATATTATATATATAATGCCCCTCTGTATAATTATTATATATAATGACCCCTCTGTAATATTAGGATATATAATGGACCCTCTGGATAATTATTATATATAATGGCCCCCTCTGTATTATTAGGATATATAATGGCCCATTATATATCCTAATATTACAGAGGGGTCATTATACAGAGTGGGGCATTATATATAATAATAATAACTAATATTAATAAAACTCTGCAGAGATGTGACGTGGCTGAAAGAAGGTGTCATGGCGGTCTTATCTCTGAATGAAGATGCTGAGGAAAGTCTACATCACAGGAGACGTCACTGGATGGATGAGGTATGTGGTGCTGTATTATACTGTATATTTTGTAGTGATGTATGTAATGTCCAAACACATATTTGTTATACGGTAGGGTTGGGGGGGGGGGTGGATTGAGAATTTGGCGCATCCCTGCTGCATCCTGGCCCCAGACTTCAGGTCACACTGTGCGTGTTCTGAATTCTGGGGCCTTATACCCATCTACTACATCATCTGTACTTAGAGCGTTGTCACCATGTTATCTGTGGTGTTACATAGGACTGCTACATTAGCTGTAAAAGGGGCGTGTCCACAGGTTGGGAGGGGGGGGGGGCGCAATACATGGCTCGCCCCGGGTGCTGGCAACCCACGCTACGCCACTGCCGAGAACCAACATCACAATCATTGCAGACTGGGCCTGGAAAAGAGTCCCGTCCACCTGAGAAGAGTCCTGGTTATTCATGAAGTCCTGCTCTCCTGCCTAGTTTTCTCTCTAGGAGACAACTGCCAACCATCAGCAGATGGACGGGGAGAACAGGAGATTAGGAATAACCAGGACTCTTCTCAGGTAGATTTGACTCTTTTCAAGGCCTGGGCTGCAATGATTATGATGCTGGTTCTCGGCAACCACTTACTTTTAGCTCATCAGCGACCCACCGCTGACATCAGCATTTCTGTCACTATTTTATGCTGCCCTCAGGGAGGTTAGCATAAAGTTGATCACAGGTTCCCTTTAAAGAACCAGCAGTTGCTGGATACAATACTTGCAGCCCTTTAACTGAGCTCTTATAATTATGTGAAACACCACAATGCTTCATAGCTACCTAAAAGTCAGCAGCCGCTGGATACAATGTATCGACTGAGCTCTTAAAGGCAACCTGTCACCTAAAAAACGCCTCCCAAACCGCCAGCATTACCTTAAAGTAGCCAGCAGTATGTTCCTAAAGATGCTTTTCTTCCTCCGGCCAGATGCACCAAAATCTTGAAAATCTAACTTTAATCCCCTGCACGCGCTATGTAACAGCAGAGTTGGAAGTCAAGGAAGCTAAGCCCGCCCCTTACCGTCCTCCCTTCACTGTGATTGACATCCTGCTGTGAGGCTGTGATTGTGCAAGTCTCGCGCATGCGCGGTGCGCTCGTCACTGCGCAATCCCGTCTCCGGCTCCCGCACTCAGCCGGCCACTCATCTCTCTGCGCATGCGCCGGGCTTTTTCATTGTGCATGCGCAGAGGGCAAAAAGCGGCCGGCTGAGTGCGGGAGCCAGGATCGCGCAATGACAAGAAGCGCACCGCGCGAGACTTGGGTGCATCTGGCCGGAGGAAGAAAAGGATCTTTAGGAGCATAGCATACTGCTGGCTACTTTAAGGTAATGCTGGTGGTTTGGGAGATGTTTTTTAGGTGACAGGTTCCCTTTAACATTCTAACACTTTGGGCAACATTCCATCATTGGGCACTTTTGTAAAAAAAAAAAATATAACATTGTTCGGTATTGACAAATACTATGATCCAATGGGAATCTATGCAAACAGATCCCATTATATCTTATATCAGCTCGCTGTCACTGGACTATGATTTTGCCCACAGCCTGAGCCAAACAATGGAGGCAATCCACCATCAATCGTGGATTGGACTAAGCACAGGCTTAGCAGGTTGCTTTTGTCTTATGGTTAAAATCACAGAACTCACAATATAAAGGGTAACCTTTGAGCTAATATCATTCACCTTCTCATGTTTAGATAGCCAGCCTTTTGGATTAGGTTTCGGTTGATAACTGGGGATGACACATCATAGTCTGGCGTATACACAGCATCACTACCAGAAAGTAGCTCTTGTTGCGTAATCCTCATAGCCTCTGCTTCAGCATCCAATTCTCCTTGTACTCTAAAAGAACAGATGGCAGCCCTCAGCAGTTGATAGTGGACAGAATCCCAGTAATATAATACTACAGGTACAGATACAGGAGACAAGATAAGATTAGAATGTTTCCCAGACAGCTGATATTCTGCCAGCTCCATCTTGGAAACATGTGGGAATTTGCTTAGTACCTTCTGTTCTGCTGGGTACATGATACGTTATGCCAGGAGGAAGGACATCCAGTCTGAAACATGGCGGTATACTCGCTTTACTATGCAACCTGTTTACAGATTTCTCAATAAAGGGTATCAAGTTTTTACAAGACAGGTTCAGAATTACCCTTAGTTTTTTATGACAGGGATCACTTAGATGTGTTTAGCCAACAAAACATCAGATCATAAGCTCTCCAGTTTAGTATTACACTTCTCCAAGTCTTGTACATGCTTACCGTTGAATCATGCTTGACACAGAAGCTAGAAAACCATCCATTTTTTTGGAAAACGTTTCATATCCTTTTTTCAGAAAATCAATCTGCAACATAATAAATTATGTTACATGCTAATATTGTGTCATAATTTAAAATAAGTCTGTTAAAGGCTTAAGAACTTAAGCATCACCTGTCCCTGTGTGTACCCAAGAATAGGATCCAGCATTGCTGTCCTCTTCCTGTACTGCAGAGCATTTAAGGCACAGTAGTACTGCAATGAAGAGAGGTGTTGCTTCCTTCTAGCGCCAGCAACTTCTTTTGCAATCTCAGTTTTTAGCTTTATAAAATAAAATGGTAAAAAAATATGAAAATACTACATAATAAAGATATCCAGTCAAAAGCAAATTCATACACATCAGTAATTTTCCTGGGAGGGTTGTTCTGTGATGCATGGATTTTAAAGAATACAAGGAGGCTTGTGAGCTATTACAAACTGCGGTATTTTTCGCTTTATAAGATTTATAAGATGCATCCCCCCCCCCAAAAGTGGGGGTAAAATTGCAGTGCTTCTTATAAAGCGAATGGTGCAATTTTTACATGGCTGACAGAGCGGCCTGCGATGTATCAGTTACAGTAAGCGGGGTGGGAGGAGAGCCAGGAGGCGGCAACTGCTGTTGCACTCGCGGCAAGGACCGGTGCAGTCACTGCACGCCATTACACCGGGCCCGCTCACAGCAGTCTTTATATGTAAAGTTTATTTATTTAATGCTCAAGCAGTGGCTCCCTCTTTGTTAAACTACCCTAATCGTCTGTAGTAGTACTCACTAGCTCACTCAAAGCAGCGGTCAGGCCGGCAGCGTAACATCACTCACTCGGTCATGCTCCTCCCACTTTCTACAGACCACCATTAGTTCAAAACCCACCAAAAGCACACCTTTTGGTGAAAAAAATGTTTTTCTTATTTTCCTCCTCAAAAACCTAGGTGCGTCTTATCATCAGGTGCATCTTATAAAGCGAAAAATATGGTATATCTTAGTGAATTGCTATTCCAGCATCTACCATTTTCTGACAACTACACCTTCTTACTATGTAAGCAATGCATTTGCATAACATAGGGTCATTTTGAAAGCGAGTGAGGCTTTAGGACTAATATATCATTTATCATCATTGTACAGTTTACTGCTTACTTTTTCATTCTCTCTCTTTTTGGGCAGTCTGCTGTACTTTGCCATTGACAGGTCATGCTCTAAACAGAACAATAGAAACATTCAATGAATAAATAGTTATATTAAGCATGAGTGAATGTCATGGAACCAATATTAGAATAATTTCATGAAAGAATATCTGTAATCAAAAAACAGACATACCATTGCTAGCAAGAAGAAAGAGATCTTTTAATGTGCTTACTTCTGTAAAACAAAATAATATAAAGAATGTAAAACACTAAGTAATAAAACTACAAATTGTTTTTACACTTATTGATAGAGAAATAAGATTTTATGAACGTTTAAGTAAACACAATGCAATGGCACAGTTTTTCACTCATGTACTGTATGTCATATAACAGTGATATTATCATTGACATACTTGCATTCTTCCTTTTGAAAACTTTGCACTCAAGAGAATGTCTGAACTTGCTACATTTTATTCAATATAGAAATTGTCAAGGAAGATGTCACTAGATTTCACAATACAAATAGCATACATTATTACACAGATCTCATAGACCTGAAGAGGCTGGTGTACTTTTTTTTGGAAAATCAATTTCAGAATAACTAAGGCTACTTTTACACTCGCGTTTGGTGTGGATCCGTCATGGATCTGCACAGACGGATCTGCACCGATAATACAACCGCATGCATCCGTTCAGAACTGATCCGTTTGTATTATCTTAAACATTGCCAAAACTGATCCGTCTGGAACATCATTGAAAGTCAATGGGGGGCGGATCCATTTTCTATTGCACCATATTGTGTCAGTGAAAACGGATCCGTCCCCATTGACTTACATTGTGAGTCAGGACGGATCTGTTTGCCTCCGCATTGTCAGACGGACAACAAAACGCTGCAAGCAGTATTTTGGTGTCCGCCTCCAGAGCGGAATGGAGACTGAACGGAGGCAAACTGATGCATTCTGAACAGATCCTTATCCATTCAGAATGCATTAGGGCAAAACTGATCCGTTTTAAACCGCTTGTGAGAGCCCTGAAACGGATCTAACTAACGGAAACCAAAATTCCAGTGTGAAAGTAGCCTAAATAATCCTTATTGAAAATTTTCCCACCTGATATTAACAAGAGTCTATGTCTGAATGAATGCACATATTAAAGGTGTATTTCCATCTTGACCTTTCTTGGGAATGACCCGAGTAAGCACGAGGGATAGTACACCAGACTCGTCTTGTCCAATAGATTTATTTAATATTTTTATGCAGTTTTTGGTATGAAATCTGGGAATAGATCTGTTTTAAAGGAGTTCATGGTCAGCAAAAAAGTGTATTTGTGCTACATTCACTTCAATAAGGCTGACTTGCAATAATTGCAAAAAAACTGATCATTTTTTTCGAATCAATTAGTGGAAATATATGTGGCACTTCTGTGTTTTGGACCCACTTGGCTTACAAATACAGATGAAAAATAATGACAAAATACTGACCAAGTGAAAATGGCCTTGATACAAGCAACTTTCGATAAATAAATAGTACCAGTGAAGATAAGACAATTCCAGATTTAGATATTCGAGAAAAATACCTATTTTCCAGTTATCAGGCTCCTCCCCTATGACCCCTTAAACTGTTCACTCACTCCAAAATCACTGATAAAATAACTTTTCTCCTTCACTGAGAGATCAGGTTACAGTTGCCAATAGAAGTCTATAAAGGGGAAAAGGAGAGGAAGCAGCTGCAGAACATTGCAGGGGCACCACTTTAAACTAAAGACAACGATACAATTGAAAATGATGGCGGAGAAGAGAGCTATCTGGTCTTTCTTAATATGGCCACAGATTGAGCTTGTAATATACCCCACAAGATGGTGGCGTCCACATTTAGTGTAAAGACAAACATGGCCACTGAAGCCGGATACCTGATTTATAATGCACTCTGCTAATTTACTATATATCACCCAGCCAGTAGTGACAGTGAGGGAGATTTACTATTTAAAATGTTTTTGGAATTTCTACACTTTTTGCATCTTGCCTGACAAGTAACCATGGCTTTGCAGGGAAACTGTGTGTAGCTTAAGTGCTCCATAAAATGCACAACAATTTGGCACTTTTTTGTTATAGGTAAGCTAAGCTAAAAGGGTTATAAAGTTAGACTAGACAGTTAGTCTAAAGATGCACCAAAGTTATCGCCCATCACCAGTCACTGGGATAACGCTGGTGAAGTTTAAAACTACAGTATTAGTAAATCTGTCTCAATGTGTTTAGTGACAGGCTACTCATTACTGGCAATGATCATAGTGCATATAGTTCATAGTGCTTGCATACTTTTGGCTTTCCCACGTGTTATTTTTACATGTTGAAGGGCTGAACTTCACAACAGATTATAGTAATTTTCACTATGTCTTGGATACATATAGGGGCATAGCTACAGGGGGTGCAGAGGTAGCAATCGCTACTGGGCCCAGGAGCCTGAGGGGGGCCCAAAGACCCTTTTGCTGCATAAGAAGACACCAGTATAAGTGCATGCTGGTCAAGTTACACCTCTGGCTGGAGTGAAGGGGTTAGATCAACAATTTTGCATGGTGCACGGACTGGGGCGGTGGGGGGTTGGTTGTTGCTGTTTAAATTTTTGCCTCAGGCAGCACGAAGGCTATGTGCTTTCCTGTCCCCTGACCACAAATCACTGAGGTAAGGGGGGCCAAGCTGAAAGTCTTGGCCATGAGCCATGAGCCTTACCTCCCTGGAGACATACAATCTTTTGATGATGAGTTGAGGGGCGTCATGAAAACTTTGCGCTGGACCCACCCGTATGTTTAAAACAGCGCTGGACATCCAAGGACAGAACCAATATATTTTAATAATATGCACCAATGCCTTCAGTCATATAAGCTCACAATCAAAGCACCAAACTCTGCAATGTGTGCAAATGCAAATAATAAAGAGAGGAATAACCAGTGGAAAAATACTACTAAAAAATCCAAAGACAACAACCTTAGACTAACATAAAAGAGAAAACCAAAAGCAAACCAAGTGCTTCTAGTTGCTTTATTAGCCTTTTTGTACTGGGAACACTATTTGGTCTCAAGAGCTTAAAATCAGCATTTGTATTGGGTCTTATATGAGAAATACTAATTATTTACCTGTGAGGTCCTTTTCCCGGAATTGTATCAAGGGCAGCACCATGCTGTCTGCCAGCTGCTTTGCTAGTTCTGTATGAAGGACATTGAGCTGAAAAAAAAAAACAAGAAAAATGTTTATTGCAATATGAAAGCAGCTGGTCATGCTGAAAGTACCGTATCTGAAAGATCTGCACTGATATATAATAATCCCATGGCTTTGGCTGCCATATAGACAAAGGGTAGAATTTCAGAACCTTCGTTAAATGGCTTTTTTATATTGTTTAGTCCAATATGAACAAAATCTAAATAATATTTCAAAAAGAGGATTATTGTTGCACAGGGAAAACAGTCAATACTTATAGTAATGCCTTACCCATTATGCACTTATTTTATTATTTCTTTTATGCACTTATATAGCACTGCTATATTCTAAAGCGCTTTACAGACATTAGCATCAAGCTGTCCCCATTGGAGCTCACAATCTAAGTTCCCTATCTGTATGTCTTTGAACTGTTGGAGGAAACCCATGCAAACACAGGGAGAACATACAAACTCCATGCAGATGTTGTCCTTGGTTGGATTCCAAAAAAGTGACCCCATTTTAGAAACTACGGTATAGGGTGGCAGTTTTGTTGGTACTATTTTAGGGTACATATGATTTTTGGTTGCTCTATATTACACTTTTTGTGAGCAAGGTAACAAGAAATAGCTGTTTTGGCACCGTTTTTATTTTTTGTTATTTACAACATTCATCTGACAGGTTAGATCATGTGGTATTTTTATAGAACAGGTTGTCACAGATGCGGCGATACCTAATATGTATACTTTTATTTTATTTATGTAAGTTTTACACAATGATTTCATTTTTGAAACAAAAAAAATCATGTTTTAGTGTCTCCATATTCTGAGAGCCATAGTTTTTTCAGTTTTTCGGAGATTATCTTAGGTAGGGTCTCATTTTTTGCGGGATGAGATGACGGTTTGATTGGCACTATTTTGGGGTGCATATGACTTTTTGATCACTTGCTATTACACTTTTTGTGATGTAAGGTGACAAAAAAGCCGGAATTAGACTTACCGGTAATTCATTTTCCACGAATCCACCATGACGGCCCAGAGAGATTGACCCCTGACCTCTGTAGGGGCAGGAACAGAGATAGGTTTAAAAGGACCCCTCCCACCACCATTCACCAGTGAGTTCCAGATTATAGTGCTACAACCACCAGTTTACAAGTGAGACAACTCAAGGTGTTGTTTTTTTTTTTTTTTTCCTCTTGGTATTACCTCATACCAAAAGTTCTTTTTTTTTTTTTTTAGGGCGGGATATCATGCCGTCATGGTGGATTCGTGGAAAATGAATTACCGGTAAGTCTAATTCCGGCTTTCCACTTCACCACCATGACGGCCCAGAGAGACGTAACAGATTATATACGACTTAGGGTGGGGCAACGGCCTGAAGGACCTTGAGACCAAATGCGAGGTCGGAAGACCTGGATAAGTCGAGCCTATAATGTTTAATGAAGGTGTTAACATTAGACCAGGTTGCAGCCTGGCATATTTGATTTAGGGAAGCTCCTGCCCTTTCAGCGAAAGAGGCAGATATAGCTCTTGTGGAGTGAGCCCGAATGACCTCTGGACAACTGATGCCTTCGATCTTGTAGCAGTCTGTAATAGTCTGTCTTACCCAACGGGCAATGGTAGATCTGGAAGCTGCCTTCCCTTTATTTTTACCACAGAAGAGCACTAATAAGTTGTCCACCTTCCTCAGGTCCTTAGTGACCTCTAGGTATTTTAGTACTGCTTGTCTGACGTCTAGCGTATGGAAACGTTCCTCTCCAGAATTTTTAGGATTTACACAAAAGGAGGGAAGAATGATCTCCTGGCTCCTATGGAAGTCTGTTACTACCTTTGGCAAAAACGTAGGGTCTAGCCTCAAGGTGATACGGTCCTCCTGTACCCTGAGATATGGTTGTCTTATTGACAATGCTTGGATCTCGCTCAGTCTTTTTGCTGATGTTATGGCTATAAGAAAAGCCACCTTTTGAGAAAGATTCTTCAGGGAACTTGCGTCCATGGGTTCATACGGTGGACCTGTGAGTCCTCTAAGGACAATGTTTAAGTCCCAGGTAGGCATCCTTGATCTGAGGGACGGTCTTAGTCTGGCTGCAGACCTTAGGAATCTTTGGATCCATCTATGGCTGGCCAATTCGGAATCGAAATAGGCGCTAAGTGCTGAGACCTGGACTCAGGGTAGAAGGACTTAACCCTAACTCTAGTCCCTTCTGAAGGAAATCCAGAATCCTCTGTATATTTGGTCTGGTTTGATCTGGGGCTTCGTCGCCTGACCAGGTGCAGAATCTTTTCCAGATCTTGAAATAAATGGAGTTAGTCACCTTCTTTCTGCTGGCCTTCAAGGTAGATATAACCCCCTCAGAGAGACCTCTCTGCCTTAGGCCCCATGCACACGGCCGTTGTTCACAGCCGTGTGCGGGCCGTGGAACCGCGGCCTGGATCCCTCCTGAGAGCAGGAGCGCACGGCGTCACTGGTTGCTATGACGCCGTGCGCTCCCTGCTGCCGCCGCAATACAGTAATACACTGGTATGATCTATACCAGTGTATTACTGTACTGTGCCGGCAGCAGGGAGCGCATGGCGTCATAGCAACCAGTGACGCCGTGCGCTCCTGCTCTCAGGAGGGATCCAGGCCGCGGTTCCACGGCCCGCACACGGCTGTGAACAACGGCCGTGTGCATGGGGCCTTAGGAGGTTGGACTCAGGATCCAGGCCGAGAGGCTGAAGATTTCCGGATGAGGATGGAGAACCGGCCCTTGGATCAGGATATCCTTTCTCCCTGGGAGAATAAATGCTTCCTGTGGGGAGAGTTTGGTTAGGATCGAGAACCAGCTCCTCTTGGGCCAGTATGGGGTGACCAGGATTACTCTGGCTCTGTCCCTGATGATCTTTTGGAGAACCCTTGGGATTAATGGGAATGGAGGGAAGGCATATGCAAGGACCCAGTCCCAGTGCAGGGAGAAGGCGTCGATCGCTAGGGGCCTGTCCCTTGGGTTTAGGGAGCAAAAGGTTGATACCTTTGCGTTTGTCCTTGTGGCGAATAGGTCTATTACAGGAAGGCCCCATCTCTGGACAATCAGATTGAAGATCTCGATGTTTAAGGACCATTCTCCCTGGTCTATGGTAGTCCTGCTGAGGAAGTCCGCCGCACAGTTTAGGCTTCCTTTTAAATGAACTGCCGATATTGATTTTACATTTTTTTCTCCCCAGAGGAAGATTTTTCTGGATAGACCTTCCAGCTTCTGAGATCGTGTGCCCCCCTGATGCTTGAGGTAGGACACGGTCGTTACATTGTCTGAATAGACCTTTATATGTTTTTTTTTGTTTTGGAGCGGCTGTTCGTATTGTCTCCCAAACTGCCCTGAGCTCCCTGTAGTTGGAGGACTGAGCTGCAATCTTCGGAGGCCAGTCTCCCTGGTACAGATCGGAGTGAATTTTTGCGCCCCATCCTTTTAGGCTGGCATCGGTCTGAATATGTACTGCTGGGGTCTTGAACCAGACCATGCCCTTTTTTAAATTTTTTGTGTGAAGCCACCACCGGACTGAAGATTTTACGTGGCTCGGGATCAGGATCTTTCTGTCCAACGAGGTCAGATTTTTGTCCCATTTTCTTAAAAGCCAGGACTGAAGGGCTCTGTAATGGGCCTGGCACCATGGGACTGCTACAATACAGGCTGTCATCTGACCTAAAAGGCTCATCGTTTCTCTGAACGAGAAGGAGCGACGTCTCAGGAAGGCTCTGATTGATGACTGTAGGTTCTGGATTCTTTCTGCTGGAAGGAAGGTTGTTTGTTTTTCCGAATCCAGCAAAACCCCTAGGAACTTTACCCTGGTATTTGGAACTAGGGAGGACTTCTTTAGGTTTATCACCCAACCTAGATATGTCAGAAGGGAGCAGAAGATTTCTCGATCTGCTATAGACTGAACCACCGTGTTTGAAATAAGTAAAAAGTCGTCTAGATAAGGGACAACCGTCACCCCCTGAGGTCTCAGGGAGGCGACCATCTCTACCACCAGCTTCGTGAAAATCCTTGGGGCTGAAGCCAGCCCGAAGGGGAGAGCCACGAACTGGAAGTGGTGAACAGACCCCCCGTGATCCTTTACTGCAAAGCGCAGGAACCTCTGAGACTGGGAGTGAATGGGAACATGATAGTATGCGTCCTTCAGGTCGATTGTACAGAGGGACGCGTCTTTTTGAATTAATGGGATGGTAGAATTTAAAGATTCCATCTTGAACCTTTTGTAGATCACAAATTTGTTTAGCCTCTTTAGATTTATGATCATGCGGAAGGCGCCCCCCGGCTTTTTTACCAAGAAAAGGCTGGAGTAGAACCCCCGCCCCCGTTGAAGCTCGGGAACTGGAATTACTACTCCTAGGTCCAGAAGATTCTGGACCTCCCTCCAGATCTGGCTGTACTGAAAAGGAGAAGGGTGGTGAGAAATCAGAAATACGTTCGGAGGGGGGGAAGATAGTTCTATCTTGTATCCAAACCTGACAAGATTTTGCACCCAGAGGCTCGGAGAAGTCTGTTGCCACTGAGCAAAATGTTGGGATAGTCTTCCCCCTATCCTGGCGTCACTGTTTCTCACCGCCCTTGTTTTGGGGATTAAGCAGGAACCCTCTACCTCTCCCCCCTTTGGGGTAACTCCAACGTCCGGTTTTACCTTTACCACGAAAGGAACTGCTTTGGGTATTTTGACCACGAAAGGAGGGTTTCTTTTTAGGGATCCTATCCTCAGGGAACCCCCTCTTTTTATCAGTAGCCTTCTCGAGGATCGTGTCCACTACAGGGCCGGACACGTATTCACCCGAGAAGGCTATGGAACACAATTTCATCTTGGAAGGGATGTCTCCTGACCAAGATTTCATCCAAAGTGCCCTCCGGGCCGCATTGGACAAGGCTGCATCCTTGGCTGAAAATCTAATTGTCTCTGCAGAGGCGTCCGCAAGGAAACCTGTAGCAGATTTTAGCAAGGGAATGGAATCTAGTATCTGTTCCCTAGGCGTCTTGCTGCTTAGATGATCCTCTAATTCATTCAGCCATAGGTACATAGACCTAGCGACTGAAGTAGCGGCTATGTTTGTCTTAACACTAAACATAGCTGCCTCCCAGGACCTTTTTAATAAGCTGTCGGCCTTTCTTTCCATCGTGTCCTTTAGCTGACAGGAATCCTCAAATGGAAGTGAGGTTCTCTTATTGACCTTGGCCACCTGGACGTCAATTCTAGGGACCTCGTCAAAAATTTTAGAGTCTGATGGGTCAAATGCAAGGCGGTTTCTAAATTCCTTGGATATACCCAGCTTCTTTTTTGGATGGGCCCATTCATCCATCACCATCTCCTTAATGTTTTCGTTTATGGGGAATACCCTGGAGCGTTTGACCCTCAATCCCCAAACATTTCTTCCTGAACCGTATGGGGTTGCTGAATGTCTTCTACCCCCATGGTATCCCTGACAGCTTTTAGAAGATCACTCATCTCACTGGGAGTGAAGAAAAATTTTCTGGAGTCTTCAACGATCTCGCCCTCAGATAGGTGATCGTCGTTCTCTTTTTTAGAGGATGAAGCATCGTCCTCTAAATCTTCGGAGTCAGAGGGGATGTCTGCCCCCCTGGGTCTTTTAGGTGGGCGGATCTCCCTGGTATCCTCACGGAGGGAGGCCAAAGAAGATTTAACCTCCTCCTGGATCATGGATCTAAACTCCTGCATGATTGAGGGCTGTTCATCTCTCACTATCTTAGCGATGCAATCCTTGCACAGTTTTTTTGTGTAATCCTCAGGAAGCCTGACGGAGCACCTGATGCATCTGGCGGTCTTCTTAACTTTTTTTAAAGTAAGTTTGGCCTAAGTGAGAGAGAGGCAGCCCATTTAATTAATGTTAATCTGGTATAGGAGCAAGACTAAATGCAGTATACCAGCAGACACCACCAGGGGGGGGAAGTGATTACCCTCTAAGGCGCACCCCCCCCCCCTTTAGCCAACTATTAAGCCGCCGTCATGCCCAGGTGGGCTACTCACGCAAGGGCGCTCGGGAGCGGTCTGCTCCTTCTGCTGTGGCTCTTTCTCCTGGTCCGACATCTTCCGGTAGGAGAGCGATGCAGAGAGCGCAGCGGGAAAGTGCTTGCTAGCGTCTTTTATGAAAATCCATCCACTTCCGGGTTTCGGCCTGCGGCCCGGAAGTGATGTCAGACGCGCGCGACAGCCTAGAGCGTCTTTCCGGTCGGCTACTTCAGAGAGGTAGGCGACCCGCGGCAGCTCAGGGCAGGCTTCCCTCAACAGGGAGCGTGACCCCGGCGTCCCCTGTCAGCTTGAGAACGAGTCCGCCGGAGAGCAGGGGACGCATCTCTGGGTGGAAAGGACCCGCAAGGGAGGCAAGGAGCACCACCGATGCGGTCACCCAGGTATTTGAAAATAATAAACGAGGTCCACTTCACCTCCCTGAAAGCCAGAGAGGACTTTTACTCTGTCCTGGCCACTATAGGGGCAGGAACACACTGGTGAATGGTGGTGGGAGGGGTCCTTTTAAACCTCTCTCTGTTCCTGCCCCTACAGAGGTCAGGGGTCAATCTCTCTGGGCCGTCATGGTGGTGAAGTGGAAAAATGGTTTATTTAGCAGAGTTTTTTTTTTACAGTGTTCATCTGAGGGGTTAGGTCATGTGATATGTTTATAGAGCCGGTCGATACAGATGCGGCGATACCTACTTTATTTTCCCCTATTTTTTTACCAATCATGTTTTACTTTATTTGGGGAAAATTATGTTTATTTTTACTTGAAACAAAAAATTTTTGGGGGGAACTTTTTTTTTCACTTTATTTTTTGGCCCACTTTGGGACTGAAATTTTTGGGGGTCTAATCCTTTACAATGCATTCCAATACTTCAGTATTGGAATGAATTGGCTGTATGAGTAATACAGTGAGTATTACTCCTACAGCTTCCGGGCTGTGAGATCCAGGGGGCTGGATTTCACAGGCTCATCACCGGAAGGCAGCACAGATGCCTAAGGAAGGCATCACGCCACCTTCCAAGCCATCGGGTCCCCCCTACAACCACATCGGGACCCGATGGCACCAACGCCAGCCGCCGCTGCAATAGGTAAAAGCCGCAAACCGCAGGTCTGAATTTAACTGCGGTTTGCGGCGATCGCCAACACGGGGGAAGGGGGTCAGGGGACCACCCGCGCGCATTTACCCAAGGTGCCTGCTCAATGATTTGTGCAGGGCGGTGCGGCAGTGCGGGCAGGAGGGCCGCGATCATCCGCCCACCCCCTCTCTCAGGATGTCCGAGCGGTTTGCAGAGTGTCCATAGGGACCACTGTATGGAAGAGGTTAACAGCGAGGGAGCTCCCTCCCTCTCCCATCGGGGGCTGCTGTGCTTTTTCAGCCCCTGATGGGAGAGGGAGGGGGTCCCCTCCCTCCCAATCGCCCACTGCTCTGCTGTGGCAGCGAGTGGTGGTTACTATGGCAACCGGACGCCTTCACAGGCATCCGGCTGTCCATGGTGCTGATCAGAGGCTGTCCATGGTCCTGATTAGACTTCTGCTAAATGCAGAAGTCTAATCAGACTTTGTAAAGTGAAAATACAGTACAGTACACTATATAGTGTACTGTACTGTATTATACAGACATGACACCCACTGGATCTTCAACAACCAAGTGGGTCTGGGTCAAAAAAATGAAAAATAAAAAGTGAAAAACTAAAAATGAAAAAACACATTTATCACTGATAAAAAAAAGAAAAAAAAAAATTCCCTACACATGTTTTATATCACCGCGTCCGTAACGACCTGATCTATAAAATGGTCATGTTACTTTCCCCGCACGGTGAATGCCATAAAAAATAAAAATAAAAACTATAATAAAATTGAAATTTTGCCCACCTTACTTCCCAAAAAAGGTAATAAAAGTGATCAAAAAGAGTCGTATGTACACCAAAATAGTACCACTCAAACGGTCACCTCATCCCGCAAAAAATGAGCCCCTACATGAGACAATGGCCCACAAAATTAAAAAGCTATGGCTCACAGACTATGGAGACACTAAAACGCGATTTTTTTTTGTTTCAAAAATGATATTATTGTGTAAAACTACATAAATAAAAGTATACATATTAAGTATCGCCGCATCTGTGACAACCTGTTCTTTAAAAATACCACATGATCTAACCTGTCAGATGAATGTTGTAAATAACAAAAAATAAAAACGGTGCCAAAACAGCTATTTCTTGTTACCTTGCTCACAAAAAGTGTAATATAGAGCAACCAAAAATCATATGTACCCTAGAATAGTACCAACAAAACTGCCACCCTATCCTGTAGTTTCTAAAATGCGGTCACTTTTTTGGAGTTTCTACTCTAGGGGTGCATCAGGGGGGGCTTTAAATGGGACATGGTGTCAAAAAACTAGTCCAGCAAAATCTGCCTTCCAAAAACCGCATGGCATTCCTTTCCTTCTGCGCCTTTCCGTGTGCCCGTACAGCGGTTTACGACCACATATGCAGTGTTTCTGCAAACTACAGATTTAGAGCCATAAATATTGAGTTTTGTTTGGCTGTTAACCCTTGCTTTGTAACTGGAAAAAAATTATTAAAATGGAAAATCTGCCAAAAAAGTGAAATTTGAAAATTGTATCTCTATTTTCCATTAATTCTTGTGGAACACCTAAAGGGTTAACAAAGTTTGTAAAACCAGTTTTGAATACCTTGAGGGGTGTAGTTTCTAAAAAGGGGTCACTTTTTGGAGTTTCTACTCTAGGGGTGCATCAGGGGGGGTTTCAAATGGGACATGGTGTCAAAAAAACAGTCCAGCAAAATCTGCCTTCCAAAAACTCTATGGCATTCCTTTCCTTCTGCGCCCTGCCGTGTGTCCGTACAGCGGTTTACGACCACATATGAGGTGTTTCTGTAAACTACAGAATCAGAGCTATAAATATAGAGTTTTGTTTGGCTGTTAACCCTTGCTTTGTAACTGGAAAAAATATTAAAATGGAAAATCTGCCAAAAATTGAAATTTTCTCTCTATTCTCCATGAATTCTCGTGGAACACCTAAAGGGTTAACGACGTTTGTAAAATCAGTTTTGAATACCTTGAGGGGTGTAGTTTCTATAATAGGGTCCTTTTTGGGTGGTTTCTATTATGTAAGCCTCACAAAGTGACTTCAGACCTGAAATGGTCCTTAAAAAGTTGTTTTTTGAAAATTTCTAAGCCTTGTAACGTCCCCCAAAAATAAAATGTCATTCCCAAAATGATCCTGACATGAAGTAGACATATGGGGAATGTAAAGTAACTTTTGTTTGTAGATATTACTATGCATTATAGAAGTAGAGAAATTGAAACCTGGAAATTTGCAAATTTTTTTTTTTTTTTTTTTTACTCCATTTTACCAGTGTCATGAAGTACAATATGTGACGAAAAAACAATCTCAGAATAGCCTGGATAAGTCAAAGCGTTTTAAAGTTATCACCACTTAAAGTGACACTGGTCAGATTTGCAAAAAATGGCTGTGTCCTTAAGGAGTTAAGTAGAAGCATGCAATGGTGATTTCCTCATCTCTAACAATTTATTGAAACAAAAGCCAACAACAGTGGTGGGTATACCCCCACAAAAATGTCAATGTCTCAATAACTTTGTCACGTGGCCTTGAGCATCAGTTAAAGTTTGACAGCGATGTCTCATGCTGTCTCAAGTCAACTTATTGTCTGCTGAGGCATGGCATCCCACTCTACTTGAAGGGGTGCCCTCAGGTCATTGAGTTTCTGGGGTACAGAGAGTATGGGCTTGTCACTGTACCATTCAGAAAGTGTAGGGCAGTTCTGTATTGACTAGACACACTCTAACACCACTACCACCAAAGACTTGTCTGGTAACAACAGTGGCTGATGCATAGCTCTTTCCTTGACGTCTCCAACATCGTTGGCAGCTATCATTTCTGCTCAGCGTGAATCAACTTTCATCAGTGAACAGCACTGAGGTCCACTAGTCCCTCGTCCAGTGAAGCGATGACGCCTGTGCCTGGTGGTGTGGTAAGGTACCCTTGCAGGTCGTCTAGCACGCAGACCACGCTGATGTAAATAGTTTCGAATAGTCTGACATAACATTTGGGTGCCTCTCACCTCCCTTAAATCTAGGGCTGCAGCTAACGATTATTTGAATAATCGATTAGTTGCCGATTAATTTCTACGATTAATCGATTAATCGGGAAAAACGACAAAATTACAAAACAGAGGTTTATATGATCTTACTTGAAAAATTATGTTCAAAGGCCATATTAAAACAAATTGTGGACGACACTTATGGGGGATCTGTGGACGACACTTATGGGGGATCTGTGGACGACACTTATGGGGGATCTGTGGACGACACTTATGGGGGATCTGTGGACGACACTTATGGGGGATCTGTGGACGACACTTATGGGGGATCTGTGGACGACACTTATGGGGGATCTGTGGACGACACTTATGGGGGATCTGTGGACGACACTATTATGGGGGATCTGTGGACGACACTATTATGGGGGATCTGTGGACGGCGTTTATGGGGGATCTGTGGACGGCGTTTATGGGGGATCTGTGGACGACACTATTATGGGGGATCTGTGGACGGCGTAGTTATGGAGAGGGGGATATGTGCACTGTTATGGGCATAACAGTGCACAGATCCCTTTCCTCATAACAGTGCACAGACCCCCCTTCCCATAGCAGTGCCATACACAGACCCCCCCTCCTCCCCATAGCAGTGCTATAGACAGATCCTCCCCCCTCCCCATAGCAGTGCTATACACAGACCCCCCTTCCCCCTAACAGCCCCGGCGCTTGCATCTTTATTTTACCTTTTTACAATGACGCTCCCGCTCCTGTAACAGCCAGGCAGAGCGGACGGCGGCGTAACGTCACTCAATCACGTGACGCGCCTGCTCCGCCCACTTCATGAATGAAGGAGGCGGAGCAGGCGCGTCACGTGATTGAGTGACGTTACGCCGCCGTCCGCTCTGCCTGGCTGTTACAGGAGCGGGAGCGTCATTGTAAAAAGGTAAAATAAAGATGCAGCGCCCGCCCGAATAGCAACGAATCGGCGATTATTCGATAACTGGATTCGTCGACAACGAATCCAGTTATCGAATATAATCGATTACATCGATTAATCGTTGCAGCCCTACTTAAATCTGCTTGGAGTTGTGCGGCATTCATCATCCGGTTCCACAGGGCATTGTTCACAATTAAGCCTCATTCACACGTCAGTGTTTCACGAACGTGTGCTGTACGTGTTCTGCATGCATGGATGCCATCTGTGTTGCCTCCGTGTTTCACGGATCATCAAGAAGAGATGCTTTGAAAATTATTTTTCAGCTGTTCAGTGTCAATGAAAAATGGATGCAACATGGACAGCAAAAAACTGACACACGGACCCAACACGGATACTTCACGGACAGCTTCATGGCTGCATCACTGACCACCTGCTCACGGATTTGAGCACGGACACGGATGTGTGAATGAGGCTTTAAGCTGTCATCGGTGTGGGATGTGACCAAAGAACGTCCACTTTTATGCCTTTCTGTGACTCTTCTAGTCTCTCTGTATCTCTGTTGCAACCTGCTGATGACACTCTGTGACACTCTAAGCTCAGTGGCGACTTCCATCTGCGAATATCCTGCTTGAAGCCCCTCAATGGCGAGGTACCATTGATCAATTGTTAGGTGTTGTCTTGGTCTCATGATGTCAAAATGTGAACAGCATGATGAGGAGGACTGTTTAAATACCAATTCTAACTGAACCAGGAAATGTATTGGGCGATTCATGGATCAAACACCTGTTGTGAATTTTGCCATTAAGCGCCTTGTTAAAGAACAGCAAGTTGTGCAAAAAGTACTGAAACATTGAACAGTTGGACATGTGCATTCAAAAGTTTGGAGAAGGTCACATGAAGTTCACCTGTAAAGGTTAGAGTGCATTTTCCATTCATCCTGAAATTTTACCCACAAGCCAAATATCCTTAAAGGGAGTCGGTCACCTCCATATGGCCACATACAGCGCTTACATGGCTCTGTAGCACACCGATACAGGATTGTAATGGTACCTTTGTCTTTTTCTTTAGACTTGCAGAAGCAGGAAAAAAGAAGTTTAGTTCATATGCAAATGAGCACTCGCAAGTGCCCAGGGGCGGCGTTCACTGTGTTGGAGCCCAGGCTGCTCTGCCCTTTTTCATTGTTTCCCCGCCTCTGCTTATGCCCGCCCTCCTATTCCCCTGCGTCATCCTTCGGTCCGGCCGAGATCCAGCACCTGCGCACGGCCTCGCCAGGCTCTGCGATGCCCATTGTGGGCGAGTGCTCATTTGCATATAAATTAAACTTCGTTTTTCCAGCCAGCTACTGCAAGTGTAAAGGAAAAGACAAAGGTACATTCATGTATATGTGTGCTACAGGACAATGTAAGCACTGTATATGGCCATATGGAGGTGACAGACTCCCTTCAACTTTTTATGAGTAGTGTATGTGCTATGCACTAATTCCTATATAAAGCAATAACACATCTATTCAGCAACTAAAAATCTGGCTTTATTGTCAGCGCAATTTTACTTCAAAGAAAAGAACTTAACGAATCTGAAAAAGGGCAATACCTTCTTTGACAGCAATTTTCACCTTAAGTAGAATTCACAGTGTAGATGTGAATTAGAATAGATTGATCAAGTGGCACTGCACAATGTGACTGCAAAGTGGGCTCCACACGATACATGTAACTTACTAATGCATAATATTGACTAGACATGCCAGCTTAGTCTCATCTGTCCATTGTACTGTAAGTATGACCTGCATACCACTTCTGAGTCTTTAAAGTAATACTCAGCCAAACACGCAAGCCTGTCATATGCTAGCAAGAACCCTATTATAGTCTGTAATTCCAAAAAATAGCACAGAAAAGTTGCAGTTCTGACAAATTTCATTAATCTGGATAGGATTTTCTGGTAGCAAATCATCATATATACATACAAATAGCATGTATGATTATTGTAAATTGAAAGATGGGCTTCCACATGGCTGAGAACTGCACAGCAAAACCAAAGAGTTTGCCATAGCTTCTCAGCAAGCAGAGGTAAAGCACATGTTATTAAAGGGTTTTTCTGTAATCTTTATACTGATAACTGGATAGGTCACCAGTATCTGATCGTGGGGGTCTGACACCTGGCACCCCCTTTGATCAGCTGTTTGAGAAGGCATTGGAGCTCCTCGCATCTTTCTCTAGACCAGTGATGACACATTCATTGGTCACATGGCCTAGGAGCAGCTCAGTCCTATAGAAGTGAATAGGGCTGAGCTCAATACCAAGCACAGCCCCTATACAATGTACGGTGCTGTGTTCAGTAAGCTGCGAGAAGAAGTGCCGCTGCCTTCTCAAGCAGCTAATCAGTGGGTGTCCTGGGTGTCGGATCCCCACGATCAGATACTGATGACCTATCCCGAGGATAGGTCATTAGTATAAAGATAAAAGAAAAAAAACTTTTAATAGAAGTCCATGCAAAGGGCAGGAGGATGAGAGACTACTGGAAACAAGCACAGAAACATACGCAGCAACTTCTGCTGGCTGGTGATTGGAACATAGCACCGATTACATGATGGCCGGGAAACAGAGGAGCGGGCCGGTGCTCCTATGTTTTAGTAGTTCCTATTGCAGTGCACTTCTTGCTTTGGCTGAAAAAACTGCCACAAAAACCTATGTTAACCCACCATTACAGATAGAAAAAAAACTGATGCAAGTTATATTTTACAATACTAATCAAAAATTTTGGACACTCCAATCCATGGTATTTTTTTATTTTTTTTACATTGTAGATTTATATTGAAAATGTGAAGGAACACAAATGGAATTAAAGGGATTTTCCGCTTTATTTATATTAATGACCTATCCTCAGGATGGGTCATCAATATCGGATAAATAGTGTGCTGTCCGCATCCATAGTTCCGTAGTGCGGCCCCCCCAAAAAAGATAGAGCATGTCCTATTCTTGTTCGCAAAAAGAATAGGCATTGCTATCAAAGGCTGGCCGTGTGCGGTCCACAAAATGCAGAACGCACGCAGCCGGGATCTGTGTTTTGCAGAGCGCTAAACATTACGAACATCTGAACTGACCCTTAAGTGAATACAACAGAGCCGTCCCATTGAAGTGAATGGGGATGCCATACTTGTAATTACACCTGCTCACCACTGCAATTGCTGGTAAACAGGTAAAACAGAGCAGAGAAGTCAGCACTCATAAGTGCTGCCTTCCCTTCAAACAGCTGATCGGGAGTTGGAAACCCGCTGATGTGAAATTGATGACCTGTCCTAAGGAAAGTTCATCAATAGTAAAAAGAGGACAACCCCTTTAAGTAGTAAACAAAAAAGGATTCAGCCAGAATATGTTTTAGATTTTAACCATGGGCTCATGAATATCTGGACTCATTGGCATGCGCTGGATAAGAACTTAGCAGAATAAAGCTGGTGACAGATTCCCTTTAATTTGTGCAATTTCCAATGTGGGACTTCCTAATGTGTCTAACACCATCAGTTTTGTTTGTGCAGAGGTAATACACAGTTCCATACAATGTTTAGCCCTCTTCTACTACTGTAATCCTCATTATGGTAAGAACCACTCAACTCTGTAAAGAGAAACAACCGTTCATCATTACTTTAAGACCTAAAGGTCAGTCAATCTGGAAAATCTCCATAACTTTGAAGGCATCCTCAAGTGCAGTCATAAAAGCCATCAAAATGCTATCATGAAACTGGCTGTCATAAGGAATGCCCCAGGAAAGGAAGATCAACAGTTACCTCTGCTGCATAGGATAAGTTCATCCAGCCTCGGAAACCTCATATTAACACCTACATACACTGCCTGTCTGGATTTAACTAAGAGAATAGTTATGAGCCTCCTATTGGATAATTACCTGTATGGGCGATTATCTTTCAGCTGGCAAAAATTTATTTAATTTGAGTGCAATGAGTTGCTACTCATTTCTTAAACAACCATGTCGAAAGACACATCTCGTGGTCGTGGAAAAGATGTCAGTCTGTTTGAGAAGGGTCAAATCATTGGCATGCATCAAGCAGAGGAAAAATCTAAGGAGATTGTAAAAACTACTAAAATTGGGTTAACCACTTCAGCCCCGCTAGGTGAAACCCCCTTCATGACCAGAGCACTTTTTACACTTCGGCACTACACTCCTTTCACCGTTTATCGCTCGGTCATGCAACTTACCACCCAAATGAATTTTACCTCCTTTTCTTCTCACTAAGGCCTAGTTCACACGAACGTATGGCTTTTATAGTTTTTTGCGGTCCGTTTTTCACGGATCCGTTGTTCCGTTTTTGAGTTCCGTTGTGTTTCCGTTTCCGTTCCGTTGTTCCGTTCCGTTTTTCCGTATGCCATGTACAGTTTACAGTAATTACATAGGAAAAATTGGGCTGGCCATAACATTTTCAATAGATGGTTCAGAAAAAACGGAACGGAAACGGAAGACATACGGATGCATTTCCGTATGTGTTCCGTTTTTTTTTGCGGATCCATTGACTTGAATGGAGCCACGACCCGTGATTTACGGCCAAATATAGGACAAGCTCTATCTTTCAACGGAACGGAAAAATGGAAAAACGGAAACGGAAGGCATACGGAACACATTCCGTTTTTTTTGCGGAACCATTGAAATGAATGGTTCCGTATACGGACCGTATACGGAACACAAAAAAACGGCCCGTACACCCGCAAAAAAAACGTTCGTGTGAACTAGGCCTAATGGAGCTTTCATTTGGTGGTATTTTATTGCTGCTGACATTTTTACTTTTTTTGTTATTAATCAAAATGTAACGATTTTTTTGCAAAAAAATGACATTTTTCACTTTCAGCTGTAAAATTTTGCAAAAAAAACGACATCCATATATAAATTTTTCGCCAAATTTATTGTTCTACATGTATTTGATTAAAAAAAAATGTTTGGGCAAAAAAAAAAAAATGGTTTGGGTAAAAGTTATAGCATTTACAAACTATGGTACAAAAATGTGAATTTCCGCTTTTTGAAACAGCTCTGACTTTCTGAGCACCTGTCATGATTCCTGAGGTTCTACAATGCCCAAACAGTAGAAAACCCCCACAAATGACCCCATTTCGGAAAGTAGACACCCTAAGGTATTCGCTGATGGGCATAGTGAGTTCATAGAACTTTTTATTTTTTGTCACAAGTTAGCGGAAAATGATGATGATTTTTATTTTTTTTATTTTTTTCTTACAAAGTCTCATATTCCACTAACTTGCGACAAAAAATAAAAAATTCTAGGAACTCGCCATGCCCCTCACGGAATACCTTGGGGTGTCTTCTTTCCAAAATGGGGTCACTTGTGGCGTAGTTATACTGCCCTGGCAATTTAGGGGCCCAAATGTGTGAGAAGAACTTTGCAATCAAAATGTGTAAAAAATGACCGGTGAAATCCAAAAGGTGCACTTTGGAATATGTGCCCCTTTGCCCACCTTGGCAGCAAAAAAGTGTCACACATCTGGTATCGCCGTACTCAGGAGAAGTTGGGGAATGTGTTTTGGGGTGTCATTTTACATATACCCATGCTGAGTGAGAAAAATATCTTGGTCAAATGCCAACTTTGTATAAAAAAATGGGAAAAGTTGTCTTTTGCCAAGATATTTCTCTCATCCAGCATGGGTATATGTAAAATGACACCCCAAAACACATTCCCCAACTTCTCCTGAGTACGGCGATACCAGATGTGTCACACTTTTTTGCTGCCAAGGTGGGCAAAGGGGCACATATTCCAAAGTGCACCTTTCAGATTTTGCAGGCCATTTTTTACACATTTTGATTGCAAGGTACTTCTCACACATTTGGGCCCCTAAATTGCCAGGGCAGTATAACTACGCCACAAGTGACCCCATTTTGGAAAGAAGACACCCCAAGGTATTCCGTGAGGGGCATGGCGAGTTCCTAGAATTTTTTATTTTTTGTCACAAGTTAGCGGAAAATGATGATTTTTTTTTTTTCTCTTTTTTCCTTACAAAGTCTCATATTCCACTAACTTGCGACAAAAAATAAAAAATTCTAGGAACTCGCCATGCCCCTCACGGAATACCTTGGGGGTGTCTTCTTTCCAAAATGGGGTCACTTGTGGCGTAGTTATACTGCCCTGGCAATTTAGGGGCCCAAATGTGTGAGAAGTACCTTGCAATCAAAATGTGTAAAAAATGGCCTGCAAAATCTGAAAGGTGCACTTTGGAATATGTGCCCCTTTGCCCACCTTGGCAGCAAAAAAGTGTGACACATCTGGTATCGCCGTACTCAGGAGAAGTTGGGGAATGTGTTTTGGGGTGTCATTTTACATATACCCATGCTGGATGAGAGAAATATCTTGGCAAAAGACAACTTTTCCCATTTTTTTATACAAAGTTGGCATTTGACCAAGATATTTTTCTCACCCAGCATGGGTATATGTAAAATGACACCCCAAAACACATTCCCCAACTTCTCCTGAGTACGGCGTTACCAGATGTGTGACACTTTTTTGCAGCCTAGATGCGCAAAGGGGCCCAAATTCCTTTTAGGAGGGCATTTTTAGACATTTGGATCCCAGACTTCTTCTCACACTTTCGGGCCCCTAAAAAGCCAGGGCAGTATAAATACCCCACATGTGACCCCACTTTGGAAAGAAGACACCCCAAGGTATCCAATGAGGGGCCTGGCGAGTTCATAGAAATTTTTTATTTTTTGCATAAGTTAGCGGAAATTGATTTTTTTGTTTTTTTTCTCACAAAGTCTCACTTTCCGCTAACTTAGGACAAAAATTTCAATCTTTCATGGACTCAATATGCCCCTCAGCAAATACCTTGGCGTGTCTTCTTTCCGAAATGGGGTCACATGTGGGGTATTTATACTGCCCTGGCTTTTTAGGGGCCCTAAAGCGTGAGAAGAAGTCTGGAATATAAATGTCTAAAAATGTTTACGCATTTGGATTCCGTGAGGGGTATGGTGAGTTCATGGGAGATTTTATTTTTTGACACAAGTTAGTAGAATATGAGACTTAGTAAGAAAAAACAAAAACAAAAACAAACAAAAAATTTCCGCTAACTTGTGCCAAAAAAAATGTCTGAATGGAGCCTTACAGGGGGGGGGTGATCAATGACAGGGGGGGTGATCAATGACAGGGGGGTGATCAATGACAGGGGGGTGATCAATGACAGGGGGGTAATCACCCATATAGACTCCCGGATCACCCCCCTGTCATTGATCACCCCCCTGGTAAGGCTCCATTCAGACGTCCGTATAATTTTTACGGATCCATGGATCGGATCCGCAAAACACATGCGGACGTCTGAATGGAGCCTTACAGGGGGGTTATCAATGACAGGGGGTGATCAGGGTGATCACCCCCCTGTCACTGACAACCCCCCCTGTAAGGCTCCATTCAGACGTCCGCATGATTTTTTACGGATCCATGGATCGGATCCACAAAACACATGCGGACGTCTGAATGGAGCCTTACAGGGGGGTTATCAATGACAGGGGGTGATCAGGGTGATCACCCCCCCTGTAAGGCTCCATTCAGACATCCGCATGATTTTTTACGGATCCATGGATACATGGATCGGATCCACAAAACACATGCGGACGTCTGAATGGAGCCTTACAGGGGGGTTATCAATGACAGGGGGTGATCAGGGTGATCACCCCCCTGTCACTGATCACCCCCCCTGTAAGGCTCCATTCAGACATCCGCATGATTTTTTACGGATCCATGGATACATGGATCGGATCCACAAAACACATGCGGACGTCTGAATGGAGCCTTACAGGGGGGTTATCAATGACAGGGGGTGATCAGGGTGATCACCCCCCTGTCACTGATCACCCCCCCTGTAAGGCTCCATTCAGACATCCGCATGATTTTTTACGGATCCATGGATACATGGATCGGATCCACAAAACACATGCGGACGTCTGAATGGAGCCTTACAGGGGGGTTATCAATGACAGGGGGTGATCAGGGTGATCACCCCCCTGTCACTGATCACCCCCCCTGTAAGGCTCCATTCAGACATCCGCATGATTTTTTACGGATCCATGGATACATGGATCGGATCCACAAAACACATGCGGACGTCTGAATGGAGCCTTACAGGGGGGTTATCAATGACAGGGGGTGATCAGGGTGATCACCCCCCTGTCACTGATCACCCCCCCTGTAAGGCTCCATTCAGACATCCGCATGATTTTTTACGGATCCATGGATCGGATCCACAAAACACATGCGGACGTCTGAATGGAGCCTTACAGGGGGGTTATCAATGACAGGGGGTGATCAGGGTGATCACCCCCCTGTCACTGATCACCCCCCCTGTAAGGCTCCATTCAGACATCCGCATGATTTTTTACGGATCCATGGATACATGGATCGGATCCACAAAACACATGCGGACGTCTGAATGGAGCCTTACAGGGGGGTGATCAATGACAGGGGGGTGATCAGGGAGTGTATATGGGTGATCACCCGCCTGTCATTGATCACCCCCTGTAAGGCTCCATTCAGACGTCCGCATGTGTTTTGCGGATCCGATCCATGTATCCATGGATCCGTAAAAATCATGCGGACGTCTGAATGGAGCCTTACAGGGGGGTGATCAATGACAGGGGGGTGATCAATGACAGGGGGGTGATCAGGGAGTTTATATGGGGTGATCATGGGTGATCAGGGGTTTATAAGGGGTTAATAAGTGACGGGGGGGGGGTGTAGTGTAGTGTGGTGTTTGGTGCGACTGTACTGACCTACCTGAGTCCTCTGGTGGTCGATCCTAACAAAAGGGACCACCAGAGGACCAGGTAGGAGGTATATTAGACGCTGTTATGAAAACAGCGTCTAATATACCTGTTAGGGGTTAAAAAATTCGGATCTCCAGCCTGCCAGCGAGCGATCGCCGCTGGCAGGCTGGAGATCCACTCGCTTACCTTCCGTTCCTGTGTGCGCGCGTTCACAGGAAATCCCGGCCCTCGCGAGATGACGCATATATGCGTGACTCTGCGCAGGGCCGCCACCTCCGGACCGCACATCTGCGTTAGGCGGTCCGGAGGTGGTTAAGAACTGTCCAATGCATTATTAAAAACTGGAAGGATAGTGGGGACCCATCGTATTCGAGAAAGAAATGTGGCGGGGAAAAAAATCCCGAATGATTGTGATCGGCGATCAGGTAAACGTTTGGTGAAATCAAATCAAAGAAAAACAACAGTAGAATTCAGGGCTATGTTTAATAGTGAAAGTAAGAGCATTTCCACACTCACAATGCAAAGGGAACTCAAGGGATTGGGACTGAACAGTTGTGTAGCAATAAGAAATCCACTAATCAGTGAGGCAAACCAGAAAAAAAAGGCTTCAATTTGCTAGGGAGCATAAAGATTGGACTCTGGAGCAATGGAAGAAGGTCATGTGGTCTGATGAGTCCAGATTTACCCTGTTCCAGAGTGATTGGCGCATCAGGGTAAGAAGAGAGGCAGATGAAGTGATGCACCCATCATGCCTAGTGCCTACTGTACAAGCCTGTGGGGGCAGTGCTATGATTTGGGGTTGCTGCAGTTGGTCAGGTCTAGGGTCCGCAACAATATGTGCCCCAAGAATGAGGTCAGCTGACTACCTGAACATACTGAATGACCAGGTTATTCCATCAAAGGATGTTTCCTTCCCTGATGGCACGGGCATATTCCAAGATGACAATGCCAGGATTCCTCAGGCTCAAATTGTGAAAGAGTGGTTCAGGGAGCATGAGACATCATTTCCACACATGGATTGGCCACCACAGAGTCCAGACCTTAACCCCATTGAGAATCTTTGGGATGTGATGGAGAAGGCTTTGCGCAGCAGTCAGACTCTACCATTATCAATGCAAGATCTTGGTGAAAAATGAATGCAACACTGGATGGAAATAAATCTTGTGACACTGCAGAAGCTTATCGAAACAATGCCACAGCAAATGCGTGCCGTAATCAAAACTAAAGAAGGTGTGACCTTTTTTTTTTTTTGGTGGAGACAGTTTTTTTGGGACAGGCAGTGTATATTAAAGCTTTACAGAGATCAAATACACATCTCAACATCAATATGTTCAGAGGTGACTGCAAGAATCAGACCTTTATATTTGAATTGTTTCAAAGAAGCCACTACTGAGGAACAACAACAAGACAACGGCCTGGGCTAAGAAACACAAGGAATGGACAACAGACCAGTGAAAATCTGTATTTTAGCCTGAGGAGTCAACATTTTAGACTTCTGGTTCCATCTTTCATGTCCTTGTGAGACACAGAAAAGGTGAGCCGATGGTTTATAAATGTGTGGTTCTCACTGTAGAGCATGGAGAAAGTTTGGGGGTGCTTTGCAGGTGGCACTGCTGGTGATTTACCGTATTTAAAATTCAAAGCACGCTTTACCAGCATGGCTACCACAGCATTCTGCAGGGACATGCCATCTCATCTGGTTTGTGCTTAGTGAGAACATAATTTCAAAAGGACAATGACCCCAAACACATGAGGCAATACAACATTTATATATTTTATAAACTTTATAAACAATAAACTTTTTAAAATAATTTGTTTTTGTGCTGCTATATTTCGCAAGTTATAGCTTTTTAACTTTTCTGTGAACGGAGCTCTGTGAGGACTAGCTGGCATCTGCTAACGATGGTGTGGGAACAACTCCTTTGTCTGCACCATGACGTAGCTGCATTGTGATACTAGGATAGCTGCAGTGTTGTAATAGTATGTCTAAGTGGTTAGCTGTGCCATAGAAGTAACAAAATGGATGCGGTCATAGTTTCTGCCTGTTTATAGAAAGAAAACATGACCTAAAACAGAACATCTGCAAGGACAAAAAACAATACAGGGCCAGTAAGTCTGAATACATTTTTAAGAGAGAAGTAAACATATTTTAGACATGAAGGTTAAAAGCTCTACTCTGGGAGAACAAAGAAGGAAAAGTGTTTTTCTATAAGGGAGTTATGTAAGCAGCAATGTGTTGAATGTTTACGACTTTTAACCCCTTCTACCCAGAGCCAGTTTTCGCCCTTCTGCTCAGGCCATTTTTTGTAAATCTAACGTGTCACTTTATGTGGTAATAGCTTTATCCAAGCCATTCTGAGACTGTTTCAATATATTGAAACAATATATTGAGTCAATATATTTCATCTTTATTTATGAAAAAAATCCCAAATTTACCAACAATTTTGAAAAATTTGCAATTTTCAAAATTTCTCAGCATTTAAAACCTCAAAATATTATTACTTAACATTCCTCATATGTCTACTTTATGTTGGCATCATTTTGTTAGGCCTCATGCACACGACCGTTGTTGTGTTCCGTGTCCGTTGTTCCATTTTCCGTGATTTTCTGCGGACCCATTGACTTTCAATGGGTCCGTTGAAAACTCGGATAATGCACCGTTTGTCATCCGCGTCCGTGATCCGTGTTTCCAGTCCATGAGAAAAAAATATGACCTGTCCTATTTTTTTCACGGACAACGGTTCGCAGACCGATTCAAGTAAATGGGTCCGTGAAAAAACACGGATGCACACAAGATTTTCATCCGCGTCCGCGTCCATTTTTTTCCTATCATTTGCATGGCAAACTAAACATTGATTTTATTTTACTTTCCTTCATGTTTGGAGATCCTCCAAAAATAAAGGAAGACACATGGAAACAAAAACGGACACGGAACAACGGAACCCCTTTTTGCGGACTGCAAAAAAATACTGTCGTGTGCATGAGGCCTAAATGTCATTTTATTTTTTATGACGATTGAAGGCTTAGAATTTTAGAAGCAATTCATAAAATTTTTAAGAAAATTTCCAAAACACACTTTTTAAAGGACCAGTTCAGTTCTGAAGTCACTTTGTGGGGCTTACATAGTGGAAACCCCCCACAAATGACCCCATTGTAGAAACTACACCCCTTAAGTTACTCTAAACAGATTTTTACAAACTTTAACGCCTTTAGGTGTTCCACAAGAATTAAAGGAGAATAGAGATGAAATTTCAAAATTTAACTTTTTGGGCAGATTTTCTATTTCAATCCATTTTTTCTTTAACACATCGAGGGTTAACAGCCAAACAAAACTCAATATTTATTACTCTGATTCTGCGGTTTACAGAAACACCCCACATGTGGTCGTAAACTGATGTAAGGGCATACGGCAGGGCGCAGAAGAAAAGGAGCGCCATATGGTTTTTGGAAGGCAGATTTTGCTAGACTGGTTTTAAGATGCCATGTCCCATTTAAAGCCCCCTAGATTCACTTTACAGTAGAAACTCCCATAAAGTGACCCCATTTTGGAAACTAGGGGATATGGTGCCAGTTTTATTGGTACTATTTTGGTGTACATATGATTTTTAATTGCTCTATATTACATTTTTAAAGAGACAAGGTAACCAAAAAATGCACCGTTCTTATTTTTTACAACGTTCATCTGACAGGGTAGATCATGTCCTATTTTTATAAAGCAGGTTGTTACGGACGCAATGATATCAAATATGTCTACTTTCTTTGTTGGTTTCAGTTTTACATAGCATAATAAAGCATTTTTGAAAAAAAAATGATGTTTCTGTGTCTCCATTTTCTGAACGCCTTATATTTTTACGATCGTCTTGTGCAGGAGCCCTTTTTTGCAGGAAGAGTTGACGTTTTTATTGGTACCATTTTTGGGGACATATAAATTTGTGATCATTTATTATTACACTGTATGGGGCAAGGTGACCAAAAAATTGGTAATTTTGGCACCGTTTTTATTTATTTTTACAGCGTTCACATGAGGGGTTAGGTCATGTGACATTTTTTTATAGAGTAGATTGTTACGGACGCGGCGATACCTAAGGCTTCGTTCACATCACCGTTCAACCTTTCCGTTCTCCTGCTCCGTTTAGGAGCAGGAGAACGGAAAGGACGGAAAAGGCACATAACTGAGCCAAACGGAGCCCTTAGGACACCATAGACTATAATGGGATCCGTTTTGTTTCCGCTCAGAAGATGATTTTGAAGCGGAGACAAAAGTCCTGCATGCACAACTTTTGTCTCTGCTCCAAAATCATCTTCTGAACGGAAACATAACGGATTATAGTCTATGGGTTCCTCAGGCTCCATTTGTCTCAGTTATGTGCCTTCTCCTGCTCCTAAACTGAGCAAGAGAACGGAAAGGCTGAACGGTGATGTGAAGGAAGCATAATATGTATACTTTTTCTTATTTACTTAAGTTTTACACAATAATAGCATTTTTTTAAACAAAATAAAAATGTTTTAGTGTCTCCATAGTCTGAGAGCCACAGTGTTTTGTTTTTTTTTGACCGATTGTCTTAGGTAGGGTCTAATTTTTTGCGGGATGGGGTGGCGGTTTGATTGGTACTATTTTAGCAGAGGCATACGCCTTTTTGATCGCTTGGTGTTGCCATTTTTGTGATGTAAGGTGACAAACATTTTTTTTTTTACCCATTTTTTTATTTTTATGGCGTTTATCAGACGTGGTGGGTCTTGTGATATAATTATAGAGCTGGTCGTTACAGACGTGGCGATACCTAGCATGTGTTTTGTTTTTTTTTTTCAATTTTTTATTATAAAATCTGGGGAAAGGGGCAGTTTTTCATTTTTTTTACTTGAAACTTTATTTGCCTGTTAGTGTATTACACAGAGTAATACACTAACAGGTTGCCTAGGAGACCCAGCCTGGCTGCTGTGCAAGTTATTGGGCAGACTCTGCACGACATCGGCTGCCTTGTCACCCATCAGGTGCCAGCCACAGCAGCGCGGGGACCTGAAGGGCTCCCTCACCTGCAGCAAACCCCTTTTATGTCGCGGACAGCGGCATAGAAGGGGTTAATCCGCCGGCATCGGCTTGTACAGCGCTGCCGGTGGATACAGCAGGGGCCCAGCTATCAGGGACTGCCGGGCCCCTGCAAATCAGGTGCCTGCCCGATCACCATGACGTACTATTACGTCAAAATGCGGGAAGTGACTGACTTGATGTAATAGTACATCATGTGTCAGAAGGGGTTAAATGGGCTTAAAATATACTGATCGGTTAATCAGTTTCCTTGAGATTGATGACTGCAAAGGTAAACAGTTTAAAAATGAACTGTAAAAAATGTCTTCAATCAGGTCCATGCTACATGTGGCAAAAAAACCCACTTTCCTCTGTTGGCCAATGAATGGAAATTTTTGCAGTTAATATTTGGTCTTACAAATTCGTGCGGCTGCTGGAGGCTGTGGGTGGACGTGGTTTCAGCCATATGCAGTAGCTGGAATGTGTAACCCCTGCCCAAAGGAACATACAAGCATCACAATTAATACCAGGAAAATAGAAACTACCTTAAAGGGGTTTTCCAGGAATTAAAAAAAGTACTTAAATATTATTTTATAATAAATATATTCACAAATACCTTTCATTACTTAGAATGACTTGTTTTGTCTAGGGAGCAATCATTAGGAGAAATAAAATGGACGCCGTCCTATCAGTATATTTAAAACCTGTCCTAATCACACAGGAGGACAAGTTACTTCACCACAATGAGCCATAGTGCTGCCTCATCCTCCTCTCTGCTTATCAGGAATCATGAGCCTGAATACAGGTGAATCTCTGTGGGAATGGAGATGATGTGGAGACATGAGAGGAGGGTGAGGTGTGGCTAATGAGCAGCAGCTCTTGTTTACAGTCTCCATTACCACAGCCTGTCCTGTTCGTCCTCTCTGTACTTCATGTCTGCTCATGAACTAAATTCCCCAGAGATTCAGCTAAAGTTCTTATCATCTGTATTCAAGATCATAATCCCTGACAAGTAGAGAGGAGGAGGAGGATGAGGCAGCTCTTTACCTATGTGTTGTAAAGTAACTTGTCCTCATGTGTGATCAGGACAGGTTTTCTGTGAACTAATGGGACAGCGGCCATTTTGTTTCCCCTGATGATTGCTCCCCAGACAAAACGAGCCATTATAAATAATGAAAGGTATTTGAGAATATATTTATAATAAAGTAATATTTAAGTTTTTTCATTTTCTTAATTCCCAGAGAACCGCTTTAAAGTGACCAAACACTTCTTTAATACAGGTTTATGCCAATACCATGTTCATAATGCACTGTTTCTGAAACCAACTGAGTTTTCCTTGACCAGGAATTTCAGATTTTATCACTATGCTGATGTCACTCAGCTACACCCTTCATACACCCCTGCTGTGCTACCGAACACCAGTGACCGTTGTATGCTGTCTCTAACAGTATGTCCTCTCTCTATCTGACACTGAATCTCTCAAAAACTGAACTACTTAGGGTACTTTCACACTTAGGTTAGAGGATTCCGGCAGGCAGTTCCGTTGCCAGAACTGCCTGCCGGATCCGTCAATCTGTATGCAAACGGAGAGCATTGCAAGAACGGATCCGTCTCTCCGTTTGTCATACGAACAAACGGATCCTTTTCTATTTTTTTTTACATTTTTAAAAGGTCTGCACATGCGCAGACCGGAGTAGTGGATCAGTTAATGCGGCAATTTTAATGCCGGATCTGGCACCAATTAATTTCAATGTGTTCCGGAATTTTGGATGGAGATAATACCGCAGCATGCTGCGGTATTTTGTCCGTCCAAAACGTCGTTCAGTGACTGAACTGAAGACATCCTGAAGCATACTGAACGGATTGCTCTCCATTCAGAATGCATTAGGATATAGCTAATCAGTTATTTTCCGGTATTGAGCCCCTAGGACGGAACTTAATGTCGGAAAAGAATAACGCTAGTGTGAAAGTACCCTAAACCACCTAAACCGGATATTTCCTTCTCAATGTTTGGCACTACCATAACGCCTAGCCAGCACACCAGCGGTCTTGATGTTAAGTTTGACAGTGACCTTTCCTTTACCTCCTATATCCAATCGCTTGCCCACTCATCACGCCTGCACCTTAAAAACATCTCTAGTTCATCCTTTTCATACTGTGGAAACAACAAAAACTCTCAATGTGATCCTGATCCATTCTAGTCTGGATTACTGTAACTCATTAATAATCGGTCCCCCCCTCACTAAACTCTCCCCTCTCCGATCTTTCCTAGGCAGCAGCCAGGCTCATCTATCTGTCTAACCACTACTCTGATGCCCCTACTCTGTGGCTGCCATTAAACTGGTTGCCCATACACTATAGTATTCAATTGAAAGTGTTCATACTCACCCACAAAGCTAATCACAGTGCAGCACCCCCTATTTCTCCTCCCTCATCTCTGTCTACCATCCTACCCATGCTTTATCCTGAGGATAGGTCATCAATATAAATTGCTGCACAACCTCTTTAAAGTTTTTTTTTTATAGCTAGTATCTAGATAACATTGGGAGATTCGTCTGCCTCAGTGCTGGCCTATCCTGGAAACAGGAGGAGCTCCTCATAGCCAAGGCTGAATAAAAAGGAGGGTGGGATAACTAATAGCAAGGAGAGGAGGAGAGTGGTGGTGATGGCAAAATGGGAGGAGTAGTAGTAGTTCAATAAATAATGTTCCTAATAAAAGTAGTGAGGCAGCGACAGATGTGAGCTGCCAATACAACAGTCAGTATCTGGCTCTTATAATGAAATTTTTGCTTTTCTGTCTTTTAGTCTGTTTCTACTGTAGACTTTAAAGGGGTCGGCCACTCTCTGGCTACTTGTGACCAATGTGTATATAAGATGATTATATAATCGTTGAAATTCTGCTCCATTTTCTATATTTCAAAAGTTATGCCCCTTTGTTTGCCAAGTCTTTTGTGCTGTCCACACAGAGGCCTTGTCCATAGAATGGCAGCTGACGGAGGGTCATGTAACAAGGCAAATCCCCTCCATGTGTGTCTCCTCCATTCAAACACACTGCACCTGCACTAAACTCCCAAATGTGGTGTATCTGAATATAGGAGCCATCACATGGAGGTCATTTGCTTGGTCACATGACCCTCCATCAGCAAGTTCTCTGTGTGGACAGCACAAAAGACTTGGCCTACAAGGGAGCATACCTTATGAAATATAGAAAATAGTGCAAAATTTTAACCAAGGCTATACTAGTAAGTACCATATAATCATCTTACATACACATTGGCCAACAGTAACCAGAAAGTGGCCATCTCAGTGGAGATCTGGGTCCCGAGATCTCCAGTGATCACTGAAATGAAGACACGGAAGCACTCAACCATTTGCTGTGTCCCTTCAGCAGCGATTGGTTCTCCTTGTTAGCCAAAGACAATCTCAGAGAAGTCTATTAAGACTCCCATCATACCTCAGATCCGACTTCCATGCCAGACCGCCATCAGACCTCAGATCAGGTCTTTAAAATAAGTAACTTCACTTATCTCTCCTGCTCTGTCGCTCCTGGTCCGGCGGTCTCTGCAGGAGTCGCAATCCCTTTTTTTCATCCGACTGCGTGCAGCGACGGGACATAGTGCGCGCACTACGTCCTGATGCTATACACAGTGCATGGCCCCAGAAAGAAGATAAGGCAGGGTGAGCGCTTAACTCCCCACTCCCAATGCATACTAGTGAGCGCATTCACAATGGAAGCGCTCACTAGTATTGGCTTTATATTTCTACTTTTGGCGTATACGATATATTCTTTTTACTTGTGGGTCATCTGTGGTTAGCTTTGATTTCTTATGCAACAGCAAAGATTTACTCCCAGCTGTGGTACAAAGAAAACTGTTCATTTTTTTCACTCATAGATTTAAATCAGAAACTTCTAACTAGAAGAACTTTTCACCTCCAGCTGAGGTGCAAAACACATTTTCACATCTGCTAGTTATAAATCATTTGCTGCAGACACACAATTATCAACAATGATAACAAGTGACATATAGGCCTGTCAATAGCTTTTATAAAATGTAATTTGTGCTGATGTTGCTTCTGTGTGTCACAAAGATGGAGATGGGGGAGCAAGATGTCCTCTTCTCTGTGTGTGCTGTATATAGGACACTTATCAATCATTTTACGCCTCAATTGTGGTGGAAAAAAGTCGCACATTATGGTGCACAGCATCTGTGCAACAAAATATGCAATAATTTTCCAAAGTGCCGAGAAAAAGGGGACGTGGCTTCGCGCCGCCACCGCATTTACTATAACGTTCGCCAGTAAGTGGCAGAAGTTATAGCTGAAGTCTACACCAGCCTGTTGCTGGCGAAGACTTCAGTTTCTGGCGCACGGCAGAGATGCGCCTGATTTGTTAAGAGGCTTCTGCCAGCATCTCATGCCAGCACAGGAGGATGGTCTTGATATATCTCCCCCAGTGTAACAGCTTGTCTCCCCCCATTAGCTCATCAAAAACGGACAATTAGGGTAGTTTCAAAGGAGCGTGTTCACTGCAGAAAACATGCTCTGTGTGGGAGCTGTATTTCCCATTAAGGGACACTGCTCATCTGGAGTGGATTTGCAGCCGCATAATAAGGCTACTTTCACACTAGCGTTCGATCGGATCCGTTCTCAACGGATCCGATCATATTAATGCAGACGGAGGCTCCGTTCAGTACGGATCCGTCTGCATTAATAACTTAGAAAAAATTCTAAGTGTGAAAGCAGCCTGAGCGGATCCGTTCAGACTTTCAATGTAAAGTCAATGGGGGACGGATCCGCTTGAAGATTGAGCCATATGGGCTCATCTTCAAGCGGATCCGTTCCCATTGACTTACATTGTAAGTCTGAACGGATCCGCTCGCCTCCGCACGGCCAGGCGGACAGCTGAACACTGCAAGCAGCGTTCAGCTGTCCGCCTGTCCGTGGGGAGGAGAGCGGAGCGGAGGCTGAACGCCGCCAGACTGATGCAGTCTGAGCGGATCCGCTCCATTCAGACTGCATCAGGGCTGGACGGAGGCGTTCGGGTTCGCTCGTGAGCTCCTTCAAACGGAGCTCACGAGCGGACCGACGAACGCTAGTGTGAAAGGAGCCTTACTTATGATGTTGTGAATTCCTACCTGGCTGAAAGTCTACTGAACTGTAGTCATGGCATTAGGTGACTACAGTCAAGTAGACTTATGGCCAGGAAGGAATTCACAACATCATAATTCGTTATGATGCTGTAAATCCACTCCAGATGAGCAGGATAATGGGAAATACAGCTCCCACACGGAGTGAACATGCTAGTCTGAAACTACAATTAAAGATGAAGCCGACAGGGAAAGAAACTAGGAGCTAAATGAAGACTAAAGGCTGTATTACACAACTCAATGTGGCAGACGATTTTTGGGTGGGAACTGTTCACTAGTGCATAAGAAGTTTGCTGCTATTAAATGCTTTTAAATTATTAGACACCACGATCTGCCGACCTGCAAACAATAATTTTTGGATCGAGCGTTTGCTCATTCACTGGGCAATCCACGGCAGTATTACACTGCCAGATGATCGCCAACGAGAGTTCATACAAACACTCGTTATTGATTATCTGCTGAAAAATTGGGCAGTGTAATATAGGATTAAGATTCGGATGACAAGAAATACTGTTGCTTCAACATGTACATACACAATAGCTATTACTAAAAAGGCACCTGAAACAATAGGTAAGCTGTGAACACTAGGTCAAAGGAGCTCCGAAGCAAATAATCCTGCCCATAAAGTAAACTTTGGAGAAAGGCAATTGAAAAGTTATGGAAAAAAGTTATTTGCTGACGAGAAAAGGCATGAAGTAACTACACTGTACTTATAAGATGTGTTGCAGCAGCTCTAGCAGTAGGACATTTCCAATGTACACATTGTACGCCATTGTAAAGCTCTCCTTTAACCCCTGCAGGACTGAGCAATTTTCCATTTTTGTATTTTCTATTCCCTGCCTTCCCAGAGTCATAACTTTTTCCATTCACACAGCGATATGAGGACTTGGTATTTGCAGAACAACTTACCGTACACTTTCTGATGGCACCATTTATTATTACATACGATGTACTGGGAACTGGAAGGAAATTCCAATTGGCGTGGAATTGAAAAAAAAAAAAAAAAACGCAGTTCCAAAATCTTGCATGAGTTTTGTTTTTCCTTCATTCTTTCAGTATGATTACAACAATACCACATTTATTTAGTTTTTCTTGTGTTTTAATATTGAAAAAAATAAATCGTCATATTTTTCATCGTCATATTCTGGTTTCAAATAACTTTTTTATAGTTATGTCTACAAAGCTGTGTGAGGGCTCATTTTTTGCGGGACAATCTGTAGTTACTGTTGTGGAGCATGCATTACATTTTCATCACTCTTTATTCAATGTATATTCTGTTACGCCGTTGGCCGTACAAGATAAATATTTTATATTTTAGTAGTGTGGGTGTTTTTGGATGTGGCAATGCCTATAATATTTCTTTTTTTGATTTTGTTATTTTTATTATAGGGAAAGGAGGGTTATTAGAATTTTTTTAGCTTTTTTATATTTTAAAAACATTTACTTTTTTCGACTTTTTTTAGGCCCCCAAGGTGTTAACATTATGCAATTGTTAGATAGCCATTTCTATTTATAAATGGAAATTGTCACATTAACACCAGTCCTGACGATGTATTTCAGAGCAGCTTTATATGCTGACAGTGGTGGAATGGGGGGCAGTAAGAAAATAAAAAGTAGTGATCTGAATTCCTTATCTGCAGTAATAATAGTCCAAGATCCCGGTGACAGATTCCTTTTAAAAATCCACTAACCTCATTTACCACATTTGCAAAATATTGTAGAGTTGATATGGCTTCTTCATCTCCTTTCCCCAGGGCAAAATTCTAGAAATAAAAGCAAACAAACATGGTAACATAAGACTGATATGAAATACTGCATACTGATCTGTTGTTCTTTGCCTTGTGGGTATATGGTCAATGAAGTACTGAACATGCCCATCATTATGTATAGCTGTTTGCATTGTAAATTTAAAGGAGTATTCAAAGTTCTGCACATTATTTTATTCTTTATTACCAAATGACTACCAGAGGATTGCAGCAAAATTACCAAAAAAATGTATTACTTACCTGTTTTTCATATGCAAGAAGTTGGCTGGACAATTGTTGGGTAGCCAAACACATTTCATTCTTCAAACAGATAAAAACAAACTTTTGTTAACACATCCCACATTTTTAAGAATGAATACATTTATTTTACACCACGGTCAATTACTGTATCTACCGTCAGAGAAAAACAATTCTTATGGCTACCGTACTTGGGATATGAAAGAAATACACTCCTGGAATGTCATTCTATTAGTTAACCATGTAATTAAAATAATAATTATCATAATATGAAACAGGATGTGTCCTATTTCTTGTTTTATAGCTTTAGCATTAATGAAAGTCACCAAACCACCTACCAATGACTAATTAAAGAAGCACTCCTACAAAATCTTCATTCTCTGTTAGAAAGGTCCATTATGTAAATTGTAGTGAAGGTAATCTTCTTACCAGTGACTGTATTTATGAATTATAACCTCCATTCTGATTCTCAGCTGTGTCACGTGACCAGCACTCTGATCTCCAACTGACACATAACAGGAAGTCAATTACTTCTCTATTCCTTCCTATGAGACTGAGGTTCCCACAGGAATACACAGAAACGCATTGAGGGGTTAAAAGTTTTCCAGGAAATATATACAGGTCCTTCTCAAAAAATTAGCATATTGTGATAAAGTTCATTATTTTCTGTAATGTACTGATACACATTAGACTTTCATATATTTTAGATTCATTACACACCAACTGAAGTAGTTCAAGCCTTTTATTGTTTTAATATTGATGATTTTGGCATACAGCTCATGAAAACCCAAATTTCCTATCTCAAAAAAATAGCATATTTCATCCGACCAATAAAAGAAAAGTGTTTTTAATACAAAAAAAGTCAACCTTCAAATAATTATGTTCAGTTATGCACTCAATACTTGGTCGGTAATCCTTTTGCAGAAATGACTGCTTCAATGTGGCGTGGCATGGAGGCAATCAGCCTGTGGCACTGCTGAGGTGTTATGGAGGCCCAGGATGCTTCGATAGCGGCCTTAAGCTCATCCAGAGTGTTGGGTCTTGCGTCTCTCAACTTTCTCTTCCCAATATCCCACAGATTCTCTATGGGGTTCAGGTCAGGAGAGTTGGCAGGCCAATTGAGCACAGTAATACCATGGTCAGTAAACCATTTACCAGTGGTTTTGGCACTGTAAGCAGGTGCCAGGTCGTGCTGAAAAATGAAATCTTCATCTCCATAAAGCTTTTCAGCAGATGGAAGCATGAAGTGCTCCAAAATCTCCTGATAGCTAGCTGCATTGACCCTGCCCTTGATAAAACACAGTGGACCAACACCAGCAGCTGACATGGCACCCCAGACCATCACTGACTGTGGGTACTTGACACTGGACTTCAGGCATTTTGGCATTTCCCTCTCCCCAGTCTTCCTCCAGACTCTGGCACCTTGATTTCTGAATGACATGCAACAGTCCAGTGCTGCTTCTCTGTAGCCCAGGTCAGGTGCTTCTGCCGCTGTTTCTGGTTCAAAAGTAGCTTGACCTGGGGAATGCGGCACCTGTAGCCCATTTCCTGCACACGCCTGTACACGGTGGCTCTGGATGTTTCTACTCCAGACTCAGTCCACTGCTTCCGCAGGTCCCCCAAGGTCTGGAATCGGTCCTTCTCCACAATCTTCCTCAGGGTCCGGTCACCTCTTGTCGTTGTGCAGCGTTTTCTGCCACACTTTTTCCTTCCCACAGACTTCCCACTGAGGTGCCTTGATACAGCACTCTGGGAACAGCCTATTCGTTCAGAAATTTCTTTCTGTGTCTTACCCTCTTGCTTGAGGGTGTCAATGATGGCTTTCTGGACAGCAGTCAGGTCGGCAGTCTTACCCATGATTGCGGTTTTGAGTAATGAACCAGGCTGGGAGTTTTTAAAAGCCTCAGGAATCTTTTGCAGGTGTTTAGAGTTAATTAGTTGATTCAGATGATTAGGTTAATAGCTCGTTTAGAGAACCTTTTCATGATATGCAAATTTTTTTGGATAGGAATTTTGGGTTTTCATGAGCTGTATGCCAAAATCATCAATATTAAAACAATAAAAGGCTTGAACTACTCCAGTTGGTGTGTAATGAATCTAAAATATATAAAAGTCTAATGTTTATCAGTACATTACAGAAAATAATGAACTTTATCACAATATGCTAATTTTTTTAGAAGGACCTGTATAATGCTGTTCTATTTCATCCAGTAAATTACGGACTCCATAATGGAAACCTAGTCAATGGAGTCCATTGGCACCATTGCTGTCTTATTTGACAGATGTGGAACTTCCGTCACTTTCGTTGTTCTATTTCTGTAATTGAGTGCAAAACCAGAAATGATTGGCAGAAGCCTGGCACCAATGTGAATGAGCCCTTATTCTGCTTAAAATGTGAAAGAAAAGTAACATACATTCTTTATTCCATAGAAACAATGTCCACCATCATGATCCGGATCCAACTGTTTAAACTCTGTCTTTATTAGTCACATTCAAAATCAAACATATAATTGGAGGGGGAAAAATACTCATCTGAGTACTGTAGTAATGCAACTTATAAAGACAGAATTTTAAACAGCTGCGTCCGGATCCTGATGCTGGACATTATTTCTATTGTATGATTGCTATATCTCTACTCTGGGCTTGTCTCCTGCATGGAACACCGAACTGGAAAAGACTGTACATGCGGATGAGCCGATGTTCATGTCACATCCCGTTAATTTTTGTTCAAAGTGCAGCAACACATAGGATTATTCTGTAGTAGCTTGCATCACATTAAAGCTTATTTCACAGGTATCCTGTGTCAACAAACCGTGAGTAAAGGAGGACATCTTATGTCCCACCTCTTGATATACTTGTTTATAATCCAGACCCTATACTTGCCCAGATCCTATATAGGTGGTGTATTATATGACTGTTTAAGATTAAAAATTATACTTCCTAGAGAGGTTTTCATATTTGAATGTCTATTTAATAAAAGGTGTATTTTAAATGAAGGGAGATTAATATGATATTTGTTTGGTGTTTATCACACTCCTAATGAGTACCTAATGTGTGATGTGGGTTTCTTATTTCACAGGTAAGGTTGAAAAAAAATATAACGGCCTATTCACGCTACATCTCAATAGAGGTTTGCTGTATGCTCCATGAAAGCTCCCACAACATCCATTAAATAGATGCATGGGGGCCCATTCACCATTGGACACCATAACAGTGTTCTCTTGGCCTCTGTTTGGTACCCTTTGGCACCCAGATTGTCTGTTTCTTTAGCTGCCTGGAAGAGCTCTGCATATTTTTTGTTTTTTTTAGAGGGCACAGCATCCATTTTATGGGTCTGGATACACCAGGACCTTTCCCAGTGCATACGGTAAATTTATGATTAAGACACAATGTAGAATTACTTTAAACCAGTCTGCAGACTTCAGGGTGACTCACCTGGGCCCCATAAACTCTCTGCATAGTCTGAAGCAGCTGATTTGTATAATCTGTTAGTGTTCCAGCATCTTCTTCAAAAACACTCAGGAGGGAGCGCGTCTAAAGAAACAGGTGAAGCATAAAACGAAATTCAAATCGTGACTCTAATAATTTAAAGGGGTTCTGCAGTTTTTTTAAACTGATGAACTATCCTCTGGATAGATCATCAGCATCTGATAGGGCGGGGGTCCGAAACCCGGGACCCCTGCCGATCAGCTGTTTGAGAAGGCAGCGGTGCTGGCAGTAGCGCCGCGACCTTCTCACTGTTTACCGCAGGCCCAGTGACGTCACTACTAGTATCAATTGCCTGGGCATGGCTAAGCTCTGTTCACTTGAATGAAGCTTAGCCCCGCCCAGGCCAGTGATACTAGTCGTGATGTCACTGGGCCTGCGGTAAACAAGGAGAAGGCCGCGGCGCTTCTGACAGCACCGCTGCCTTCTCAAACAGCAGGGGTCCCGGGTGTCGGCAGGGGTCGCGGGTGTCGGACCCCCGCCGATCAGATGCTGATGATCTATCCAGAGGATACTGCAGAACCCCTTTAATGCATACATAAAATTTCTGTAACTCGGAATCACTATAAAATAAATGCACAAATGTAACTAATGTTATGAGTAGGATATTTAAAAAAAGATTATGAAAAAAATATATTAAGGAACTTTGCAAGAGGGAAGCACAAATATAGGCCAACTACTGCACGGTTAAAATTTAGTGTCGTGATTTATAATTTGTGGAAATGGGAAAATAAAACCCAGCAGTTAATATCACGCTTGAGGGCCAATTTTGATGCAGGACCAGACCTATTCATTAAAATAGGTCATATGTACATAATGTTTCCTCACCCGCCTAACATTTTAATAGCAAAAAAGGAATACAATGACAAAAAGAAAAAACATTTTTTATAAAATCTGTTGCATTAAGGGCATTTGTAAATATATTGAAGAGTGGTAGCGATAACCTTAGTCATTTTATACATTGAAGAAAAGCCTCTCTTACACAATACACAAAATCCATTTTTAGAGAGACTGGAGCAAGGCAAATGTGGTGCCCGTATTCAAAATGAGAAAAATGTTTGAAGGACTCTTAAGGGACAATATACAGGAGTATATGATTGTAAATAGTATCATAAGTGATAGCAAGCGTGGGTTTATCAAGGACAGAAATCGTCAGACTAACCCAGGGCCGCAACGCCATGCTGCCCTGGAGATGAGTGGGGGGCGGCTGCAGGGCTGAGGGAAATGAGCGTTCCATTGTGGAAGTTCAACTGATCATAAAGTGATGGCATATTCTATCCCTTTAAGGGTCCATTCACACGTCCGTTGTTTGTTTCCTGATCTGTTCCGTTTTTTGCTGAACAGATCTGGACCAGATTTGGACCCATTAATTTTCAATGGGTCCTGAAAAAAAACGGACAGCACAATGTCAGATTTTTTTTCAGGACCCATTGAAAATGAATGGGTCCAGATCTGGTCCAGATCTGTTCAGCAAAAAACGGAACAGATCAGGAAAGAAAGAACGGACGTGTGAATGGACCCTAAATGTGATTTGTCAGGTAGATAAGGGCACATGGAAGTTATAGGGAGGGAGGGAGCTCCTTTCATCAAGATCTCCTAGTCTGAGCCAGAATGTAGAGTCACTCAAGAAGAGCTGCTCCCACTTGGGTGAACTTGAGTAGTCCTTGTGTTACATGGACAACCATTCATCTTAATCTCCGCTATGTAAAACTACAACTAAATGCCTCGCTGGCTGTGCCTTCCTTCAGCAAAAACAGCTGTTTGCTGGGGTGTCAGAATTAGGACACAAGGCAACCAGCCGATTGCTGTAGCGGCCACATTTTGAAATGGGATGTCTCTGATAAAACACCCCCCCTTTAACACATTAGGACCTGTGCCAATTTTAGTTTTTCGTTTCCACCTTTCAAGAGCTATAACTTTATTCAACTTTTCCGACTTTCAGTTCGCATACAGTAGCCGTATTTTTATTTTATTTTTTTTGCGTCACAAGTATTTTTTAATGCCACTATTTAATTCTCCATGCCTTGTATTGAAAACATAAAAAAATTATTTGGGGTGAAACTGAAAAAACACCCTAAATTCCAGGTTAAGGTTTTGCAGTGTTCACTGTGTGCTAAAAAGGGCATGATCAGTTTATTCTAAGGTTCATTTTACAGTACAAAGGCCTTCTGATCACATTTTATTCATGTTTTTTTTTTTGTGTGGTGGGGTTCAAGGTGACCCATAAAAATGGCCAATCAGCCATTTTTATTTTTTGTTCTATTACGGCATTCACCACACATGATAAGTATTTTTATATTTTAGCACATTGTCGGACGCTGTGATATCAATCATGTTTATTTTAATTATGTAAAACTGGGAAAAAGTTTGTGGGGCGAGGGGTTTATATAAACCTTTTTTTTTACTTTCATTTTGAGTTCCATTACCTGAACATGCAACTATTTGCAGTCTATGTAAATTTTACTGATTGTAGGCAGGGCTTAAAAGGCAGTTTACTATGGTAGGTCTGGGAGCCATCCACCGCAACCTACTGGAATCCTGTGATTTCACTGCAGGAGGTTCCGATCACAGACAGAGGGAGCCCCCTCCTTCTCGCCTCTAAGATGCTGCGGACGCTATTGACTGCGGCTTCCGAAGGGTTAAATTCCTGTGAATGGAGTTTAGTTTGATCCATTGCAGCCAGGTATCAGCTGTATCACAAATGGCACCCACTGCGTATGGAGCGGGCTCAGCTCATGAGCCCACTCCATACATTCCTCCTGCATGTATGGCGTATATATTTGCCATTAAGGGGCTAATGGTTGGGAAAAAACATTTGACCACTAAGGTAGGCTGAAGAGTCCCTCATATTGTTAGGAGCTTCTTGAAACTGGTGTTTTTTTGCCACTGACTCGGAAACAGGTATTACAATGTGTATCCAGAGACATCCCAAGATTAGATGAAAACCTTTCTACGTGTCTTAAGGGAGACTTCAGACATGCTGAACTTCCGAATGAATAACAGAGGTATACAGTGCTATACTCAGCTATCTCCATCAGTCCCACATCCCAACTGTGTTGAGGCTTCCTCAGGAAAAAAAAAAACAACACACAAGAAAACCAACTGTCTGTACATGGACCTTGCTGCTCATGGTGCTGCACCCATACTAATGGGGTGGTCCGTTCACTGTTGATACTGATCATCTCAGGATGTGGTTTTGCTTTATTGATGTGTGTTTCCTGCCTCGGACTCTCATTGTTTGTGCCTCTGTATTATGTGAAAACTCTTTAATAAATATACAATTATAACTGTGGAGTCAGTTGACCAAAAATCCAACTCCAGTAGCTCCAGTTCCCACAAGAATGGCTCATCATGTATAACAGTAGTAATAACAAATTTACTGTAGTAAAATCAAGTTACTTAGATAGAATCTAAAATATAATTATTGGAATACAACGTCTGAACAAAAAACTTTTATAAATTGTAAAGAAGCAACATACTACTGTGCATTCTATACATGGAATGTTTTAAACTGAAAGGGGTTGACCGGGCTTTTAATACTGATGAACTATGCTCAGGATAGGTCATCAATATCAGATCAGCGGGGGTCTGACACCTGGCACCCCCACTGATCAGCTCTATGTGGAGACGGCGTGCGCAGTACGCATGTGCAGTCTCCCGCATGTGCAAATGTTCTGCATTTACCCAATCAATTATACAATATGAATAATATATATTTAATCATGTCATTTTGAAGCCAGAGTTGGAACATTCCCACAACCTGACCACCCAAATTTGACTTCTACTCCATCTCCACGGCCAAAGACAAAATCCCTTAAAATGACATAGAAGAGAAGGATCAAAAAAGTCACAAAAATAGAAAATTATGAATGTATGGTCTCCCAGTGTATTCTTAAAAGTAAAGTTTATTTCTTTATGTAAACTGAAACAAAAGGAAAAGTCTAGAAATCAGAGCTAGAAGTTCACTCGGGGGTCCTGCCAATTTGGCCAGAACTACTTTCATCACATGATTCAAAATCACAGGAATATTAGTCATCAAAACATGCTGATGCTTTTAACATAATAGAAACCTGCTTTAGAAATAGTTTCTGAGAAGCTCTGAACACGAGTTCAATGGTATTCTCAAAAAATATTTATTTACTCTATTTGTACATTTAAAAAAATGTAAAAATTATTCATTTTGAATCACTAAAATAAAATAAAAAGTTCCTCTGTATAGCTATTGCTGTTACATACTGGTTATGGTGCCCCAGTGTTCTGAATCCTTCTCAACACCGTTCTTTTAATAAGGTCTACTGCACACGACCGTATCCATTTTGCAAAATGCGGACCCGCAAAATATTGACACCTTCCATGTGCAGTCCACATTTTTCTCAGTCATTTTACATATACCCATGCTGGGTGAGAGAAATATCTCGGCAAAAGACAACTTTTCCCATTTTTTTATACAAAGTTGGCATTTGACCGAGATATTTCTCTCACCCAGCATGGTTATATGTAAAATGACACCCCAAAACACATTCCCCAACTTCTCCTGAGTACGGTGATACCACATGTGTGACACTTTTTTGCAGCCTAGGTGGGCAAAGGGGCCCACATTCCAAAGTGCACCTTCAGGATTTCACAGGGCATTTTTTACACATTTTGATTTCAAACTACTTCTCACACATTAAGGCTCCTAAAATGCCAGGGCAGTATAACTACGCCACAAGTGACCCCATTTTGGAAAGAAGACACCCCAAGGTATTCCGTGATGGGCATAGTGAGTTCATGGAAGTTTTTATTTTTTGTCACAAGTTAGTGGAATATGAGACTTTGTAAGGAAAAAAAAAAATAAAAAATCATTTTCCACTAACTTGTGACAAAAAATAAAAAGTTCTATGAACTCACTATGCCCATCAGCGAATACCTTAGGGTGTCTACTTTCCGAAATGGGGTCATTTGTGGGGTGTTTGTACTGTCTGGGCATTGTAGAACCTCAGGAAACATGACAGGTGCTCAGAAAGTCAGAGCTGCTTCAAAATGCGGAAATTCACATTTTTGTACCATAGTTTGTAAACGCTATAACTTTTACCCAAACCATTTTTTTTTTACCCAAACATATTTTTTTTATCAAAGACATGTAGAACAATAAATTTAGAGAAAAATTTATATATAGATGTCGTTTTTTTAAAAACATTTTACAACTGAATGTTTTTTTGCAAAAAGTTCGGTAAATTTAGATTAATAACAAAAAAAGTAAAAATGTCAGCAGCAATGAAATACCACCAAATGAAAGCTCTATTAGTGAGAAGAAAAGGAGGTACAATTCATTTGGGTGGTAAGTTGCATGACCGAGCAATAAACGGTGAAAGTAGTGTAGTGCAGAAGTGTAAAAAGTGGCCTGGTCATTAAGGGGGTTAAGCTAGGGGGGTTGAGGTGGTTAAAAAAGAAATGGTTTTCCATATATTGCCTTTGGAGCTGTAGCACTCGATAAAAGCCACCAATTAATTCTAGCATTACATAATACAGTGCATGTGGAAAGTCTTCAGACCTTTTCCCCTTTCTTCAAATTTAGTTATTTTGCAGCCTTGTGCTAAAATTTAAAAAATCAAGTTTGCCCCCCATCATTCTGCTTTTAGAGGGTGAAAAGAGAATTTTAGAAATGTTTGCAAATTTATTAAAAAGAAAAAACTAAAATTGTGCATGGCCATAAGTATTCAGTCAGACCCTTTGCTATGACGCTTGAAATGTAGAGGGCCTCCCATCTCTCTAGATCATCTTATTCGGATATTTCTACACCTTGGTTGGGGTCCACCTGTGGTAAATGCAGATGACTGGAGCTATCCTAAGGATAGATTATCAATATGGTGATCTTGGAAAACCCCTTTAGGCCTGCTGCACATCTGTATCTGTTTTGTCCACAAATTGCAGATCCGCAGAATACAGATAAGATCTGAGTGCATCCCGCAATGTGCGCAGGAGCCACTGTAATGAAGTCACAAAACAGGTTCTATAATTGCGGCTCCGCTGCGGACATTACACAGATGACATCCGTGTGCTTGCAAGTTTTTTTGAGGACCTATGGGAATGAATGGGTCTGTCTGTGATCCGCAAAAAATGATCAGAGAATACGGTTGTGTGAATGAGGCCTTATTCTATTACCTACTAGATGACACTGGTATAACCATCAGATACCAGAGGTATTATTTACTGAAACCCAGTGTTATGTGGGTACTATGGAAAGTATTCAGGGACCAGGGTGCCAGACTAGTGGCACTGATGAAAGGGAGACCATACCTCCCAACTTTTGAAAATCGCAAAAAGGGGCAATGCGCACCACATTAGGACCTTTTTCCATAATAGGCCACGCCTCTAACTCCGCCCAGATCACAATTACTGACCCCATCACAACTGCAGCAGTTGGGGATCGGTCAGGTGAGTGTAAGTTCCTTTATGTTTACAGCCTGTGGGGCCCCTGGGACGGGCTTGAATATCCATAGAAATATTAGCACATAAATCATCAGATTACAGGTATTTTAAGGTAGAAATTGCACCAAATAATGAAGTTATGGCCTAATATACAGGTAGAGGCCATACAGATAGTCAATGTATTAATGCACATTAATGTATTGGGTCCCCAGGTCAAAAAGAGGGACATTTAGGTCAAAGAGGGACACTTGGGAGGCATGAGGGACATGGGTCAAAGAGGGACACTTGGGAGGCATGAGGGACATGGGTCAAGAAGAGGGACACTTGGGAGGCATGAGGGACATGGGTCAAGAAGAGGGACACTTGGGAGGCATGAGGGACATGGGTCAAGAAGAGGGACACTTGGGAGGCATAAGGGACATGGGTCAAGAAGAGGGACACTTGGGAGGCATGAGGGACATGGGTCAAGAAGAGGGACACTTGGGAGGCATAAGGGACATGGGTCAAGAAGAGGGACACTTGGGAGGCATGAGGGACACGGGTCAAGAAGAGGGACACTTGGGAGGCATGAGGGACACGGGTCAAGAAGAGGGACACTTGGGAGGCATGAGGGACATGGGTCAAGAAGAGGGACACTTGGGAGGCATGAGGGACACGGATCAAGAAGAGGGACACTTGGGAGGCATGAGGGACACGGATCAAGAAGAGGGACACTTGGGAGGCATGAGGGACATGGGTCAAAAAGAGGGACACTTGGGAGGCATGAGGGAGTCCTGAATCAGAAGAGCAGGCCAGTGCTATCCGCAGAGCAGCACAAGCCTCCCGGCAGGCCTCACCCCGGCAGCGGCAGGCAGACAGCACACAGCCGCCCCCGACTCCCCACAAGCACGGCGGTCACGTGACCCCGCCCTCCTGCGCAGGTATGCCCTGCTACAAGCGCCCCGATATCCGGGTGCACTGGCCTCCTGCCCCCGTCCCCTTAGTTACACGTCACCTGCCACCTCAGGAAGGAAGGCGCTCTTACCTGGGGGCTGTCTAGCAGTGCCTCCTCCAACAGCAGCTTATCCACTGCCGGCATGTTGTCCTCCTCACGGCTGGTACGGAATTATTTAGCTGGGTTCAATCAATAACAGCCCTTCCTTCTGGAGCTCAGCGACACGTACTGAACTGACGAGTGTAGCTATGGCCGCTAGTAGGCGGCAGAGCTCCTGTCTGGTAAGAATGCTGCTCCGCACCGTCCAGACAGGGGCACAGAGGGTTAACTCGCACGTGTTGCTACAGTGTTCCAGAAGAAAATAGCTAAACTTTATCAAACTAAAAAAATTATCCCTTTAGTAAAAAAAAAAAAGCTGTGAGGGGGTGAATCTGACAGTCACCCCCCACCTGTGCTGCGGACCTATATTTCAATACGTGGTGCACAGAACAGTAGTACCACCCCAGATGTGACTGGGATTCTGGTATTGGATAAACCCAGCACCTTAACCACATCCAGATTAGTGCGGGGTCCCTGCCCACAAATGGGCTAATGTATGGTACCTAGATCTCCCATGACCCAACCTCTGATAGACTGCGATCTAATATAGTACAACTGGCCCTGCTCGACGCGTTTCTAAACTATCTGTAGGGAGTTTGTCATCAGGAGCATATATGGGAATAGATACAGAGGCGCCCAACATGCAGAGAGAATTGGCGTTTACTGCACGTGGATCGCGCAGCAGCACCGGCACTGCAGGGCCAGTTGTTCTATATGAGATCGCAGTCTAGCAGAGGGGGGAGATACGGATCCGTTTGTATTATCTTTAGGCCTCATGCACACGACCGTTGACTTTCAATGGGTCAGTGGAAAAATCGGAAAATGCACCGTTTTGCAGCCGAGGCCGTGATCCGTGTATCCTGTCCGTCCAAAAAATATGACCTGTCCTATTTTTTTGACGGACAACGGTTCACGGACCCATTCAAGTCAATGGGTCCGTGAAAGAACACGGATGCACACAAGATTGGCATCCGTGTCCGTGATCCGTGGCCGTAGGTTGCTTTCATACAGACGGATCCGAAGATCCGTCTGCATAAAAGCTTTTTCTGATCTAAGTTTTCACTTCGTGAAAACTCATTTCCGACAGTATATTCTAACACAGAAGCGTTCCCATGGTGATGGGGACGCTTCTAGTTATAATACACTGCAAACTTTGTACAAGACTGCCCCCTGCTGCCTGGCACCACCCGATCTCTTACAGGGGGATATGATAGCACAATTAACCCCTTCAGGTGCGGCACCTAAAGGGGTTAATTGTACTATCATATTCCCCTGTAAGAGATCAGGGCTGCCAGGCAGCAGGGGGCAGCCCCCCCCCCTCCCCAGTTTGAATATCGTTGGTGGCACAGTGTGCGCCCACCATCGCCCCCCCTTCCCTCCCTCTATTGTAATAAATCGTTGGTGGCACAGTGTGCGCCCACCATCGCCCCCCCCCTTCCTCCCTCTATAGTTAAAAATCGTTGGTGGCACAGTGTGCGCCCACCATCGCCCCCCCCCCCTTCCTCCCTCTATAGTTAAAAATCGTTGGTGGCACAGTGTGCGCCCACCATCGCCCCCCCTTCCTCCCTCTATAGTTAAAAATCGTTGGTGGCACAGTGTGCGCCCACCATCGGCCCCCCCTCTCTCTATAGTAGTAACAACCATTGGTGGCAGTGTGCGGCCTCCCATTTCCCCCCCCCCCCCCCCCCACAGTAGAAGATTCATACTTACCTGCTTGCTGTTGCGATGTCTGTGACCGGCCGGGAGCTCCTCCTACTGGTAAGTGACAGTTCTTTAGCAATGCGCCGCACAGACCTTTCACTTACCAGTAGGTGGAGCTCCCGGCCGGTCACAGACATCGCAGCAGCAAGCAGGTAAGTATGAATCTTCTACAATTGTACTATTGCTAAGTAACCATGGCAACCAGGGATGCAGTAGCTTCCTGGTTGCCCTGGGACTCCGATCGGAACTCCGCTGCCACCAATGATGGGGGGGGGGGGGGAATGGGAGGCCGCACACTGCCACCAATGGTTGTTACTACTATAGAGAGAGGGGGGGCCGATGGTGGGCGCACACTGTGCCACCAACGATTTTTAACTATAGAGGGAGGAAGGGGGGGGCGATGGTGGGCGCACACTGTGCCACCAACGATATTCAAACTGTGGAGGGGGGGGGGGGGTCTGCCCTCTGCTGCCTGGCAGCCCTGATCTCTTACAGGGGGATATGATAGTACAATTAACCCCTTCAGGTGCGGCACCTGAGGAGTTAATTGTGCTGATCACGGCCCCCTGTAAGAGATCGGGTGCTGCCAGGCAGCAGGGGGCAGTCATGTACACAGTTTTTCAGTGTATTCTAACCTGAAGCATCCCCATCACCATGGGAACGCCTCTGTGTTAGAATATACTGTCGGAAATGAGTTTCACGATGTAGCTCATATCCGACAGTATATTCTAACGTAGAGGCGTTCCCATGGTGATGGGGACGCTTCAAGTTATGTTCGGGTGTCCGCCTGGCCGTGCGGAGGCAAGCGGATCCGTCCAGACTTATAATGTAAGTCAATGGGGACGGATCCGTTTGAAGATGACACACTGTGGCTCAATTTTCAAACGGATCCGTCCCCCATTGACTTTCAATGTAAAGTCTGGACGGATCCGTCTGAGGCTACTTTCACACTACTGTTTTAACAATATAATGCAGACGGATCCGCTCTGAACGGAGCCACCGTCTGCATTATGAACACAAGTGTGAAAGCAAAGGGACTCCTGACTTTACATTGAAAGTCAATGGGGACGGATCCGTTTGCAATTGCACCATATTGTGTCAACGTCAAACGGATCCGTCCCCATTGACTTGCATTGTAATTCAGGACGGATCCGTTTGGCTCCGCACGGCCAGGCGGACGCCAAAACGACTTTTTTTTTCATGTCCGTGGATCCTCCAAAAATTAAGGAAGACCCACGGACGAAAAAACGGTCACGGATCACGGACCCACGGACCCCGTTTTTGCGGACCGTGAAAAAAAACTGTCGTGTGCATGAGGCCTACATTGTGGGTCAGAACGGATCAGTTTGGCTTAATTTCATCAGACGGACGCCAAAACACTGCAAGCATCCTGCCAGGCCACGCTCGCTTCAAAGTCGTGGTCTGGCAGGGGTGGCAGAAATGGCACATTTCAGTTTAAAAAAAAAAGAAAAGTCTAATTTTAGTGCTATTGGCATTAAAATGTCTCAAATTGAGATAAATAGGCGAATAATCAAGTTTATATTTTTTTAAAAAGTCACATTTTACAAGTGGTGTGCGCCTTTTGATATATGAGGTCAAAGAAATCACCACTTTTGATCTGTAATGTTAGAAAAAAAATTGTCGTAGATTACGCCATTATTGTTAAATGTCCCACATGGTCTGCATGTTGCGGACAAGTATAGGACATGTTCTATCCTTTTGTGGAATGGACATACGGATGCACAAAGTACATGGATCATCCATGACATACGGATGCACAAAGTACATGGATCATCCATGACATACGGATGCACAAAGTACATGGATCATCCATGACATACGGATGCACAGAGTACATGGATCATCCATGATATACGGATGCACAGAGTACATGGATCATCCATGACATACGGATGCACAGAGTACATGGATCATCCATGACATACGGATGCACAAAGTACATGGATCATCCATGACATATGGATGCACAGAGTACATGGATCATCCATGACATACGGATGCACAGAGTACATGGATCATCCATGAAATACGGATGCACAGAGTACATGGATCATCCATGACATACGGATGCACAAAGTACATGGATCATCCATGACATACGGATGCACAGAGTACATGGATCATCCATGACATACGGATGCACAGAGTACATGGATCATCCATGACATACGGATGCACAAAGTACATGGATCATCCATGACATATGGATGCACAGAGTACATGGATCATCCATGACATACGGATGCACAAAGTACATGGATCATCCATGACATACGGATGCACAGAGTACATGGATCATCCATGATATACGGATGCACAGAGTACATGGATCATCCATGATATACGGATGCACAGAGTACATGGATCATCCATGACATACGGATGCACAGAGTACATGGATCATCCATGACATACGGATGCACAGAGTACATGGATCATCCATGACATACGGATGCACAAAGTACATGGATCATCCATGACATACGGATGCACAGAGTACATGGATCATCCATGACATACGGATGCACAAAGTACATGGATCATCCATGACATACGGATGCACAGAGTACATGGATCATCCATGACATACGGATACACAGAGTACATGGATCATCCATGACATACGGATGCACAAAGTACATGGATCATCCATGACATACGGATGCACAAAGTACATGGATCATCCATTGAATACGGATGCACAAAGTACATGGATCATCCATGACATACGGATGCACAAAGTACATGGATCATCCATGACATACGGATGCACAGAGTACATGGATCATCCATGACATACGGATGCACAAAGTACATGGATCATCCATGACATACGGATGCACAAAGTACATGGATCATCCATTGAATACGGATGCACAAAGTACATGGATCATCCATGACATACGGATGCACAAAGTACATGGATCATCCATGACATACGGATGCACAGAGTACATGGATCATCCATGACATACGGATGCACAGAGTACATGGATCATCCATGGCATACGGATGCACAAAGTACATGGATCATCCATGACATACGGATGCACAGAGTACATGGATCATCCATGACATACGGATGCACAAAGTACATGGATCATCCATGACATACGGATGCACAGAGTACATGGATCATCCATGACATACGGATGCACAGAGTACATGGATCATCCATGACATACGGATGCACAAAGTACATGGATCATCCATGACATACGGATGCACAGAGTACATGGATCATCCATGACATATTGATGCACAGAGTACATGGATCATCCATGGCATACGGATGCACAGAGTACATGGATCATCCATGACATACGGATGCACAGAGTACATGGATCATCCATGACATACGGATGCACAAAGTACATGGATCATCCATGACATACGGATGCACAGAGTACATGGATCATCCATGACATACGGATGCACAAAGTACATGGATCATCCATGACATACGGATGCACAGAGTACATGGATCATCCATGACATACGGATACACAGAGTACATGGATCATCCATGACATACGGATGCACAAAGTACATGGATCATCCATGACATACGGATGCACAAAGTACATGGATCATCCATTGAATACGGATGCACAAAGTACATGGATCATCCATGACATACGGATGCACAAAGTACATGGATCATCCATGACATACGGATGCACAGAGTACATGGATCATCCATGACATACGGATGCACAAAGTACATGGATCATCCATGACATACGGATGCACAAAGTACATGGATCATCCATTGAATACGGATGCACAAAGTACATGGATCATCCATGACATACGGATGCACAAAGTACATGGATCATCCATGACATACGGATGCACAGAGTACATGGATCATCCATGACATACGGATGCACAGAGTACATGGATCATCCATTGAATACGGATGCACAAAGTACATGGATCATCCATGACATACGGATGCACAAAGTACATGGATCATCCATGACATACGGATGCACAAAGTACATGGATCATCCATGACATACGGATGCACAAAGTACATGGATCATCCATGACATACGGATGCACAGAGTACATGGATCATCCATGACATACGGATGCACAGAGTACATGGATCATCCATGACATACGGATGCACAGAGTACATGGATCATCCATGACATACGGATGCACAGAGTACATGGATCATCCATGACATACGGATGCACAGAGTACATGGATCATCCATGACATACGGATGCACAGAGTACATGGATCATCCATGACATACGGATGCACAGAGTACATGGATCATCCATGACATACGGATGCACAAAGTACATGGATCATCCATGACATACGGATGCACAAAGTACATGGATCATCCATTGAATACGGATGCACAGAATACATGGATCATCCATGACATACGGATGCACAGAGTACATGGATCATCTATGACATACGGATGCACAGAGTACATGGATCATCCATGACATACGGATGCACAGAGTACATGGATCATCTATGACATACGGATGCACAAAGTACATGGATCATCCATGACATACGGATGCACAAAGTACATGGATCATCCATGACATACGGATGCACAAAGTACAGGGATCATCCATGACATACGGATGCACAAAATACATGGATCATCCATGACATACGGATGCACAAAGTACAGGGATCATCCATGACATACGGATGCACAAAGTACAGGGATCATCCATGACATACGGATGCACAAAGTACATGGATCATCCATTTAATACGGATGCACAAAGTACATGGATCATCCATGACATACGGATGCACAGAGTACATGGATCATCCATGTGCTTTCCGCATCCATATGTCCGTTCTGCAAAATGTGAACCATGGACCCATCGAAGTCAAGACAAATAAAATGTAAACAACACACAGTCGTATGTATAAGGCCTGCACTACAGTAATACACTTGTATAGTGTATTACTGTAGTGCAGCGGCGACATGAAGCGCGCGAAATGACGCCGTGCGCTCCTGCTCTAAACAGGAATCCAGCCCGGCATACCACGGACCGCTCTCAGCCGCGGAACACGGCCGTGTGCATTCGGCCATAGTGAGCCAAAACCAGGCGCATTTTAAAAACACAGAACAGGTACAAATTGGGGATAGCGAATCAAATAATTTATCCGTAAGGGACTGCCCATCTTCAGACGATTCCCCACTATGCCAGCAAATTACCATGGCCACATATGTCACATGGCCTTGATAATCTTGTACATGCGCTGTTATAGCAAGTATTAGAGCATGCACACATGCCTCCCAAGTGTCCCTCTTTTGGGGGAGCAGTCCCTCTTTTTGACCAAATTCCCTCTTCCCCTCTTTGATCCTTAAATATCCCTCTTTTTGACCTGGAGAACTAATGCATAAATGTGCATTAATACATTTACTAAATTGCTCCTTACTAAAATATCTGTAATCTGTCGATTTATGTATTTAAATGGGTATTAAAGCGCAAGGAAAAAAATTGTCCCAGGGGCTCCACAGGCTGTAAAAAAATAAAAGGAACTTACACTCACCTAACTGATCCCCAACTGCTGCAGTTGTGACGGGGGTCAGTAGTTATGATCTGGGCGGAGTTAGAGGCGTGGCCTTGTATGAAAAAACCTGCTGTGGTGCATGCAAATTTATTGATGCAGATTTCTAAGCATATGATCCACATATCTGCTGGTACTCGCAGAAGTGGTGCATGCGCAACATTATCAAGGCCACGGAAAATGTGCTGTCATGCTAATCTGCTGTCAGAGGGAGCGTCTACAGCGGTCACTCCCTCACAAGTGTAAATTCACTCAGATGAACAAATTGATTTGCTTATCTCTAGTGCAAATCTTTCCATTATACCTAAAGGTTGAATTTAAACTTACCAATAATTGGCCAGATTATCGGGAATGACCATTCCTGCGAACTCTCGTTCCCGATAATCTGGCCATTTAAATGTCCTGCCGATCACCCGAGTAATCAGTGGCAGTATCACAAGCATTCATACAAACACATTAACTGCTGGAAGACCACCCTTTGACTGTATATACGCCCAGGTGGTCAGCACATATCTCTGCATGGACATTTTGAAACGTGACCACAGCTGTGCGCTAATCATTTTTTCATAGTTTTTTTCACATCACAGGATGTGCCGATGAGCAGCTGTTTAAAGTGTAACCGTCATGTTTTCATTTAAAAAATCTATTTTAGCATATGTTACTGCTACAGCAGCATTATGCATAAAGCAATCTTTAGTTTCTTCACATACCACTGTTTTCTTGAGTTTTTCCCTTAGTTACAGCTGTCTAAACATTTACAATATGAGGACCTTCTCAAGATGGCTCCTCTGCCAGTTCTCTGAAGCCAAAACTGCTTTCCCTCACTTCCCATACACACATGCTGTAGCCAGCAGCTCTTTGCCAGCCAATCAGATTGGATTACTGAGAGACACGCTTACTCACTCTGAAGCCTAAGGGTCCATTCACATGTCCGCAAAATGGGTCCGCATCCGTTCCGCAATTTTGCGGAAGAGGTGAGGCCCCATTCATTTTAAATGGGGCTGGAATGTGCTGTCCGCATCCGCATTTGTGGATCCGCACTTCCGGATCCTCTCTTCCGTTCCGCAAAAAAATTCAACATGTTCTATTCTTGTCCACAATTGAAAAGGCATTTTCTATGAGCGTGCCGGCGATGTGCGGTCCGCAGAATGCACATTGCCGGTGTCCGTGTTTTGCAGATCCGCAACATACGGACTAGTTAATGCAGGACAGCCCCTCCATCTTGTTAGCCGGAGACAGTCAAGCCCTAGCAACGGTCTTTTAAGGGAGCAGTGGAAAGGGACAGGGGATATTAATGAAAGCTGTTATTATAAGGTAATTACAGATCTTTCGGCAATCATTAACAGACTTAGGCTCCTTTCACACCTGCGTTCAGGTGTCCGCTCGTGAGCTCCGTTTGAAGGGGCTCACAAGCGGCCCTGAACGCAGCCGTCTGGCCCTAATGCATTCTCAGTGGAGGCGGATCCACTGAGAATGCATCCGCCTGACAGCGCTCAGCCTCCGCTCCGCTCAGTGAGCAGACACCTGAACGCTGCAAGCAGCGTTCGGGTGTCCGCCTGGCCGTGCGGAGGCGAGCAGATCCGTCCAGACTTATAATGGAAGTCAATGGGGACGGATCCACTTCAAGATGACACCATATGGCTCAATCTTCAAGCGGATCCGTCCCCCATTGACTTTCAATGTAAAGTCTGAACTGATCCGCTCAGGCTACTTTCACACTTAGAAAATTTTCTAAGTTATAATGCAGACGGATCCGTTCTGAACGGATGCAAACGTCTGCATTATAGGAGCGGATCCGTCTGATGAAACATCAGACGGACCCGCTCCGAACGCTAGTGTGACAGTAGCCTTAGGCTCCATTCACACGTCCGCAGAATGGGTCCGCATCCGTTCCGCAATTTTGCAGAACGGGTGCGGACCCATTCATTCTCTATGGGGACGGAATGGATGCGGACAGCACACAGTATGCTGTCTGCATCCGCAATTGCATTCGTATGCATTCAGTTTCCGTATTTCCGTTTTTCCATTCCGTTGAAAGATAGAACAGGTCCTATTATTGCCCGCAAATCACGTTCCGTTCAGTCCTAGGGGCTCAATACCGGAAAAAAGCTGATCAGTTTTGTCCTAATGCATTCTGAATAGAGAGCATTCCATTCAGTATGCATCAGTTCAGTCCCTCTTACGTTTTTTGGCCGGAGAAAATACCGCAGCCGGATTCGGCCCGAGTGTTTTGGAAAAACGGACCCGGTCTTCTGGTCTGCACATGCGCAGACCTTTAAAAATGTAAAAAAAATACCGGATCCATTTTTTCGGATTACACCAGAAAGACGGATCCGGTATTGCAATGCAATTGGGTTTACATACAGATTGTCGGATCAGGCAGGCAGTTCCGGCGACAGAACTGCCTGCCGGAATCCAGCAACGCAAGTGTGAAAGTACCCTAACTCAGGTATACATGCCTAGCTCTAATAAACTAGCAAATAAAAAATATATGACAGTTACACTGTCACCGGGATTTTGTGTATAGAGCTCAGGACATGGGTTGCTAAATGGCCGCTATCACATCCGCAATACCCAGTCCCCATAGCTCTGTGTGCTTTTATTGTGTAAAAAAAAACAATTTGATACATATGGAAATTAACCTGAGATGAGTCCTGTCCCTGACTCATCTAACGTACAGGACTCATCTCAGGGTAATTTGCATATGTATCAAATCGGGTTTTTTTACACAATAAAAGCACACAGAGCTATGGGGACTGGGTATTGCAGATGTGCTTGCGGCCATCTAGCAACCCATGTCCTCAGCTCTATACACAAAATCCAGGTGACAGGTTCCCTTTAAGCTTCAATACACTAACAGTATGATCCCACTGTGTGGCTAGCTGCATGTGGCCAAGCCATGTTGACCCATGGCAGCCAATGGTTGTATGTTTTTACTGCAAAATTATGTGGCTGCTGTGAGTGGGCAAGGCTTGGCTACATCATGGAGTCGTACCCTAAGCTTCTGAGCTGTGTGCCTTTAGAAGTGCACTGTATTCATGACAGCAGATGTCTGGACCTACTTTTCAGAGACTTTTTGCTGGATTGAGGTACAGCCAGTGAGTTATTGTAGTGGCACCCGACATGCCATTAGGCCGCTCCTAGTAGTAGCTTGCTTGGTAGTACCTATCTGACCCTTCTGGAAATAGTGTCTCTTTCCAGTTGCAGAGTGTGTCTTACTGGAGCCCTCCTGAAGCATGCATAAGAAAGCCATTATGTACCCACATACATAAGGCTGGCAGCCACCTGGACACACTGGGTAGCCCTCACTATACACCAAACCGTAGCGGGCTTTTCTGTATTGATTTGTTGGACACAAGCTGGATCTCCATCTCCTGAAAACCTCTTGCCATCCAGTTCTAGTCTCCAGTCAGGGGCGTAGCTAGAAATGACTGGGCCCCATAGCAAAAAAATGTATGGGCCCCCCTCCCGGATCTCCCACCCCCACATACCTCTCAGACCTCCCACCCCTTCCAGAGCTCCCACCCAAACACCCCTCCAGTACCTCCCACCCTAGCATCCCCACACTCCTCCAAGACCTCCCACCCCAACACCCATCCTAAATCTCCCACCGCCAGTCCCCAGATATAATGGTCCAGACATCAAGTGTCCTGCTCCCCCCACAATTTAATGGTTTATACCTTGGAGATCCTGCGGCTCCCCCCTCAATAAATTAGTCCAGACCTCCAGGGTCCTGCTCCCCCTTCTCCCAAGATATAATGGTCCAGTGTTCCCCCCTATATAATGGTCCAGACCATACCTCCAGGTCCTGCTCCCCCCTCCCCCCTTCTCATTAAATGTACTGGTCCAGACCTCCAGGGTCCTGCTCCCCCCTCCTCCTTAGATATAATGGTCCAGGACTCCAGAGTAAATTTTACCAGTCCCAGAGTCAGCCAGCCCTCACCTCACAGCCACTTGAACGTCTGCGCGCCCACACTCCAGCAGTGCTGCCAGGCCCAGCAGCACGGAGCTTCGCTGTACGCTCCGCCTCTTCCATTTCCGGCCAGTAGGACTGCCGCCCAGACTAGGAGCGGGACTACTCCCTCTCTTCACTGCAGGTACGCCTCTCTGCCTCCAGCTGCCCCCTATCGCACTGCCCACAGCCTACAGGCCCTGCAGATAGTGCCTTCTCTGTCTGTCCTGGAGGGGCCTGCGACCCCTGTAGCTATACAACATGAATTAAAAAAATTATAATAATCCTCAGCAGGCAGCCCGGGCCCCCAATGGCGTATGGCCCCATAGCCATTGCTATGGCTGCTATGGTGATCCCTACGCCCATGTCTCCAGTCTTATTCTATAAATATTCAGTGCATCATTTTTTCTTTCCTGCCTATTTGCCCGCCCTGAATGTGTCTTCCCTACAACCATAATGTCCTATAATGGTGACAAAACAAAATAAAGGAGTTATCCCGTATGAATAAGTCTGCATCCGTTCTGCAATTTTGCAGCATGGGTACGGATCCAGTCATTTCAATGGGGCCACAAAAGAAGCGGACAGCACACCATGTGCTGTCCACATCCGTAGCTCCGTTCCGCAGCCCCGCAAAAAACATGGAGCATGTCCCATTCTTGTCCGCAATTGCGGACAAGAATAGGCATTTTCTATGATAGTGGCAGCCATGTGCTAATTCGCAAATTGTGGAACGCACACTGGCCGGTATCTTTGTTTTGCGAATCCACAATTTGCAGATCCGCAAAGCACTACGATCATGTGAATGTACCCTTAGACACGTTAAAAACGGACACACTGTCACTTTTTCATGGCCATTTTTCAACCATTTATGTATTTATTTTCTGGCTGTATTTCCATTTTTAATGGGCGTTTTGAATGAGGTAAGTGATTTTTTTTTTTAACCCATAAAAGGCTATATTGAACTAGCGTACCCATGTTTAACGGCCATAGGATGAGTGCACTCCTCTCTAAGCGGCCGTTAAAGATGTGAAAATGACCAAAAATAGGATATGTCCTATTTTTTTGACAGACACTATTCACTGGCTATTAAAAAAAACAGCCATTTGAATAGCCCCATAGACTTTGGTGCAAAAAAGTCACAAAGCCATTTGTAACGTTTGCGTGCATGTAGCCTTACCTAAAGACACACAATAAAGTCTCTATGGTCTTTTATGGGATGCTGGAGTTTTTTCGTTGCCTTCCAAGTTTATCAGTTATGTTTTCCACACATCTTCTGTGCATCTGGGACCACAGAGCAGGTGAGCTATAAAAACTATGTTCTGTGATAAGAATCAGTGCCCTAGAAATGTCTTCTTCTCAACAGCATTCAACTCATGAGTTAGAGGTTATATAACGGAATCAAAGGAACACCAGGGGGCGCCATAGCAGGGATGAAGAAGGCTCCTTGCTGTTTAATGGGATTGTCCAACCAAGATGAAAAATGAATTACAGACAGGAGGGCATACACAAAATTTAAGAGAAAACTAAATAAAAATCACTCACCTTTTGAAAGTTCAGCCGTTCCAGCATAGCACAGTGGTCACATGCTTTTCTTGCTGCAGTGTTAGTATAGATGGGAACAGAACATCATTACTTCCAATCATAGGGAACCAAAGAAGGCAGGAACTAGTGCTGCGGTAATGGAATTTGGACTGGTGGTTTGTTATTTTTATTTTATTTTTTCACTTTTTTACTCACCTCCCTGTCTGTAATTAATTTTCCATGTTGGTTGGACAACAACTTCAATAGCTAATTTATCAAGAGTTCAAGACTCAGCCTTACTGGTTTTTGTGACATGTGTGGTAATGTGTACAGTAAAGTGCATAGTAGAGGTATGGTGGGGGTGTGTATCTCACCCATTTTTTCAGTTTAGCTGGGTGAGAACTGAAATCCAGAAATGGTATGCTGTTTTTTATTAAAAGTTGTATGGGCTGGATTTCTTTGGGCTGGGTGACAGGTTGGTAGTGGGAGTCTTCCAGTCCACACCCCTAGTCCATTACAGGTTCCCTGGCCAGCTGGGATAAATCAACCCTCTGTGTATGAGGAAGAGAGCCTACAGAGAGGGAAGCCTGAGAGGCTTGTGTGGTCACAGCCAGGAGGGCTGTTAGACTGGACTACTTAGTGAGGCTGGATATCTCCCCTGGACTTATGTTTGGTGAGGTGATCTGCTAAGGGTTGGAGCCTGAGACCCTGTGGGTAAACTGTGCTTTAGAGGTGAGTCAGGGAGAAGACCTCTGTATTAGCTAGTGCCTAGACGGGCAGGTGTTTATTTTGGTTTGGATTTATGTTTGTGCTGGTGCTAAAGTGTCAAAATAAAGCACCATTTGGACTTGAACCCCGTTGTCAGAAGAGAAGTCTATGATTGTGACCCCCTGTGAGAGAGCGATCCCTTATACATGATTGAACAGAATTGTTATCTGAGTCACAATCTAACTGTATGAACAACACACAAATACTGTTTATATCTTTTAATGAGCATATTGAGTAAAAACATTCATAGTGCAGGGAGAAAAAGTAGTAAACCTTTGAATGTAATAACCTGTAGATCCCTCTTTAGCAACAAACCCCTTCACAGAATATTTCCTGTAGCTGCAAGAAAGATTTGAACAACATTGAGGAGAAATGTTTGGCCATTCCTCGCTACAAATGTGTTTCAGTTCATCAATGTTTCTGGGATGTCTTGCGTGCACAGCTCTCTTCAGGTCATGCTATAGCATCTCAATACAGTTAGGCTACTTTCACACTTGTGTTCAGAACGGATCCGTCTGCATTATAGTTTAGAAAAAATTCTAAGTGTGAAAAGTTGCTCAGACGGATCCTTCCAGACTTTACATTGAAAGTCAATGGGGGACAGATCAGTTTGAAAATTGAGCCATATTGTGTCAACTTCAAACGGATCCGTTCCCATTGACTTACATTGTAAGTCTGGACGGATCCGTTTGCCTCCGCACGGCCAGGCGGACATCCGAACGCTGCAAGCAGCGTTCAGGTGTCCGCCTGCTGAGCGGAGCGGAGGACAAACGCCGCCAGACTGATGCATTCTGAGCGGATTCGCATCCACTCAGAATGCATTAGGGCTGGACGGAAGCGTTCGGGGCCGCTTGTGAGAGCCTTCAAACGGAACTCAAAAGCGGAGCCCCGAATGCTAGTGTGAAGGTAGCCTTAAAGGGGTACTTCGGGAATTAAGAAAATGAAAATACTTAAATATTACTTTATTATAAACATTCTCAAATACCTTTCATTATTTATAATAGCTGGTTTTGTCTAGGGAGCAATCAGGGGAAACAAAATGGCCGCTGTCCTATTAGTACACACAAAACCTGTCCTGATTACACATGAGGACAAGTACTTTACAAAATTGAGGTAAAGAGCTGCCTCCTTGTCCTCCTCCTCTCTGTTTGTCAAGGATTATGCTCCTGAAAACAGTGATAAGAACTTTAGCTAAATCTCTGGGGAATTTAGTTCATGAGGAGACAAAGTACAGAGAGGATGGACAGGACAGTCTGTGGTAATGGAGACTGCATACAAGAGCTGCTGCTCATGATCGGCACCTCACCCTCCTCTCATGTCTCCACATCATCTCCATTCCCACAGAGATTCACCTGTATTCAGGATCATGATTCCTGACAAGCAGAGCAGAGAGGAGGATGACGCAGCACTATGGCTCATTCTGGTGAAGTAACTTGTCCTCCTGTGTGATTAGGACAGGTTTTAAATATACTGATAGGACGGCGGTCATTTTATTTCTCCTAATGATTGCTCCCTAGACAAAACAAGTCATTCTAAGTAATGAAAGGTATTTGTGAATATATTTATTATAAAATTTAAGTATTTTAATATATATATTTTTTTTATTCCTGGAGAAACTCTTTAAGGTTAGGAGTCTGAGTTGTCCATTCCAAAACAAAAATCTCTTTCCTTTTTAACCAGTATTTGGTATATTTAATTGTGTCCGCTGGGACTTTTATTTTGCGTTGTTGCATAACCCAACTTCTTATCAGCTTGAAGTCATAGACTGATGCTGTTACATTCTCCTGTATAATGTTTTGATACACCTTAGAAATAATTATTTCCCCAATGATCACATGGTGTTCCGGCCCTGAGGCAGCAAAGCAGCCCTAGAACAAGATGCACCCTCCACCATGCTTCACAGTTAGGGCTCATGCACACAACAGTATTTTGCGTTCAGTATACTGGCCGTTTGAGTTCAGTATGCGGTACATATACTGAACCATTCATTTCAGTGGTTCAGCAAAAAAAAAAACTGGAGTGTCTCAGTGTGCATTCCGTTTCAGTATTTCCGCACCGTGAAAAGATAGAACAGGTCCTATTCTTGTCCGCAAATCACGGTGCTTGGCTCCATTCAACTCAATGGGTCCGCAAAAAAAAAAAAAACTGAACACATACGGAAATACATCCGCATGTCTTTCGTATCCGTTCCGTTTTTGCACTAATAGGACGGCGGCAATTTTATTTTTCCTGATGATGGCTCCCCTGACAAAACGAGCCATTATAACTAATTAAAGGTATTTGGGGATATATTTATAATAAAGTAATATATAAGTATTTTCATTTTCCTAATTCCTAGAGAACCCTTTTAATAGAAACATATTTTGGCTATTAGCTCTTGGAGATTAACCCAAAGGTTCACTTACTTTTTTTTACATGTACTCATGTTGTTAAATACAAGACATAAAAGGTACAACTGTTTGACTATAATTGTCTATAACAATCAGAACACATATTCTTACTAATAAATCAATCCAGAAATCCATGTGATTCAAAAGGGTCCATTTACTTTTTCTAGCAAATGAGTTCTAATATTGTCTCTGACAAAAGCGTGGTGGATTACTGAATAACCATTTCTAATTATTTCTGTTAGGGATCAGTGAATGTGGGCCCAATCTACCAACTAACCAGCAATTACTAACCGTGGTATTCACACTTTAACCTCTATACCGCTTACTCCTGGGACAGTCCTGGTGTAGTTGACAACTGACCCACTAGGGGTGGTGACTCCGGTGCAAGCACACCGGGAGCTCAGGATATAAAAAACATACCAGAAATGCAGGAAAATCACAGGTACAGTTTATTTTCTGCACATATACAAATATCACAAGTAACATACAGGTATGTTTGCAATTCTGGTAACATATATTGTTGGGCACTGATGGTACCATTTGTAAAAACGTGCTGACAGACTCCCTTTAAGAGGCTGGAGATGAGTGTGCGCCCTAAGGGAGCATTAGGCAGGAGCATGGAGGCAGCAACACGGAGAGGATGCTGTTGACGATGATGCCGGATGGCATAGTGATTGGCACAGCGTTCGTACTCACAGGGGACAGTAGCAAGGCAGCAGGCACGGACTGCAGATCTAACAATTTCCTAAAAATAGCATCATTATTCATTTCAGTATCACCATAAATCATCAGTCAAGATAAAACATGCACAGAACTCAGACTGTGCACTATGCCCAGACATACTTCCTTACATGGAGAGCTGAAATTCTAACAACATTTGTGTTTTTTTGAAGTTTCCAGCAAAGTGGCCTTTGTACTCCTAACCTCAATTATTTCAAAATAATGTAAGTTAACAAAGATCATGAACTTTGAATAGAGTGTGATCTCAGGCGCGATGCAATATTGGATCTTGTTAAAAAGATCCTATCAAACTGTATTGTTTTATGATATCTAGGATCACTTCCTACATGGAAGTCTCCACCACCGGTCATCTCCAGACCATCTTCAGTGTTTCTAGAAAACTTTAAAATTTGTTGGTTACGCTTCTCTTTGCTGAATTGAATGCTTTTCAATGTTTCTAGAAAACTTTAAAATTTGTTGGTTACGCTTCTCTTTGCTGAATTGAATGCTTTTCAATGCACACATGTCACCTCCATGGTTTAACAACTACATGTGGACCCAGAAAATGTTAGCCATTTGATCAACTTCAAATTAACTTGATATCTCTTGTACATTTATAATATGTTTGGAGAACGGCTACAGACCATCGGTGAACATGATGTCGGTTACATGAAGGGCTACAATACAGCAATTAAAGGGATTGTGCAGTGGTACAATATTGATGACCTGCCCTCAGGGTAGGTCATCATTATCAGTTCGGCAGGAATACATTCAGGGGTGGGGTTCCGATTTTTAACAACAGGTTCCCTACTCAACGGTGGACATGCGGCGTCACAACATATTTACATATACATATATTGTATATATGCAACATACATACACACATAAATATACCATATACATGGCACACATAAATAAAAACACCATATATACACACACACACCGCCCAACTTTTAAAAAGACTAAGGCGCTAAACTATCAGTGGTGCGCAAAGCGCGCTGTGACAAATTTTTTAAACACTAGGCCACACCTCTAACTCCACCCAATGTCTATCTGTACATGTTCAAATCCTGCCTAGTCTCCATTGTGCCCCCCACACAGCAGTTATGCCAGATCTGGGACGATTGGGAGGTATGCATACATAGACTATATAGCCACTACACTCACATATATCATGTATACAAAACACTCACATAACTACATCACATATACGATACACTATACAGTATATAAATTACACTTATTACACACATGCTACAGTATATATACCTACTCCACATACATTTTATACACATTTTTTACCTAGCACTAAAGATATATTTGCATACACATTACAGTCGTGGCCAAAAGTTTTGAGAATGACACAAATATAAGTTTTCACAAAGTTTGCTGCTAAACTGCTTTTAGATCTTTGTTTCAGTTGTTTCTGTGATGTAGTTGAATATAATTACACGCACTTCATACATTTCAAAGGCTTTTATCGACAATTACATGACATTTATGCAGTCAGTATTTGCAGTGTTGGCCCTTCTTTTTCAGGACCTCTGCAATTCGACTGGGCATGCTCTCAATCAACTTCTGGGCCAATTCCTGACTGATAGCAACCCATTCTTTCATAATCACTTCTTGGAGTTTGTCAGAATTAGTAGGTTTTTGTTTGTCCACCCGCCTCTTGAGGATTGACCACAAGTTCTCAATGGGATTAAGATCTGGGGAGTTTCCAGGCCATGGACCCAAAATGTCAACGTTTTGGTCCCCGAGCCACTTAGTTATTACTTTTGCCTTATGGCACGGTGCTCCATCGTGCTGGAAAATGCATTGTTCTTCACCAAACTGTTGGATTGTTGGAAGAAGTTGCTGTTGGAGGGTGTTTTGGTACCATTCTTTATTCATGGCTGTGTTTTGGGGCAAAATTGCGAGTGAACCCACTCCCTTGGATGAGAAGCAACCCCACACATGAATGGTCTCAGGATGCTTTACTGTTGGCATGACACAGGACTGATGGTAGCGCTCACCTTTTCTTCTCCGGACAAGTCTTTTTCCTGATGCCCCAAACAATCAGAAAGAGGCGTCATCAGAGAATATGACTTTGTCCCAGTCCTCAGCAGTCCATTCACCATATTTTCTGCAGAAGATCAATCTGTCCCTGATGTTTTTTTTGGAGAGAAGTGGCTTCTTTGCTACCCTTCTTGACACCAGGCCATCTTCCAAAAGTCTTCGCCTCACTGTGCATGCAGATGTGCTCACACCTGCCTGCTGCCATTCCTGAGCATGCTCTGCACTGGTGGCACTCCGATCCCGTAGCTGAATCCTCTTTAGGAGACGATCCTGGCGCTTGCTGGACTTTCTTGGACGCCCTGAAGCCTTCTTAACAAGAATTGAACCTCTTTCCTTGAAGTTCTTGATGATCCTATAAATTGTTGATTGAGGTGCAATCTTAGTAGCCACAATATCCTTGCCTGTGAAGCCATTTTTATGCAACGCAATGATGGCTGCATGCGTTTCTTTGCAGGTCACCATGGTTAACTATGGAAGAACAATGATTTCAAGCATCACCCTCCTTTTAACAGGTCAAGTCTGCCATTTTAACCCAATCAGCCTGACATAATTATCTCCAGCCTTGTGCTCGTCAACATTCTCACCTAAGTTAAGAAGACGATTAATGAAGTGATCTCAGCAGATCCTTTAATGACAGCAATGAAATGCAGTGGAAAGGTTGTTTTGGGATTAAGTTAATTTTCATGGCAAAGAAGGACTATGCAATTAATCTGATCACTCTTCATAACATTCTGGAGCATATGCAAATTGCTATTATAAAAACTTAAGCAGCAACTTTTCCAATTTCCAATATTTATGTAATTCTCAAAACTTTTGGCCACGACTGTATATTCAGTGTCATCATACATACAGGAGAATACAGCGCCTCATACCTCTTACATCCAGTGACTTTTCCTGTAGACCTTCTCTTTCATCATCTTCTCCTTTCAGACCAGACTGCCATGATGATTTTCACCCATCTCTCATCTCTGCAGTTTGAAAAAAAAACAAAAAAAACGACATCTTAGGTTCCTACTTTTCCAATACTGTGCCCGCTGTGCTCACCAATGCTATACTACAGAAACTGTACACCTGAAAATACTAGTACCACACAGTGCCCCAATACTGTGCCTGCTGCGCTCCCCAATACTATCCAGCAGAAACAGATAAACCCTCTCATAATACTAGTACCACACAGATAGTACCCTTCAATAATTATTGGCACACACTGCTCTAAAATAACTGCACCCAGCAAATAGTGTCCCTGACACTAATAGTGTAAACATTATGTCCCCCAATTACTACTGGGGAACTATGGGGAACATGATTACTATTATGTTATGGGTACTATGGGAACATTATTACTTCTGGGGCACAGTGGGGACATTATTACTACCAAGTGGACTCTGGCAGATAATTATTACTATTGGTGGGACTTTGGGTAGCACTATTACTGTGGGGGCGCACACTTAAAATGAGCAGGAGTACAAAGAATGTCCCTTATAATGTGTGCCGGTACAAAAAATGTCCCCTAATAATGTGCACTAGTACAAAAATGCCACCTTTCTGTGTACTAGTATGAACAAATTCCCCCTCTTAGTGCCCCCAGTTGAGCTAATGTCCCCATAATGTGTGCAAGTATTAAATACCCCAATATAATGCCCCCAGTAAATACCCACATAGTGCTCTTCTCCCCTTCCCCATAGTGTCCCCCATAATGTGCCAGTATTAAATGCCCCTATATAGTGCCCCAACTAATGCCTCCCTAGTGCTTCTTTCCCTTCCCAATAGTGCTCCCATAATGTGCCTGTATAATATACCCCCATAGTGTTCATCCCCCAAACTCCATAGTGTCCCCATAATGTGCCAGTATAAGATTCTCCCATAGTGTCCCCCATAATGCACCAGTATAAATGCTCCTTCTTAGTGCCCCCAGTAGATGCCCCCATAATTTACCAGAATAAATGCTCTTAGTGCCCTCAGTAGATGCCCTCATCGTGTGCCAATATAAATGCCCCTTTTTAGTGCTCCCAGTAGATGCCCCATAGTGCTTCTAAGTTCTGCCCTCCCCTGTAGTGCCCACCATAATGTGCCAATTTAAGATTAAGATGCCCCCATTATGTGCCAGTATAGAATTCCCCTAGACAGTGCCCCCAAAGTGTTCCTTTCCCCCTATAGTGCTCCACTGTGCCACAGAAAGAAAAAGAAAACCACTAATACCTCCACGCTGACAGCGATGCAATGCCGGCCTTTTCCGGCCTGTGTCTCGCTGTACACTGCCCAGCTCAGGCGCCATGATGACGTAATCTCGCCTCCCGTACCGGCCTCTGATAGGCTGCAGGGACAAGGGTACAGGGGACCGGAAAGGGAGACATCTCTCCCTTGCCCTTTCTGCAGCATTAAAGGGCTTCTGTCACCCCCCAAAACTCATTTTTCATTTTTGGGCATATTAAAATCCTTATTGGACGACTATTCCCTATATAGGGCTCTTACCTTGCTCTGTGGCTTGGTTTAACAAAAAATCGATCTTTTAAAATATGCAAATGACTTCACTACCAGCAAGTAGGGCGTTTACTTGCTGGTAGCCACCGCATCCTCCTTTAAAAAAAACGCCCCCTCCTCCTGTTGATTGACAGGGCCAGCGAGCGCTCTCCTCCTCCAGCTGGCCCTGTCTGCAATTCAAATCCCGCGCCTGCACCTCAATCGGCGCAGGCGCTCTGAGAGAAGGACGCTGGCTTTCTCAGCACTCCCTCAGTGCGCCTGCACCGATGACGTCACCTCTAAACCCGAAAGAGAAGACGTCATTGGCGCAGACGCACTGAGGAAGTGCTAAGAAAGCGAGCGTCCTTCTCTCAGAGCGCCTGGCCGAATGAGGTGCAGGCGTGGAATCTGAATCGCAGATAGGGCCAGCCGGAGGAGGAGAGCGCTCGCTGGCCCTGTCAATCAACAGGAGGAGGGGGCATTTTTTTGAAAGGAGGATGCGGTGGCTACCAGCAAGTAGACGCCCTACTTGCTGGTAGTGAAGTCATTTGCATATTTTAAAAGATCGATTTTTAGTGAAACCAAGCCACAGAGCAAGGTAAGAGCCCTATATAGGGAATAGTTGTCCAATAAGGATTTTAATATGCCCAAAAATGAAAAATGAGTTTTGGGGGTGACAGAAGCCCTTTAATCTGTATTGCTGTCCTGAGGACGGCGATACTGATGAATTTAGGGAGATGAGCGCAATGGAAGAGCTCATCTCTTGCTGCTCTGCCACTGCTGCCAGAACACCGGATAGGGACAGTAACACGGTTCTCCGATACGGCTGTAATTTTAACAACCAGATCTGGAGACCTGGTGGGAACCGGTTGAATCCCATGCCTGAGTCCAACTCCCAGCACCCTTGCTGATCAGCTGTGTGAAGAGGTAGCGACACTCATGCAAGCTCTGCTTTCTCTTCAGAATGACCTGTGTGCCATCTCCTTCTTACAGGCAATGCTTCCTGGGAAAAGGTATTGTGACACAGTGAGAGGTTTGGTCTGGGAAAACAGGTATTTTCCTCCCAGCATGTGCTGCTGGGCTCATTTACAGCCAGGTGAGGTCAAATACCGGACCTATTTATTTATTTATTTTAATTCTTTTTTATTGTTGTTATGCCACGATCACTCATCATCATCAGAGACACAATGATAAAACATTACATTGTAAGTACAGTTGCAAATTTCTCATTTAACAGCAACAGTTGAAATATGGCAAACACAAATTTTTCTTTTTTTAACCTCCCCCCTCCCTTCTCCTCCAGTTCGCTCAATGTCACCCATCGAGCTTCCCGCTCATGCAACAGATCTCCTATCTTCTTCACCCATTTGATCGCCCAGGATTTAAAGTGTTTATCGCTATTCCCAGGAGAGAAATTGGGGTTGCCCTGTATAGGAAGGTGTTTAGGAAATTGGTAGGAAAGACCGTATAATTTCCTGATGTTTTTCCAAGCGATAATTGTGTCACGTAAAATCAATGACCTCCTTGCCATACAAGGGAGTTTAGATATCCCGGTATGCAAGAGGGCCATCAGATCCCATGGAGCTGCAAGCTGTCTTTCTATATCTAAATTGGAGTAGTAGGACGTCGCATTGGCCCAGTCTATTATGTGCCTAATGAAGCATGCTAGGTTGTATCCCCGTAAATCTGGGAAGTTAAGTCCACCCTGTCCCTTATGTAGCTTAGGTTTCTTTAAAGAGATTCTAGCTCTTCCCCCCCCCCAAGAAAACGGACACATTTTTTCTCTAGTTCCATCACATCTGCATGGCGTAAAAGCAATGGAATAGTTTGGAGAGGGTACATCAGCTTCACCGCCCCCATCATTTTAATCAGATGGCAACGCCCCAGAGAAAGGGGCAGGTTTTACCACCTCTCTAAATCACTTTTTATCTTTGTTATCAATGTAGGGTAATTTAGCTGGTAAATAGAGTGGGGAGATCTTCCTATTTTGATCCCTAGATATGTGATTTGTGATGAGGCTCTAGTAATCCCAAGCCCCAGGGATCTAACATAAGACCCTTCGTTGCCCTGAGTTAATGGTAACAATTCACATTTGGATATATTAATCGAATAACCGGAATATTTTCAGAATTCCTTCAGCAGTTCCATCACTTTCCCCAGATGGTCTTTTGGAAATTACATAGTCTGCGAATAATGCTGCCTTCACCTGAGCTTCCCCAACTCTAATCCCCTCGAACACATTTAGAGCTACACAATTCCCTAGCTAATGGTTCTAGTGCTAAATTAAACAAAAGGGGCGATAAGGGGCAGCCCTGGCGCGTCCCCTTCTGGAGATTAAAGGGTTTTGATAAAAAACCTTCGGTATATACTCTTGCCTTCGGGTTTTGGTACATCTGGGATAAGTAAGTCCTGAAAGCCCCAGAGAACCCCATCCTGTCCAGTACCGCTCCCAGCCATGTCCGACGGACATTATCAAACGCTTTCTCAGCGTCCAAGGTGAGCATGGCTGGGAACTCCCCCCTCATGGGCAAATTATGCACCCTGTCCAGAACTGTTAAAACTGTCCTAATGTTCGTCACTGCAGACCTACCCTGGACAAATCCCACTTGTTCCTTCCCTATCAGTTGGGGCATTATTTTGGCTAGACAATCTGCTACGATCTTAGCCAAAAGCTTGGCATCAACATTTATCAGGGATATGGGCCTATAAGACCCTGGAAGCAAGGGATCCTTCCCCGGCTTGGACAGTGGTTTAATATAGGACATGTTTTCATTGTCTAATGCCATTCGTCCTTGAAAGACTCCGTTAAACAGTTCAACAATAACTGGCGAAATCTGGGTTATTAGTGCCTTATAGTATTCCCCGGTAAATCCGTCTGGCCCTGGTGCCTTAGAATTACCTAAGTGCTTAATAGTTCCCTGCAGTTCTTGTAAGAAAATCTCTGAATTTAAATTTTGGAGTTGTTCGTCTGTAAGTCTAGGTAATTTGACCTTGGAGAGGAGAGATCCCGACATATCACATTGCACCTCGTCTTTATATAGGGCTTCGTAGTACATTCCCACCGTAGAGTTAATTTTCGCTGGATCATGAGTTATGTTACCCTTAGGATCCCTCAAACTTGCGATATGCTGGGAAGATCTCATCCCTTTCGCTAGATTAAAATAACATAACAAAAACAGAGACAGGTGCACTATGCGGTCTTACTAACCCTCATACTGATGTAAAATTAAGAATTAGCCAACATATCCTGCTTGGAGGACATGTCTGAGCCCGAACACCACGCCAAGGTTTCTGAAGTAGCTCGGGAACCTAACGCTAAACCTACCTGGGCCGTATGGGCAATACCAGGAGACAGTGGGTGAATTACAGGTGCGCAAGGTCCGAATCTCAAAGCAATCTCCCAGTAACCTCCAGCATGTGACCATGCATACAGTGGGAGGAGGCAGAGAGCTCTGAGCCCCACCCAAGACTTACTGATATAGCCCGGGCCTCACATGTGCACCAGAATGCTGCCTGTGGATGCAAATAAAGGCACATTCAGACTAGGAGTTTCTACACCTCCAAAAATTCAGAATACAAACTACAGTACAGTAGTTTGTAGTTTGCTTTCGCTAGATTAGCCAGTAATTTCCCAGACTTATTTCCATATTTATACAGACGTGGACAAAATTGTTGGTACCCTTTGGTCAATGAAAGAAAAAGTCACAATGGTCACAGAAATAACTTTAATCTGACAAAAGTAATAATAAATTAAAATTCTATAAATGTTAACCAATGAAAGTCAGACATTGTTTTTCAACCATGCTTCAACAGAATTATGTAAAAAAATAAACTCATGAAACAGGCATGGACAAAAATGATGGTACCCCTAACTTAATATTTTGTTGCGCAACCTTTTGAGGCAATCACTGCAATCAAACGCTTCCTGTAACTGTCAATGAGACATCTGCACCTCTCAGCAGGTATTTTGGCCCACTCCTCATGAGCAAACTGCTCCAGTTGTGTCCGGTTTGAAGGGTGCCTTTTCCAGACTGCATGTTTCAGCTCCTTCCAAAGATGCTCAATAGGATTGAGGTCAGGGCTCATAGAAGGCCACTTTAGAATAGTCCAATTTTTTCCTCTTAGCCATTCTTGGGTGTTTTTAGCGGTGTGTTTTGGGTCATTGTCCTGTTGCAAGACCCATGACCTGCGACTGAGACCAAGCTTTCTGACACTGGCTAGTACATTTCTCTCTAGAATTCCTTGATAGTCTTGAGATTTCATTGTACCCTGCACAGATTCAAGACACCCTGTGCCAGACGCAGCAAAGCAGCCCCAGAACATAACAGAGCCTCCTCCATGTTTCACAGTAGGGACAGTGTTCTTTTCTTGATATGCTTCATTTTTTCGTCTGTGAACATACAGCTGATGTGCCTTGGCAAAAACTTCGATTTTTGTCTCATCTGTCCACAGGACATTCTCCCAGAAGCTTTGTGGCTTGTCAACATGTAGTTTGGCATATTCCAGTCTTGCTTTTTTATGATTCGTTTTCAACAATGGTGTCCTCCTTGGTCGTCTCCCATGTAGTCCACTTTGGCTCAAACAACGACGGATGGTGCGATCTGACACTGATGTTCCTTGAGCATGAAGTTCACCTTGAATCTCTTTAGAAGTCTTTCTAGGCTCTTTTGTTACCATTCGGATTATCCGTCTCTTAGATTTGTCATCAATTTTCCTCCTGCGGCCACGTCCAGGGAGGTTGGCTACAGTCCCATGGATCTTAAACTTATGAATAATATGTGCAACTGTACTCACAGGAACATCTAGTTGCTTGGAGATGGTCTTATAGCCTTTACCTTTAACATGCTTGTCTATAATTTTCTTTCTGATCTCTTGAGACAGCTCTTTCCTTTGCTTCCTCTGGTCCATGTCGAGTGTGGTACACACCATATCACCAAACAACACAGTGATTACCTGGAGCCATATATATGGGCCCAATGGCTGATTACAAGGTTGTAGACACCTGTGATGCTAATTAGTGGACACACCTTGAATTAACATGTCCCTTTGGTCACATTATGTTCTGTGTTTTCTAGGGGTACCATCATTTTTGTCCATGCCTGTTTCATGAGTTTATTTTTTTACATAATTCTGTTGAAGCATGGTTGAAAAACAATGTCTGACTTTCATTGGTTAACATTTATAGAATTTTAATTTATTATTACTTTTGTCAGATTAAAGTTATTTCTGTGACCATTGTGACTTTTTCTTTCATTGACCAAAGGGTACCAACAATTTTGTCCACGTCTGTACAACCTGGTTTCCATTTCAGTAAGCCTCAATGACTCTGTCCTTCAAACAATTCTCAAATATCTGACGTTCAGCCCATCTCTTTTTTATTAATCGCAGACGGGTTATCAGTATAAGCAAGATAAGCCTCTCTAACTTTTAGACTTGCTTGATTGAAAGAGAGCTGGGCCTTCCTCTTGATACCATTCATATAACCCATTATTTTCCCTCACATCACAGCCTTATATGCGTTTCAGAACAAGTCTGGGGTACTCACATGAGCTTCATTATCAGCCTTGTATTCCTCACACCATATATAAAGTTTTTCTACAAACTCCTCCCTTAAGCACAAGTGGGAGGGAAAACGCCAAATATAGTCTGGCCCCTTTGGATATGTATCCATAAGGATCAGAGAAACTGGTGCATGGTCAGAAATTACAATGTCCCCAATCTTCGCCAGTTCCACCCTGTGCATCAGGAAGTGAGGTAGAACTATATAGTCAATTCTAGACCAGGAAGATTGCGGGGGTCGAGTAAAACATGAAGCTCCAGTCATCCGGGTGAAGTTGGCGCCATGGATCTATCAGTCCAGTGCCCCTCATCAACGGCTGTAGAACCTTATCCTGAGGCCCCCCCCCCCCCACTCTGTCACCTACTCGTCTCCGATCCTCCACCCCTTTAACCACAGAGTTAAAGTCACCTCCAATAATTTTGTTTATACATGTGTCACCTAGCAAAAACTTCTCCAGGTCTCTGAAAAAAAGACCATTGTTGGAGTTTGGACCATATATGTTATAAATGCTGTACTGTGTGTCTTGAATTTGTAAAAGTACCTGTGCCCACCTACCCTGTGTATCCATAGATTGCTGTACAATAGTACAGTTCAGTTGCTTATTAATCAAAATTAGTACCCCCGCCTTCCTGTGGTTTGCCGGAGATACTATTACTGTATCCACCCACATCTTCTTCATCCTAGCAAAATCATTCTCCCCCAGGTGGGTTTCCTGCAGGAGAGCAACATCAGGTTTGAGCTTTTTGAGATGTCGGAGGATCATCCCCCTTTTATGGGGTGATCTAAGGTCCTTGACATTCCATGAGACTATTTTCATATTGCATTTCTTAACACACACACACTAGCAACTCAATTTCTTATTACAATCAGAGAGGTAAAAATACTGTAAATATTATTCCCTACCCCTAGGATAACCCTTCCTGCCCTACCCACTCAAAATACTTTCCCCTTAAGTTAGAGCAGCAACTAACTTAAATCTCTTAAACAGAACTTCCTTTTTTCTGGGTTGCGACCCTCGTCCACCTTTCTGAGCTTTAACTTTGAAACTGAGATACCCAGAACCCCTCAAGGAAATGGGCAACAACCATAACAATTCAACCGCGTATGAATAAGAACACAAAACTCCTAGCAAAGTCAGCTAACAGTATCATCGGGCTCTCCGTCTCCTAGGACGGCAGATTGGAACTATCTATCCTGTGGACATCATTCTAATTATTCCTATGATGGAGAAGGGATATTCGTGCCAGACACTGGTATCTGCTATATACTAATCAGTCATCTCCTCGGGTCCGAGGAGTCGCCTCCCATGGGAGATCTTTTACGCCCAGTCCCAGTTCCACGGACTTTGTCTTGGCTGGACTCATGTCTGCGACGCTCCCCTTTAGGCCCATCATGGCATGGTGAACGGTTCTCCTTGTCTGCTCCGAGCGTCCTGCATGCCTTCGATTTTGCAGTGAGTCCATCATCTCCTCCGCTGCCGACGGTTCATGGAAGATAATAGTAGAGCCATCTGCGTGGGTGACCCAGAGTTTAGCAGGGTACATAAGCTAGAATTTTATTTGCCTCTTATGTAGCATAGAACAGACATGACTGAACTCTCTCCTTTTCTTCGCCACCGCCGATTAATAATCTGCAAATAGTAGGACGTCATAGCCTAAGAGCTTTAGTGGGCCCTTCCTGATTCTGAATGCTTTAAGGATCGCCTTCTTGTCCCCATAGTCTAGCAACTTCATTATCACCTGGCGTGGTCTCTGAGCATCACTAGACGGCTCATTAGGTTTTCTCGAACGGGACTCAGGCATGGGTCCAATCCTATGAGCCCGCTCCACCTTATGGCACCCTTCAAGTCCCAGTGCCCGCGGGAGGTCCAGTTCACACAGACCTTTTAAAGCCTGCGGTTTAATAGACTCAGGGAGGCCCAGGAGGCGTAAATTGTTTCGCCTTGAATGGTTTTCTAAGTCTTCCACTCGGTCCCACAGTACATCATTTTGTTTGGTCAGTTTGTTTATTTTATGAGTGTACTTGGCATTGTCTGTCTCCAGAGATAGAGTCCTATGCTCCAGTTCCTCTATTTTCACATCATGCTGCACAATGGCCTCATGTAGTTGTTGTAATGAGGCTGACAGCGTTTTTGTTAGGGTCTCCCTAATATCTGGAGCCAGGTGTGTGGCCACTTCAATGGCTAGAGATTTATAATCTATATTAGGGGGAGCAGAAGGCACCGAATGACTCACCTCTTTCCTGTGTCTCCAGCACTGGCTCCGGTAAGGGAGAGCGCACATCCGCCATCTTGCCCAGCGCTTCTCCTGCACTGTTGTTGGAAGTGAGGCTCTGACTACCGCTGCGCAGGAGATACCGATCCATGGAAGGAATACTGCGGTAAGTCAGGGGTCCCGGTCACTCGATTATTATCCCCTCCGGTCGCTATAGGGGAAATGAGAGCTGTTTGCAGGTGGGCGAGTGTCGGAGCTCCTTCACTCCACTGCTCGCATCCCAGCGCCAGAACCGGAAGTCCCGGACCTAATTCTAAATGCCGGTCCGGGTTTTGGCAGCACCTTGCTGTCCTTAAATATGCAGCTGGGCTCAGAAGCCATGTCTCTGTTTTGAGATCTGGACGCCTTGTGTGTGGATGAAGGCTTGCTACCTGTTTGGCGTGAAAACAGGTTGGTGCTGCTATGGTCAAGGACTCTTTGAATTGCCGCATGGTGTGAATTACCACCAACATCGCAAGGTGACTTTTTGCTTGATTATGACTGCTTGTTTTGTCACTTGCCTAAAGTGTGAATAAAATACTGAACCGTTGGATCCAAAGAATTTGTTGTTGCCTCTATACTGCGTCCGCTAATCCTGTCTACCAGAGCAAAACCCCACAGTATGCAAATTAGTTCTCCTCCAAAAGGAAGAAAATTTCCCATACCATCTACAGATAGTCATCCTGTAAGTCAATATATGACCCATTCAGGAATTTATCCTTAATCATTCCATAGAAGGGCGCTGCTTGGCTGGGTAAGGCTTTTGATAGAGCTCTTAGTGAGTACTGTTTTTTGCTGTGGCACAGAGTGGCATAGAGAATCTGACAATGTTCCCTGGAAAAACTAGCTGACATTGAAGAGACAGTTTTTTTCTTCTGGAGGAGAGATTATTTGCACACCTAAGTGTAGCAGATATTTTACCTTGTGAGTTTTCAATGTTCCATTTTAAGTTTTAAAAAAATTGCAAGAATTTACAAGTAACTTCTCCATCAAGGTCAGTGCCTTGGAACACAGAAATCACAATAACACCCTTTCATGCTATATCTCAGAATTGAATATTGAGACATTTTAAATTCCCCAAGAGACAATGTGGCTATTGTTCTACGAATTCTTATGTTAAATGGCTGCTTTTTACTCTTCAAACCCTTCGCTCATCAGACATTTGGCAGATACAGCAACAGATTAGCTACAACAGTTAAAGAGGACCTTTCACTTGTATAAACTATGTGAACTGAGTATGCTGCCATATAGAGCGGCGCCCGCGGATCTCACTGCACTTACTATTATCCCCAGGCGCCGTTCTGTTCTCCCGTTATAGGCTCCGGTACCTTTGCTCCTTAAGTTATAGCAGGCGGGTCTTCCGTTGTCCTGTGGGCGTCTCCTTCTCCTAGGCTGCAGCGCTGGCCAATCGCAGTGCACAGCTCACAGCCTGGGAGAAAAAAACCTGCTGTCCGCATTTTTTGAGGACCCTTTGAAATGAATGGGTCTTCATCCAATCCGCCGAAAGAATGGAATGGACACGGAAACAAAATACGTTCATGTGAATGTAGCCGTAGATCTGTGTCTGTCTGCTTCCTTCCACCGGTCTAGAATGAGGAGTCATTCATAGTACTCAGGGCCAAAAAGATCCTGTCTGTGATGTCTGACCCCTTACAACCTTGCGGGATGAGAGAGAAGTATTCATTTTTGTTGAAAGCAGGGAATCATTTACAATTTTGTTCCGTTTTTAGTCAATGCCTAACATTGTGAGAAGCATTTTCATGTTAGAAAGAAGGGAGAATGTACCTCTGAACCTCAAAGTCTGAATAAGACAAATGACTATAGGGCTCACTATTTATCATAGGATTTTCTTTTAGTACACTGACGACTACTAAACTGTGACAATCATCGCCAGTGTATCAAGACATGACCGTTTGCATTTCTGTGAATAAGTCACAAAAAGATCCATAATAATATGAAAAATGTATGGTCATCTAGCAACTCTATATTCCGCTTTTCACTCATCTGTGTGACATGTGAGTGGTGGCTACAACTGGTCAAACATCAATGTAGCAAGCACACCAAACTCCCAGGTGCAAATTTACTAAGCCTGCAGCGTACTTACCAACGTTTAGGTTGGTAAAATCGGGGCATCCAAAACCTTGCCCCTGGAAATGCCCTGACTCCATCCAGAGACGCCCATTTACAGGTCGAGTTATTGTTAGTCCCGCACATTTCTGGCTTGGGACAGTCCAAATTTGCTGGGAATATCTCTGAAAATCAGGGACAGCAACTATGCTGCAGATGGAGTACACTTAGACAGGCTATGTAGACCTGCACCAGATTTATCATAGGGGCTTAATGATAATTGCGGTGCAGGGATAGACTCTATTGGTTGACTTTGAGATAGAATTTTATGCCAGAATTGTGGTACAATTTTGTATACATAAAGTCTATCTGAGTTTTCAAAAAAGTTTGCATAAAGTTTGCATAATGGCTCTGCTTCTTTGTACAGTCATAACTATGAATGAACAGGTCTTTTTTGGGCTTCCCTAATGTCTCTGTCTTCTCTGTCTCTTTTACCAGGGACAGATCTGGCCTAACAGGCAGTGGACTGGAATTTAGGTGGAAGTGAGACCCCTAGTGGCCAGTACTTCACAGCTTTTTTTCCAGGTGGATGCAGGCAGATTTTTAAAACAAAGTGATTTAGAAATGTGTAACTTACACCATTATCTATTTAATATTTAAATTAAATTGTTTGAATATACAGGACTCCTTAAAGGGGTTCTGCACTTTCGTTTAACGGATGATCTATCCTGTTTGAGAAGGCAGCAGCGCTGCAGCCTTCTCACTGTTTACCGCCGGCCCAGTGTCGTCACGGCTAGTATCAACTAGCATGGGAGCGGCTAAGCTCCATTCAAGTGAACAGAGCTTAGCTCCGCCCACGCTAGTAGATACTAGTCGTGACGTCAGTGGGCCGGCGGCAAACAGTGAGAAGGCCGCAGTGCTGCTGGAGCGCCGCTGCCTTCTCAAACAGCTGATCGGCGGGGGTCCCGGGTGTCGGACCCCTGCCGATCAGAAGCTGATGACCTATCCAGAGGATAGATCATCAGTTAAATGAAAGTGCAGAACCCCTTTAAGTCCTGTCCCCTTTCATATGAAGTATCTTCCATCCCACAAAATCCCACCCCCTTGTTCAGCAAGTCAGAAAAAAGTTTGGAAACCCTAGTTGCATCAGATTGCATTGAAATAACTACAAATTTCACCACTTTTTTAGGCCTCTTGCACACAAACGTTGTGCATCTGCTCCGTGCATTTGCGGTCCCCAATGCATGGGCAACATCCATGCGGCGGCCGGGACAGATCGAGACCCATTCCACTTAAAAAGGGTCCGTGATCCGTCCGCACCGCAAAAAAATGGAACAAGTTCTATTTTTTTGCGGTGCGGAGGCACAGGCAGAAACACCACGGAAGTACTCCGTAGTGCTTCCAAGAGGTTCCGATCAGTGCTTCTGTTCTGCATCTCCGTGATTGCGGACCCATTCAAGTGAATGAGGCTGCATTTGTGATGCGGAGTGCACACGGGCCGGCACCATCTTGGATTCCCGCAGCGAGCATTGGAGCAGTGTCGGAGGTGGCGGCTCAGGATGGATGAAATATATAATTCCTTATATATAAGTCCATATATAATTTATACTCCGATATATAGTCATCCTGTAAGTAGGATATGTGCTAACCTTTTGCCTAGTGGGCTAAGTGCTGATTCTACTGGCTCTTCAAGCACTGGACGGCCTGGAGCAGCAGCTACACCTGCCAATGAGCCTCCTCGCTGTCTGCACGGCCAGCCGTGTGGCAGTCAGCTACACGCCTACACCTGCCAAGGAGCCTCCTTGCTGTCTGCACGGCCAGCCGTGTGGCAGTCAGCTACACACCTACACCTGCCAAGGAGCCTCCTTGCTGTCTGCACCGCCGAGCCGTGTGGCAGTCATCTAGTAGCTACACGGGCCAAGGAGCCTCCTCGCTGTCTGCACGGCCAGCCGTGTCGCAGTCAGCTACACGCCTACACCTGCCAAGGAGCCTCCTTGCTGTCTGCACCGCCGAGCCGTGTGGCAGTCATCTAGTAGCTACACGGGCCAAGGAGCCTCCTCGCTGTCTGCACGGCCAGCCGTGTGGCAGTCAGCTAGTAGCTACACCTGCCAAGGAGCCTCCTCGCTGTCTGCACGGCCAGCCGTGTGGCAGTCAGCTACACACCTACACCTGCCAAGGAGCCTCCTTGCTGTCTGCACCGCCGAGCCGTGTGGCAGTCATCTAGTAGCTACACGGGCCAAGGAGCCTCCTCGCTGTCTGCACGGCCAGCCGTGTGGCAGTCAGCTACACGCCTACACCTGCCAAGGAGCCTCCTTGCTGTCTGCACCGCCGAGCCGTGTGGCAGTCATCTAGTAGCTACACGGGCCAAGGAGCCTCCTCGCTGTCTGCACGGCCAGCCGTGTGGCAGTCAGCTAGTAGCTACACCTGCCAAGGAGCCTCCTCGCTGTCTGCACGGCCAGCCGTGTGGCAGTCAGCTACACGCCTACACCTGCCAAGGAGCCTCCTCGCTGTCTGCACGGCCAGCAGTGTGGCAGTCAGCTACACGCCTACACCTGCCAAGGAGCCTCCTCGCTGTCTGCACGGCCAGCCGTGTGGCAGTCAGCTACACGCCTACACCTGCCAAGGAGCCTCCTCGCTGTCTGCACGGCCAGCCGTGTGGCAGTCAGCTAGTAGCTACACGGGCCAAGGAGCCTCCTCGCTGTCTGCACGGCCAGCCGTGTGGCAGTCAGCTAGTAGCTACACGGGCCAAGGAGCCTCCTCGCTGTCTGCACGGCCAGCCGTGTGGCAGTCAGCTACATCCCTACACCTGCCAAGGAGCCTCCTCGCTGTCTGCACGGCCAGCCGTGTGGCAGTCAGCTACACGCCTACATCTGCCAAGGAGCCTCCTTGCTGTCTGCACGGCCAGCCGTGTGGCAGTCAGCTACACGCCTACACCTGCCAAGGAGCCTCCTCGCTGTCTGCACGGCCAGCCGTGTGGCAGTCATCTAGTAGCTACACCGGCCAAGGAGCCTCCTCGCTGTCTGCACGGCCAGCTGTGTGGCAGTCAGCTACACGCCTACACCGGCCAAGGAGCCTCCTCGCTGTCTGCACGGCCAGCCGTGTGGCAGTCAGCTACACGCCTACACCGGCCAAGGAGCCTCCTCGCTGTCTGCACGGCCAGCCGTGTGGCAGTCAGCTACACGCCTACACCTGCCAAGGAGCCTCCTCGCTGTCTGCACGGCCAGCCGTGTGGCAGTCAGCTACATGCCTACATCTGCCAAGGAGCCTCCTCGCTGTCTGCACGGCCAGCCGTGTGGCAGTCAGCTACAAGCCTACACCTGCCAAGGAGCCTCCTCGCTGTCTGCACGGCCAGCCGTGTGGCAGTCATCTAGTAGCTACACCGGCCAAGGAGCCTCCTCGCTGTCTGCACGGCCAGCTGTGTGGCAGTCAGCTACACGCCTACACCGGCCAAGGAGCCTCCTCGCTGTCTGCACGGCCAGCCGTGTGGCAGTCAGCTACACGCCTACACCGGCCAAGGAGCCTCCTCGCTGTCTGCACGGCCAGCCGTGTGGCAGTCAGCTACACGCCTACACCTGCCAAGGAGCCTCCTCGCTGTCTGCACGGCCAGCCGTGTGGCAGTCAGCTACATGCCTACATCTGCCAAGGAGCCTCCTCGCTGTCTGCACGGCCAGCCGTGTGGCAGTCAGCTACAAGCCTACACCTGCCAAGGAGCCTCCTCGCTGTCTGCACGGCCAGCTGTGTGGCAGTCAGCTACACGCCTACACCTGCCAAGGAGCCTCCTCGCTGTCTGCACGGCCAGCCGTGTGGCAGTCAGCTACATGCCTACATCTGCCAAGGAGCCTCCTCGCTGTCTGCACGGCCAGCCGTGTGGCAGTCAGCTACAAGCCTACACCTGCCAAGGAGCCTCCTCGCTGTCTGCACGGCCAGCTGTGTGGCAGTCAGCTACACGCCTACACCGGCCAAGGAGCCTCCTCGCTGTCTGCACGGCCAGCCGTGTGGCAGTCAGCTACACGCCTACACCGGCCAAGGAGCCTCCTCGCTGTCTGCACGGCCAGCCGTGTGGCAGTCAGCTACACGCCTACACCTGCCAAGGAGCCTCCTCGCTGTCTGCACGGCCAGCAGTGTGGCAGTCAGCTACACGCCTACACCTGCCAAGGAGCCTCCTCGCTGTCTGCACGGCCAGCCGTGTGGCAGTCAGCTACAAGCCTACACCTGCCAAGGAGCCTCCTCGCTGTCTGCACGGCCAGCTGTGTGGCAGTCAGCTACACGCCTACACCTGCCAAGGAGCCTCCTCGCTGTCTGCACGGCCAGCCGTGTGGCAGTCAGCTACATGCCTACATCTGCCAAGGAGCCTCCTCGCTGTCTGCACGGCCAGCCGTGTGGCAGTCAGCTACAAGCCTACACCTGCCAAGGAGCCTCCTCGCTGTCTGCACGGCCAGCCGTGTGGCAGTCAGCTACACGCCTACACCTGCCAAGGAATTTTCTCTGTATCCCAGTCCGGCCCTGGTGCTATCCGCACATTATAGAACGTGTCCTATCTTTGTAACTTTGTGCAGAGTAGAAAAGGCAGCTCTACAATAGGGCCCGGGCGGTGTTTGTGGACAACGTGGTGTGAATGCTGCACAATCGATGAGTAACCACCACCGGAGACTACCTGGTTACATACAGGCTCTATCAATCACATAACTTCAGTGTAACCAGAGGCTCGCCATGGATGGTGAACTCTCCGATCACATACATGCAGCTTTCCTCTAGCCTGGAAGGGTGCTGTGCCCAGATGGGTGGAATGCAGCAGCTCTCTTCTAGAGGTGGGTTTGTCTGGATGCTCTACATTAAAGCCATGCTGTGCCCGCTAAGATGCTACAAAGCAAGGACTACAAAAAATAAATAAATAAATAATAATATGAATGCCCCTTCAGTACTGGGAGAGAGCAGCCACTGTTTCTCACGTCCCTGCAATCTCCCTGCTCTATGAATTGGAGAGATCTGCTGCATCCTCCATGGTCCGGAAAAATGGGGAGGGGGGAGACAAAAATAAAATAATACATAATAGAGGTGTATAGGTGGCAGGTGTACAGTAATAAGGGGAGTGTAGCGGTGTGGGGACGAAGAGCCCGTGCAGCCGCCTCTGCTACACCTGCCCGGCCCACCACGGAGCTCACACCCAGGAGGAGCAGCGGGGGCGGGGCCAGCGCATCCTATGTGCGAGCCGAGAGGGGCATGCGGTATGTATTGTAGCGGCCAAGGACTTCACAAGGTCGCGGTCTCCTCCCGCAGCACGAGCCGCACTGTCTCTCTGTCACCACACTACCAACTTTCCAGGCAGAGCACTTCAAGCATGGAGGCAGACTTGCTCCCTTTTTGACTCCCGCCCTATGGGGCTGGGCCAATTAGAATGCAGTAAGGTTGAATTCCCGGGCTGTGATTGGACGGCGGTGTGATGCCAGTCACGTGGGCTGCAGTTAGTGCAGTAGAGTCCTGCTCCCTGTCTCTCCCGTCACTCGCTGCTCGTCCGCTCCGGCAGTCCCCGCCCCTGTAGTAAAAGCTTCCAGCGCCCGGCTCTCCCGTGACAGCAGCCTGACCGTGTACCCGCCGGCATGGGCTGCAGCAACTCGTCGTCTGCGGGAGGTAAGACCATTGGGAGTAATGCTGCCGGCTGTGCCATAGTGTCTGCCCTCTTATGTATGGAGCATATAATACCACCATTGTGCATTGTACACACTGGGCGTTAAATCTGCACAAACGTACCAAGCCAGGTAGGTTTTGCATATGGGACATTTGGCTAGAATGCTGGCTATTGTAGAAGACTTCATTTACCATTTGATGCTATAGATCTCATTGGACTACTATTTTATTTCACCTGTTAGGATATATAGCGGGTAATGGGTGGCAGGCGGTGTTTACTAAGTAGATGGATGCCGCTGATTTTCATTAACACCATGTGGTGCTCCCTTATCTGATCTCCCCACTGAAGCTGCCAGTGGGACCCCGCTGATCACCGCCATGTCACCATGGGTTGTCCTGATGGTTATGCTGTATATTCCCAGTTCACTGCACATCTGTTCTCTGTATTTTTCTATCTGGAGTTTGCATGAAATCCTGAAAATACCTTTGCAGGATTCATAGGACAATCTGAACCAGCTAGTATAATTATTTCTGTGCTGTATGTCAGTATGTAGGATGGGGCAGGAAAGGGGTTAGGATGGGGCACGATGGCGGTATGGAGGGTTATCCGGAGCGACACTCTTCTTGCCGGAGAGCTATTATGTGGTAGTGATTGATGGGGATCCTGAAGTCAGACCTGTTATAGTCGTATCCTTTCCATGTCCCTGGAGGGAATGCGTTTTTCTCATATTTTTGTGATGTCATCGGTCACCAGTGGAGACCATCCAAAAGTAGAATAAAGAGGAGCATACTTGGCCATCATCAGGAGGCTTGTAAGGACCTGTATGAAGGACACCAGAAAATGTGTATGTATATCTGCATCAGCGCTAGGGCTTTTGTATTACGTCAAGTAGACCTCTTCATAGAGAGCACATAAGTGATCCTCTTCAGGGCATGTGCCATAAAGTGCAGCCAAAGTGCTTTTATGGCCGTGTTTAAAGATGGCAAATGAGGATAGACACGGTACTCACACGCTGATTACTGCCCATTTACATCATACATCCGTGTAAGTGCTAGATACGTGTGTGCGTTATATATAATGCTGAACGGCAAGATAATGTTATATCTCACAGGACCAGAATCAAGTCTGCTTTTCTACTACCTTTCCAAATATTCTGTCTAAGGGTCCATTCACATGTCCGTGTGGGTTTTGCGGATCCGCAAAACACGGACATCGGCGATGTGCGTTCCGCATTTTGCGGACCGCACATCGCCGGCACTTAATAGAAAATGCCTATTCTTGTCCGCAATTGCGGACAAGAATAGGACGTTCTATTCTTGTCCGCAATTGCGGACAAGAATAGGACGTTCTATTTTTTCGGGATCGGAATTGCGGACCCGGAAGTGCGGATCTGCAATTCCGGATCCGGGCAGCACATCGTGGTTTGAAGAAATGTAGCTGTGTCTGTATCGGAACGACATAACCTGATTGCAGAGTTTACGAATCTAGTTTCTAAGCAGTATTTGACAAATCTACTCTTTACTCATCCACTACAAGTTACAGGGGTGCACCACCAATGAGGCCAGGTGAGGCGATCGCCTCAGGCAGCACCAGGTAGGGGCAAGAGGGGGCAGCGGAAGGGCCATGGGCAATGAGCGCTTTCGTTGTGTCAAAGGGATTAGGTTAAGAAATTGGCATTGGGAGGGGGGTTCAATTTTCGCTGACAAGTTAGGCTACTTTCACACTCTCGTTTTGGGCTGATCCGTCATGGATCTGCATAAACGGATCCGTTAATCTGTTACAATAATACAACCGCATGCATCCGTCATGAACTGATCCGTTTGTATTATCTGTAACATAGCCAAGACGGATCCGTCATGAACTCCATTGAAAGTCAATGGGAGACGGATCAGTTTTCTATTGTCAGAGAAAACGGATCCGTCCCCATTGACTTACATTGTGTGCCAGGACGGATCCGTTTGGCTCAGTATCGTCAAGCGGACAGCAAAACGCTGCAGGCAGTGTTTTGGTGTCCGCCTCCAGAGTGGAATAGACTGAACTGATGCATTCTGAGCAGATCCTTATCCATTCAGAATGCATTAGGGCAAAACTGATCCATTTTGGACCGCTTGGATCTCAGAAATGGAAAGCCAAAACGCCAGTGTGAAAGTAGCCTTAGTAGGGTACGTCCTACCCTATTCACATGCAGCAGAAATAACTTTCAATGAATGACCACAAGACGGCTTTTAAAAGTCTGGAAAACCCGAAAACCGTGTTGCATTACAATCTGCCGACACATTTGAGCCAGAAATGATTGGATTCCTGCCGCTGACGCTTTGAAATGCACATCTTGGATTTGCCTAGGGCAGATCCTGAACAGGAGTATACCCTTAGACCATGTTAGGATTGGACTCTTGGCACGGTGTAAAAGCTCTCTTCCCTCTGTAGATCTATGTGTACTCCTAATTGAAGTTCACACAACAGTAGGGAGATCAATGCTAGCTAATAGATGGATGGACACATGAGAAATGTCCTTTTCACTTCAGCAATAACAGTCACCAGAGTATTGAGGGTTCATACCAGGACAGTTACTGTAAGTGTGGAACGGCTGCTCCTTAAATGCATGTATTTTTTTGTAACAGAGTTTCTTTACAAATTTTACTTTATTTGGCTTCTGCAGCTTCTGTGTTTCACAGACCATAGCAAGCTGCAGAAATCCACAGTGAAATCCGTCAGGGCTTGTTTGGCGCCTCGGTCTCCAGCTCCCCTCTCTCCTTTCCTGAACTATTATCTAGTCCAGTGATGCCCAACCTGCGGCCCTCCAGCTGTTATAAAACTACAACTCCCACCATGCAATGTTGTAGGCTGTCCAAGCATTCTGGGAGTTGTAGTTTTGCAACAGCCGGAGGGCCGCAGGTTGGGCATCCCTGATTTAGGATGATTTATGGCCAGATTAAAGTTTGATTTGTTGATAAATAAATTTACGATCAGGAAAGGTGCCCCCATAGCCCTTAAATGGGACGGATTAAAAACCTTCTATAAAAAGTCAATGGCCAGCATTTTTTTTAAATTGTGTATTTTGCAGGGGATTGGGCAAAGAAAAACCATTAGGAAATTCTTCAGTAAGGGTAAAGCCACATGTGACACCATTGGTGCGACCTGTTATCGGGTGTATTGAAGTCAAAAACTATAATAGTGTCCAGTTTTCCTGAAAATTGTTAGGCTACTTTCACACTTGTGTTTTGGGTGGATCCATCATGGATCTGCAAAAGTGGATCTGTTACAATAATACAACCTCATGCATCTGTCATGAACGGATCCGGTTATATTATCTGTAGCCAAGACGGATCCGTCATGAACTCCATTGAAAGTCAATGGGAGACGGATCCGCTTTCTATTGTGCCAGATTGTGTCATAGAAAACGGATCCATCCCCATTGACTTACATTGTGTGCCAGGACGGATCCGTTTGGCTCAGTTTCATCAGACGGACACCAAAACGCTGCAAGCAGTGTTCTGGTGTCCTCCTCCAGAGCGGAATGGAGACTGATCGGAGGCAAACTGATGCATTCTGAGCGGATCCTTTTCCATTCAGAATGCATTAGGGTGAAACTGATCCGCTTTGGACCTTGTGAGAGCCCTGAACGGATCTGACAACCGGAAAGCCAAAAATGCCAGTGTTAAAGTAGCCTTAGTCTGTTAGATTGTGCAAGTAATACAGACACTACGCAGACATAAATTTGTGTAATTCTGTGCAGGTCCTCATGCTACATATAGGGTAGGTTCACATGCTACATTTTGCATCCATCCTTTTCCAAGAACAGCACAACTGATAAGGGGCATGGATGGTATTAGCTAGGGTGCACTCACACGCTGTGGACTTTGCAGAAATACATTTGCCATCCCATTCAAATGAATGGAACAGATTTTCAGTTGCAGAAATGTCTGCAACAAAATCTGCAGTGCATGAATGCATACTTATGCGGAACGATTAAAAGAATTACCGGTACATTTAGTCTTGAGAAGAGATATCTTAAGGTGCACAGCCTGAGAATCGGGCAGATTATCGTGAACGACCGTTCCTGCGAACAGTCAGTCCCGACAATCTGTCCATGTAAACGTGTCGCCGATCACCCGATGAACAAGGGAAACGTTCTTTCATCGGGTGATCCTGTTGCTCGTGCAGATACTATCGATCATGGTTTCTGGGCAGCAGATTGTGTGGTCTAAACAGCGACCTGCTGCTCAGAAGCCATAATTCTGTATGAGGACGAGGGATCGCTATAGCTATGTAAATGTATCAGTCCTTCACTGAACGAGGGGCCAACTGTCGGGAAGTAACGCTTCTTTCCCGACAATCCGCCTGTGTAAATCCAGCTTAAGGGGGGACATGATTAACCTATATAAATGGGCCGTACAAACAAAAACTGTTCCATGTAAAATCCCCGTGAAAGACAAGGGAGCCCTGCTTCCGACTGGAGAAGAAAAAGTTTAGTTTGCAGAGGCGTTAAAGGGGTTACCCCATGACTAATTTAAAAAAATAATAGATGTTACACTGCAATCTCTTTCTAACAAAGCTAGAACCAGCCCTGTGCCTCAGATGGATCCAGAGATCTCCCCATAAATTTTCTGCTAGATTTATATCAAGCTGTCAGCTCAAAGGGCATGTCCTTTCTGCTACAGCTCAGGAGGCGTGTCTCAGCTCTTCCTATCACAGCTCAGGAGGTGTGTCTTTTCTGCTGCAGCTCAGGAGGTGTGTCTCAGCTCTGCTTATCACAGCTCAGAGGGTGTGTCTTTTCTGCTGCAGCTCAGGAGGCGTGTCTCAGCTCTGCTTATCACAGCTCAGGAGGTGTGTCTTTTCTGCTGCAGCTCAGGAGGCGTGTCTCAGCTCTGCCTATCACAGCTCAGGAGGCAGTTGAAGGATTAAAAAAAGCATGTGTGGCGATCTCAGTGAGCCGGACAAAGATATAGGAAAAATAGCAAACAGCAGGTGGCGCTATACAGATACATTTTTAATTGCATGCAATTGCAAGAGTTTTCAGATCCAGGTGCTGGTTTGAAAACTGCAAAAAAACAATTCGTAGGACAACCCCTTTAAGGCTTCATCCACATTAGTACTGTAAATCTATGGAACAGTCTACCTCAGGAGGTGATAATGGCAGGAATAGTAGATGGTTTTAAAAAATGGCTTAAGTCACACGGCTGTATGGCTTTTTCAGTGTTTTGCGGTCCGTTTTTAACGGATCCGTTCTGTTTTTTGTTTCCGTTGTGGTTCTGTTTTTCCGTATGTCATTTACAGTAATTACATAGAAAAAATTGGGCTGGGCATAACCTTTTTTAATAGATGGTTCCACAAAAACGGTTATGGAAGACATACGGAGTACGTTCCGTATGTGTTCCGTTTTTGTTGCGGACCCATTGACTTGAATGGAGCCACAGAACGTGATTTGCAGGCAATAATAGGACACGTTCTATCTTTCAATAGAACAGAAAAACGGAATGCATACGGAGTACATTAATTTTTATTTTTTGCTGAACCATTGAAATGAATGGTTCCGTATACGGAACGCAAAAAACGGCCCGTAAACGGGGGGGAAAAAATGGTCGTGTGCAGGAGGCCTTGGATGAATTATTAAAATTTAAATATTGTTAATGCTTATGAAAATGGGTAGAAGTCTGGGTCTCGATAATAAAACCTGAAATCAATATGGCAAAAGCGGAGAACCCCCTTAAGTGTAGTGAGGGATCACCCTAGTGACTCTGTGCAGCCCTTTCCACTGCTTGGCAGGGACAGACTGCTTCATAGTCTTCTTGTCTGGCCCTGTCAAGAAGGAGAGGAAGTAGGAGTAGCATGGATAGAAAAGTGACTTGGGCCCACCCTTGGTGGGGGGGGGGTGGTATTCCAATTGTTATCTCCTATTTACAAGATAAGGCATAACTACTAGATCAGTGGGAGTCCTACCACTGGTGACCACCACCGATCACGAGAACGGGTACCCTGTGCACCTTGAAGCACCCAGAAATTAATGACATGCGAACTGTCGCTCAATCTCTGTGGCAGTTCTGAAAATAGCAGGGGGTATCCAAGGGCTACGGTGTACCTGTTCTTGTGATCAGTGGGGTCCCAGCGGTAGGATTCCCACAGATCTAATAGATATCCCTATCCTTTTATCTTCTGATTTGCATGTGGATTAAAAGTACTTTCTCTCCAGAATGAAGTAACAGATCTCTAAGTGAAAGGTTACATTCAGCAGAGCTAATCCTACAAGTCATTCTACCTAAGGCTCCTTTCACATCACCGTTTCTCCTTTCCGTTCTCCGGCTCCGTTGAGGAGCAGGAGAACGGAAAGGACGGATTCTGCAGATAACTGAGACCTAACTGACCGTTACGGAGCCTAAAGACCCCATAGACTATAATGGGGTCCGTTCGGTGTCCGCTAAGAATATGAGCGGAGACTAAAGTCCTGCATGCACGACACCGAACAGACCCCATTATAGTCTATGGGCTCTTTAGGCTCCGTTACGCTCAGTTAGGTCTCAGTTATCTGCAGAATCCGTCCTTTCCGTTCTCCTGCTCCTAAACGGAGCCGGAGAACGGAAAGGAGAAACGGTGATGTGAAAGGAGTTCTCTTTTTGTAACAGGTTCTCTTTTTGAAGTTTTGTAAAACCCAGTCTGACGGAGAGAATAAAACTTAATCTGGATGTTTTTTCCCTCAGGAGTAATTATGGAGTGGAATAAATTGTATCGCACACAAGTCTTACTAGCGTGCCGGCTGAGACATTGGTGTCCTTCTGCTCAGTCACCAGCTTCCTTCAACACTGGGGAGAAATTGCTTTTCCTGCTGGTCAGCCCTATTTGAATTCATGATGCATTACTCTGCAGATTGAGGGGTTAATTGTGTCCTGCCCGAGGCTGTACAGCTTCCGTTTTACAATAGTCCAGTGTGCATTTGTAATAGATTTTTTTCTTAGCGTTAGTCCTGTCCTCGTTCATGCCTGTGTCCCGTACTCAGAATATGGTGTAAAGCCTTCCAGGGGGCATGTATAGTGGCAAAAGATTGTAGCGGTGTGCAGAGAAATATTTTTAAGGGGATCCGTCCGTGATTCAAAACTGGCAACCATGTGGGGCACAATATGATGCGCTATATGATTCTGTATTATGGGTCGACCTGAAGTCTCAATGCAGCAAGTGAAAACCTAATCTTATTAAGGCTTCGTTCACATCAACGTTCAGCCTTTCTGTTCTCCTGCTCCATTTAGGAGCAGAAGAACGAAAAGGATGGATTCTGCATGTAACTGAGACGAACGGATCCTACGGACCCCATAGACTATAATGGGGTCTGTTAGGTTTCCGCTCAGAAGATGATTTTGAAGCGGAGACAAAAGATGTGCTCGCAGGACTTTTGTCTCCGCTTCAAAAATCTTCCTCTGAGCGGAAACATAACGGACCCCATTATAGTCTATGGGGTCCTTAGGTTCCATTCGGCTCAGTTATGTGCCGAATCCGTCCTTTCCGTTCTCCAGCTCCTAAACGGAGCAGAACAGAAAGGCTGAACGGCGATGTGAACAAAGCCTAATTGGTATTCAGAGCTCCAAATGGCTTTAGGTCAGTCAATGTTGATATTTATTTTAATAAACACAAAAATTATACGGCCCCTAAATTTTTAAACTTGGAAACCAATATTATTTTTAAACAATGTCTACGTTTTGTTAAAGGGGTTCTGCAGTTTGTTTAAACTGATCTATCCTCTGGATAGATCAGCATCTGACCGGCGAGGGTCCGACACCCAGGCCCCCCACCGATCAGCTATTTGAGAAGGCAGTGGCGATCCAGGAGCGCCGTGGCCTTCTCGCTGTTTACCGCTGGCCCGGCCGGTGACGTGACGACTAGTATCAACTGGCCTGGGTGCGACTAAGCTCCATTCCAGTGAACATGGCTTAGCCCCGCCCAGGCCAGTTGATACTAGTCGTGACCAGGGTGGATTTGATTTAAATCAAACCGATTTTTAAATCACTAGTCAGTAAGGCTTGATTTAAATCATAGTTTTTTACATAAAGATTCATATTTGGACAATTTTTCTGTTGTACTTAGGAAGGAGAAAAATAATCATTACCTTGATAATTACAATTTAAATAGGATTTATTCAACTGAAACAATAACATTACAGCATGTTATTTGCTTAAACATCCATGTTTGTTAACTAATTTGGCTAAAGAAAATATATATATTTTAAGAAACTTAGACTGTCAGCCCAGCCTACACAAGAAAAGCTTAATGTCCTCTGTAGATCACTGGTCATCTTCATCTTCTTCTTTGTTCATAATCTGGAAAAGAAAAACAAGCTTTCCTGCTTTATCGGGACCCAAACGATTTCTCAATTTAGAATGAACGGAAGAAAATATTCTTTCAACGCCCGCAGAAGAAGCTACTGTTAAAAGTGAAATCATTACTTGAACAGTCTCTAAATCCAAGTGCTTAAAGAGAACCTGTCACCGGGATTTTGTGTATAGAGTTGAGGACATGGGTTGCTAGATGCCCACTAGCACAGCTGCAATATCCAGTCCCCATAGCTCTGTGTGCTTTTGTTGTGTAAAAAAAAAAAAACAACGATTTTATACATATGCAAATTAACCTGAGATGAGTCCTGTATGTGAGATGAGTCAGGGACAGGACTCATCTCAGGTTAATTTGCATATGTATCAAATCGTTTTTGTTTACACAACAAAAGCACACAGAGCTATGGGGACTGGATATTGTGGATGTGCTAGCGGCCATCTAGCAACCAATGTCCTCAGCTCTATACACAAAATCCCGGTGACAGGTTCCCTTTAAGTGACTTCCACCAGTTCACTGGTGTGACTTTCTTTAAAATATCTTCAGCAAACATATATTTCTTGAATGGTTCCCCCTTGGCTTTGAAGTTCATTATAGTTGGCATTACAGATGGATGAGTGCTGGATACCCTTGTCATGGCTAACTCCTCTTCCTCAGCACTGAAGTTTTGACCATGATACTGGATATTGACAAAAAATTTAACATATACAGCCTTATTCTACATAACTAAAAAAAGTCATCTTTATTTCATAATGAAATAACCTTTGGATGGTAATATATTTTCCTCAAAAAGCATTTTATATTAAAAAATCTGATTTAAATAAAAAAAAATCAGATTTTTTTTCAATAAAAAAAAAAAAAAAAAGATTTTTATCCACCCTGGTCCTGACGTCAGTGGGCCAGCGGTAAACAATGAGAAGGCTGTGGCGCTGCTGGAGCACCGCTGCCTTCTCAAACAGCTGATCAGCGGGGGTCCCAGGTGTCAGACCCCCGCCGATCAGATGCTGATGAACTATCCAGAGGATAGATCATCAGTTTAAACAAACTGCAGGACCCCTTTAAATGATGTCTAAAAAATAAATAAAAAATTTGATGGTAGTGTCCCTCCAAGTGTTTAAACGGAGCCTGTCATCAACTTTATGCTGCCCATAGGCATACTAACATCAGAATAAAGTAGAGACAGGGGAGTTGATTTCAGCTGTCTGTCATTTATAAGTTAAAAATAAGGGCTGTTTCACATGAGCGGATCCCATGCGTGACATCCGCTGCGTGAAAGGGAGCCAAGCCCTTTCCTGACAGCAGAGACACGGAGCAGTAACATGATTGATAATGCTCTTTGCCTCTCTGATCTTTTTACTACAAAATCACGGTGACAACTTTATCTCACTGATTTTGTAGTAAAAAGATCAGAGAGGCAGAGAGCATCATCAATCATGTTACTGCTCCGTGTTACTCACACATGGGATCCGCTAGTGTGAAACAGCCTTAAGTAGTTGCCGAGAACCAACATCACAGTCATTGAAGACTGGGCCTGGAAAAGAGTCCTGGCCACCTGAGAAGAGTCCTGGTTATTCATGAAGTCCTGCTCTCCTGCCCACCTGCTGATGACTGAGTCTTCTACCTAGTTTTCTCTCTTTCTCTCTAGGAGAGAACTGCCAACCATCAGCAGATGGATGAGAGAGCAGGAGATAAGGAATAACCATGACTCTTCTCAGGTAGAGTTGACTCTTTTCCAGGTCTGAGCTGTAATGATTATGATGCTGGTTCTCGGGAACCACTTACTTTTAGCTCATGAGTGGCACACCGCTGAAAGCAGCATTTCTGTCACTACTTTATGCTGCCCTCAGTGAGGTTGGCATAAAGTTGATGACAGGTTCCCTTTAATTTCCAGGTCTTGGTTGTATACTAGGTTGTATACTAGGGCCACCCGCACATGGTTGCAGGTGAACGCTCATAAGATCTGCCCGAATCTCTGTGTGGATCTGCAGCATATCCGCACCAAAATCTGTAATGTCTAATTGTGGATTTTGATGCAGATTAGATGCAATTTTGATGCAGATCTTGCCCTTCTATTGAAAAGGGTGAAATCCGCAGCTAAAACTGCCAACATAATTGACATGCTATTTAATTTGAAATCCGTGCAGCAGGTCAATTTCCTGTGTACATGGGATCGGTGTAGTGTGATACTGTAATACACTGCAGTTTTTTTTTACACAGAAATCTGTTCAAAAACTGCATGTACTCCACAACATGTACAGGTGGCCCTAAAGGGGATCTTTCATCTCATACATACTTGCGCAGTGTACTTCCCATTATTTCTATGGGACTTCCAAAAATAGCCTAGCGCACCACTCGGCTTTTTTCAGCACTCCCATAGAAACAAATGGAGGACGGCCACGCATGCCCTCCTTTTTGCGGGCACCTTTTTAGAGATAGGTGCTGGTCCCACAACTATCAGACATTGGAGGCATATTGCTAGGATAGGCCCCCAGTATATAGGATGGGTCAACCCTTTTAAAGGGAATCTGTCACCTTATATCTTCATATAAATCCATTTTACATGGGAGATATTCACTTATCAGCATGTTCTAATGCTCTTGCTTCCATCTCAATCTGTTCCCCCGTTTGGAGAAATCATTGCGCCAAGTGGATAATTTACATATTAACTTATAGTCTGTGGTAGCGGAATCCATAACGGAATTCTTAGATAACCCGAACCTTGTATGCCAACTTGAAAACAGTTCTTCCCTAGTATCGCCGTAATAGGACTAACACAGCTGGTGTATTCTTCCAGCACTCCTAGTAGCTATTCGTACTGCTGACTGGCACCTATAATAGTCTGTCCTTTCTGTCCTAGTCTTTTTCGGTCATGTTGTTTTAGACTAGTAAAAAAATGCTATTTCGTTAGCTGCTGTATTCATTTCTATGAGGAGTGCTGTACTCCCATAGAAATGAATGGAGCAATGTCCGACTGGATGATCTGATTATATAAGCGGAATACCCCTTTAAGGCTGAGTTTACACTTCAGTTATTTGATCAGTGATTTCCATCAGTTATTGTGAGCCAAAACCAGTGCTTTTGACCCACGACTGGTTTTGGTTCACAATAATGGTCACATTTAGGGATGAGCGAACTTCATATTTTGAAGTTCGGGTTGGGGTATATGCTGAATTGCATTATGGATTCTGTTACCACAGACCATAACGCAATTCTGTTAGTCAGAACCACTCTCCTGCATAATGTAAACCGGACTGATCTGTTATGCAGGCCATAGACTTCTATTATGATGGAATGAATAATGGAATGCCTCTAAAGGCATTCCATCATGGAATTGCGTTATGGTCCGTGGTAACTGAATCCATAACGCAATTCAGCATATACCCTAATCCGAACTCGAACTTCAAAATATGAAGTTTGCTCATCCCTAGTCCCATTACATGGGATGACAATCTGCTGATCGCCAGCGGAGCAGACCAGTGCATTTCCATGCAGTGATCTCCTCCAGAGTATGGGGAGGAGTGATCGCTATCGCTCTTCCCTGCACTGTCTTGTTGTTTCCCAGCAGCAGATTGTGTTTGCACAGCACGATCTGCCACTGGGAATGTAACAGCCGCTGCTGTGCGCCGCTGTTCCCCTGCTTACCTCCGCAGTTCCGGGCACCGTGTTCAGCAGTGATTTGCTGCCATTGTGTCCTTTCAGCCCTGGCCACAGCATGCTTGCTGCTTGTTTCTTGCAGAATTTCCTTAGGGGCCGAAGCGCGTTACTTCCTGTGCTTTGTGGGTTGGATCATGTGACCTCGCTGACGAATCCTAGCCCTCCTGCACATATATAAGTGGCTCAGCCCCCTTCCCAGATGCCTCAATGTCAAGGTCCTGGTGTCCTGCTAAGGTTCCTGATATCTGCTTGTGTTGCTGTGTTCCTAACTTGTACTTGTGTTCCTGGACTCTGCTACCTGTTTGATCCCTGCCTGCTTGCCTTGACTCTCCTGTTGCCGATCCAGATTGCCTGAACAGTACCTGTGCAGCCTGCCCTGACCTATTGCCTGTTTGACTTCGCCTCTGCCTCATCCTTCAGTCCTGCACTGTTACTCCTGGTAACGACTCAGCCTGCTGACAATGCCTGTACCTCCTGGTTCCTTGCTCAGGTACCTCCCGGTCCACCTGGACCAGCTGCCTCGTGTGCCTATCCTCCTCAAGAGGTAGTGGTAGTCGGTGTTCCCCTCGGAAAGACTATCCCCACCATCCATCAGGGGTACTGTGAAGATCGAGGGGTTCACTTAGACAACACCCTTAGAGGAGGTAGGACACGTGGCACAGTGAGTTCACACCTGCTGGTTCGTGACAGGGAAACTATCTTTTGTGCTGCGTTTTGCCCGTTCATCGGGTAATCGGCAGTGCATTTACACCACCAGATAATCTCTAACCGGCATTACTAGTAACGACAATTAGCAATGATCTGTTCAATCGTCTGCCCCTAACTGATGTAAATAACTGACCAAATAACTGAATTGGGAACTCGGCCTAAGGGCTCACACACACAAACGTATTTTTGGTCCACTTCCGATCTGCATTTTTGCGGGTTGGATGCTGACCCATTCGCTTCAATGGGGCCACATCCATATGTCCATTACACGGCCCCGCAAAAATATAGAACATGTCCCATTCTTGTCCGTTTAGCAGACAAGGATAAGACTGTTCTATAGAGGGCAGATGTTTCGTTCTGCAAAATGGGATTCACAATTTGTGGACCTCAAAAATGGCAAGGGCCGTGTGCATGAGCCCTTAGTTGTATATACGCCTTTAATAGCTGTTGGCTATCTCTCTTGACTCCCTGATACACACATACACTCTTTTCAGTCAGTGGGGAGAAAGAAAGCTGCTGCAAGAAACCTCTGGAGTCAACTTATCTCCAGGAAGAACAAAAGGATCAGGCAAAAAATGTGCCTGATCCTTCTCTGCCCCAATATCATCTGGCAGGAGAGAGTTGGGAGCTCAGCATATACTTTAGATTGACTAGCTCAGTAACCACATACTAAAAATTAAAATGAAGATCTTGTAACACGAATGCGATATGACATAGTACAACTTGTTTTTTGGGTTGTGCATACTGTTGTGTGTACTTTGTATACCTTGCATATTTTATATGTTCAATAAAACAAATAAAAAAATAAATCTTGTAGTAAACACAGTGCAGTTGAATGTGCATATTCTTACTGTCAGCCGTAAAACAAAAAAATGCTGATGGCAAGGCAGTGTTAGAGGCATATTCTGTTGTCCTTGCAGAATATAGGGCATAGTAGTAAATGTTATTAAAAGGCGGCTCTGCAAACAATAAATCCGTTAGAAATAAACAGCTTGTGCTGTCAGCATTTATCAGTCTCTGCGAGGTTGGTAATGGCAAAGGTAATTTTTTTTATTTTTAGACACCCATACAGTCTAACTTCTAGAATTGCACTGAAAAAATAAAATAAAAAATGAAATATATATGCTGTATGAGGATGTGTCTGCCAACACTAAGAAATGAAAATAATCCTATAAAGAAGTTTACAAACCCGGTGACAGGATGAATAATCTGTAATGGCAGGCTTTCTTTTTTTTTAGTTTACCCTGACACAGAGTACTCACTTACACGCCTTTGGGGCTGATGCAGACTACTAGACTGTATGCTGCCATATGATGCATTGCTTTTAGGGTACTTTCACACTTGCGGCAGAGTGATCCTGCAAGCAGTTCCGTCGCCGGAACTGCTTGCCGGATCCGTCAAAACATATGCCAACTGATGGAATACTGATCAGGATGCTGATCAGTCTGAAAAATGCATTGAAATGCCGGATCCGTCTTTCCGGTGTCATCCGGCAAAACGGATCCAGCTTTTATTTTATTTTTTACCTCTTCTTCTTTTTTTTTTTCGTCTGCGCATGTGCAGACCGGAAGGACAGATCCGGCGTTCAGGCAAGTGTTCAGTTTTTTTTTTTGCCAGAGATAAAACCGTAGCATGTTGCCTGAGCAGTCAAAAAGACTGAACTGAAGACATCCTGATGCATCATGAACGGATTTCTCTCTATTCAGAATGCATGGGGATATGCCTGATCAGTTCTTTTCCGGAATAGAGCCCCTAGGACGGAACTCTATGCCGAAGAAGAAAAACGCAAAGTGTGAAAGTACCCTTAGAGGACAGTACCTTTATGATGGAGCCTGTGATGGTGCATTCCACGAACAAGAATTTGTGAATAAACACGCTAGAATCAATGGCTACTTTCACACTTGCGTTTTTCTTTTCCGGCATAGAGTGCCGTCACAGGGGCTCCATACCGGAAAAGAACTGATCAGGTATATCCCCATGCATTCTGAATGGAGAGTAATCCGTTCAGGATGTCTTCAGTTCAGTCATTTTGACTGATCAGGCCAAAGATAAAACTGCAGCATGCTATGGTTTTCTCTCCGGCAAAAGAAAACTGAAGACTTGCCTGAATGCATTTTTTCCCCATAGAAATGTATTAGTGCCGGATCTGGCATTTAAAATGCCGGGTCCGTCCTTCCTGCGCAGACCGAAAAAAGGTGAAAAAAATAAATGCCGGATTTCTTTTGCCATATGACACCGGAAAAGACTGATCCGGCATTTCAATGCATTTTTTTTGACTGATCAGGCATTTTTAAGACTGATCAGGATCCTGATCAGTCTTACTAATGCCATCAGTTGGCATACGTTTTGCCGGATCCGGCAGGCAGTTCCGAATCACTCTGCCACAAGTGTTAAAGTAGCCTAAGATGTCTGTCAAGAAACATAAAGGCATACTCTCCTCAAGGAAATCCTGTTCTGGGGATACCCCTTTAACCCATTAAGTGCCTACACCAAACTGCACTAATGAGCACTTGAAGTGTAACCATCATTCTATTTTATTTGTGATAATGTAGGGGCAGTGATACTGAGCATTTTTGTAATATACTTTAATTGCTGAAATTGTACATTTCTATTAGAAAATAGCTGTAAAGTGGCCCATTTTGAGCCTTAGTAACGCTCCTCTGTCCTCTGTTACATAACAGTGGAGACTTGCTAACATTGACTGTGTTATGTAACAGAAGACAGAGGAGCGTTGCTAAGGCTTAAAACTATAGCGACGAGGGCTTCCGGTTCCGGCGCCAACGCGATGAGAGGTGCGCACTAAGAGCTCCGCTCCGACAGACATCAAAAACTTTAAAAATCCCTGACAAACCGACCAATTAAGTGGCACAACTCGGGTGATCGAGTGACTGCTGACACACAGAGTCGGTGGATGGACCGATACGTGACGCAAATGGGGAGCAAATCGAAGAAAACGGCAGCTAAGCCTGGGAAGGCGCCAACTGATGTTAAAATGGCGCAGCCGCCAGAGGAAGAAGCTCCGGATTTGTCACAATCTGAACAGAGCAATGATGCAGGTGACCTGACTACTACTAGCGACGAGAGGCTAGCCATCGACTATAAGTTCTTAGCGGTGGAAGTAGCGGCGAGGATCTTACCTGACCTGCAAGAAGCCCTAGCATCCACAGTGGTGACTTCTTTTAATGAGCTGAAGGCAGAGGTCGCGCAGCATGACACGCGACTGGAGACGCTGGAGGCAAGAATGGAGGAGATGGAGGGTGAATATGAGGAGGTACGCAGGCAACTCAAAAGGGCTCTGACGGAAAATGCCAGACTATGGGATAAGGTAGATGATCTGGAGAATCGCTCTCGCAGAAGTAATTTGAGAATAATAGGTCTCCCTGAAGCAGTAATGCCAAAAGACTGAGAATTAATCTGCGCCAGAGAAATTCCAGAAGCACTGGGCCTGGACATTACCTGCAAAATTGAGAGGGCTCACAGAGTCGGCCCGTATAACGTACAAGCGGGTCGCGAGAGAGGCGCCAAAGATGCAAACACAATGAAGGCCAGAAGCAGGGCACGCCAAGTAATTGCTAAATATCTGAACTACGCGGATAAAGCACTTATATTGAGAGCGTTCAAACAAAGCGGCAAGGACATTGAGATAAGAGGACACCGAGTTCTAATCTTTGGGGACTTTTCAGCTGAGGTATCCAAGAGAAGAAAGGCCTTTGCCCCACTATGCTCCGCACTGTTCAAACACCAAATAAGGTTTTCTCTATTTTACCCTGCGACGCTGAGGGTATTTTTCCCCAACAACAAAATGGAGTCGTACACAGATCCTGAGGAGGCGGAAAACGCATTGCAAGGTGTGCTTACAAGAAGACGAGGAGTACCAGCGATCGATTACAAGGCCTCAGAGCGCAATTCCCCACAACGCAATAGGGAGGACTCCTGGCATGGGACTGGATCGGTGAGAGGATCGCCTCGGGAAGAGGCGGCCGCGGATTGATTAGAGATCTCTGGACATGTCGAAGAGACTGATAAGTATTCCAGAGTTTTCAGTTATGTTGGATTTCCTAACATGTTGGTAGGACTTTGCTGGTTGTACTGGTATTTGCTGAATTGATTGCTGCGGGAGTTTTCATCGAGGTGACCTGCCGTATCTTTTTAATTAAGCAGGAAAAATGATGTTAATGCTGATAGCTATTTAACATGCCAAGATGTCTAAATCGGAGGAGGTTGAGAAACGCAATAGTCTTTCTCTTGCGTTGGAAAAAAGTGAAGCCTAAATTGAAACTTAAATGTGTTTTAGAGGTACAATGCAGTGGATAGTTAGAGGGTACATTCTGCCCTGGGTTGCTCCACTGTTAAACCATCTTGAAGTTGTAGTTCTACTCATGGGAGGGGGGGGGGGGGGTTGGGAGGGTTTCAGTTTACCACCACAGGTCTGCAGGGATATCTACGAGTTGGGAAAAAGCCCAATGGATAGTCACATTAAAATCGTCTCCTGGAACGTAAAAGGGCTGAGGTCCCCGAGAAAACGTAGATTAGTTTTAAAATATCTTAAAAAATTGGGAGCGGATGTTGCCCTCCTGCAAGAAACTCATCTCCCAGCGGAGGAGTTTAGAAGAATGAAAACGCTTTGGGTAGGAGAAGTATATGGCTCAGGAGCCATAGGAATGAAAGCAGGAGTGTTAACGTTGTTAAAGAAAGTGATACCGTACAAAGTGATAGACCACACACATGACTCGCAAGGTAGAATATCCAGATTACATCTTACAGAGGGGGGGAAAGCTATCAGTATTCTTAATGTATATGGACCTAACGATCGGGACAAACCTTTCTTCAATGCACTTACAGGGGACATAGCTGCAGAACCAACGGGACTAAAAATAATAGCTGGAGATATGAATGCGGTGTTAGATGAGAAGGAGGATAGGAAAAGGGACACAGGAAAGGGAGAGAAAAAAGGACCTATTGATACTAGATTAGCACAACTCATAGCGGACACAAATTTGGTGGACTTGTGGAGGATACGTAACCCGGAAGAACGGGAATTTACACATTATTCGCATGCCCATCAATCGTGGTCGCGACTAGATTATATTTTATGTGGTGAATCAGACTCACCACATAAAATTTCTCAGAACCGCGCATAGAAGACATGATAATCTCGGATCATTCTCCAGTATCTGTCATTTTGAGGAGGGTAACTCCCCGGGGAACTGACTTCTTATGGCGGTTTCCAGCCGCACTATACAAAAATGAGGAATTTGCGAATTTTTTGAGAGGTTGGTGGTTGGAATATGAGCAAGATAACAAAAGCATAGACAACCACCAAATACTCTGGGATGCAGGGAAGTCAGTGCTCCGAGGACGGATCATGGCATATATGTTCGGTAAGCGCAAAGTGATTAAGGAAAAGTTGAGCCAGTTGAGTAATGATCTTAGAAAGGCGTACTCCTTTTTTCAAGCCGTCCCCACAAATAATTCTCGTACAAGTTGGCAAAACGCTAAAATAGAATATGAAGCCTGGCTTAAGAAATGGGATAGTTTTGCCACCACGAGATGGGAAGCACATCTTTACCGCTATGGTAACAAGGCAGGTAGATTATTGGCAAGGCTGGCGAAAGGGCAAAGAGGGACATCTACTATTCACTCCCTTAAAGGGAAAAATGGAGCAGTGACTTCGCATCCGGGAGAAATCAACAAAATACTGGGAGATTTTTACGAAGATCTGTATGCAGTAAATCCCTCTCAGAATAAGGGTGGTAGAAGTTGGTTGGCAGGAGCTCAGATGCCTAAACTATCGGTGGAGGACAGGGAAACGTTGCATGCCCCGGTCTCCACGGAAACAGTAGTTGCATATATTAAAAACCTGAACTTGGAAAAGGCACCGGGGCCTGATGGATATGGTGGGGAATTTTATAAACTAATAGCCCAAGATATAGCACCGACTCTTGCTCAGGTATATTCAGGGTATATGAAGGGTGACCCAATACCGTCATTAACCAATACAGCCTACATTAAAGTTCTTCCGAAGCCCGGAAGAGATCCCACAGACCCAGCCTCATATCGTCCAATTTCCCTCATTAATGTAGATCTCAAAATCATTTCTAAGATACTAGCTGATAGACTCTCAAACCTGCTACCTAAATTGATTTCATCGGCTCAGGTGGGATTTGTGCAGGGTAGGTCGGCAGTGACGAACATTAGAAAAGTTTTGCTGGCATTGGACGAGGTGAAGTTGAGACCCTCTTCCCATTCATTCCCAGCCATAGTATCTATTGATGCGGAAAAAGCATTTGATGGCGTGGACTGGGGGTGGATGGGAGAGGTATTGGACAATATGGGTTTCGTGGGGCCGTTTAGAAAATTCCTGAATGGAGTTTACTCAGATCCTCAGGCTAGAGTAGCCACGCCAGGATTTTTGTCCAGAGTTATTCACTTAGGTAAAGGGACGAGGCAGGGATGTCCGCTCTCTCCACTCCTCTTCAATCTGGCACTGGAGCCTTTATCTAGACGGATTGAGAAGGACAACAATCTAGAAGGGATAAAGATAGGTAAGTCCGGGATAAAGGTGGTAAAGCATGCGCTTTTTGCAGACGATTTGTTAGTATTCTTGGAGAATCCGCATAGAGACATAGGGTACTTGATAGAATTATTGGAGACGTTTGGAACATTCTCGGGATTCAAGGTAAATACTGACAAATCGGAGCTGATGTTTATAGGACCTCAGGCCAAGAAAGCCCAAAAAAGAGCATTAGGACTTCCCCTGCGGTTGGCTAATCATTCGATTAAATACCTAGGCATACATGAAGGAAGCACGCCTGACTCATTATATTCATTGAATTACCCACCATTAATCAAAAAAATTCTAGCAGATATAGGGAGATGGTCGTCCTTGCCACTATCCTTGGGAGGGAGGTGTCAACTTTTAAAAATGATGAGTATAGCCCAACTCCTGTACCCCATACAAACAATCCCTATCCTACTTAAACATAAGGACGTAGAAACCCTGGAAAAGGGATTTAGGTCATTTCTGTGGAGGGGGAAAAAGTGTCGCATCTCACTGGCAAAACTGCAATTGCCAAAAATTTTAGGGGGTCTTAACTTCCCGGACATAAGAGCGTACAATTTAGCTAGTCTCCTAAGGCACAGCATAGATTGGATCTATGGAACACAATTTTGTACGAATACCAAATTAGAGGAACAATTGGTGGCACCTTGGTCACTGACAGCGTTGCTGCACACTAGATATGGGGCCATGCCTCCTGAGGTAAAGGGTAGTCTTCTGATAAAAGATACGGTGGCGAGCTGGAAGGCGATACGTAAATTATTTTCACTGCCTTTCAGTGTGTCCAAACACATGAGCATCTGGGGTCATCCAGAATTCCCAGCGGGGAGTGAAGCTAAACATTTTCAGAATTGGAAAGAATTGGGGATAGGTAAGGTACGGGATCTTTGGGATGCACAGACAGGCAGTTACCTTAAGTACGAGGACTTCATTGTGAGATTTCCTGCACTACGCAACCAACATCCATTAGCATTTTCACAAATTAAAGATTTTTTAACTAAGCGGGTAATTAACCTAACCAGAGAAATGGGGCTAAAAGACTTCGACTTACTTACAGGCCAGGGACTCAGGAAGAAGTCACTCTCTGAGCTATACGGGGGCTTGAGGGAGAAGAAGCAAAGGCAGATAGCAGAAAGCCTATTCTCTAAATGGAAGAAAGAATTCCCACTCATAGACATACAAAAAATGATACTGAAAGGATGGGAGACAGTTAGAAGGGTGACACCAAACGAAGGATGGAGAGAGACATACTTCAGGATGATGCACAGGGCAATATATGGTTTTCATTTTGCTCCTCGGTTGCTCCAAACGGATAGAATCCTGAAATGTCCAAAGTGTCAAGAGACAGGTACGGACTTGTATCATAGGATATGGTCATGTCCAGGGACGGAGAGGTTCTGGAAACAGATCATTTTTCAAATTAAAAATCACTTGAAAATAGAAATTTCGCTTGCGCCGGAGCTCCTAATATTCCAGGTAGCTTCCGAGGGACATTTTTAGCTGCCAAGAGGTGTATGTTCAGGGAGTGGCTTCAACCTAAAACACCCTCAATGGATGCAGTTTTCTTACATACTAAGTCATGCTTTTTGCTGGAAAGGGCAGAGGCAGAACAATTTAAAGGAAAGAGGGTTAATGCTTTCTTTAGTAGATGGGAGCCTTTCATAAAGGTAGCCCTGACCAACACTGAATTGCTGGAGACTATGCAACCATTCACAGGTTCAGAGTGGTATCTGAAAAGAAAATTAGCTAATACCTTAGGGACGTTACAGGTAGACTGAAGAAATAGAAAATAACTTGGCTTTTTGAAGGTATCGAACCATATAGTAGACCTGTGGTGAAAGGGGGGGGAGGGAGGAAGGGTCAGTTGGGGTTTGTTGCAATAAAGTTTGGGGTTAATGCTATATAGAAAATGAAAGTGGATAGTCATGAAACCGGAAAAAAAAGGAAAAAGGTTTTGATACAACGAGGTGAACCATGAGGTCATAGGACAACTGTACTATGAAAGATGAATAGTATACAGTCATGTGAAAAAATTAGGACACCCTTTGAAAGCATGTGGTTTTTTGTAACATTTTTAATAAAAGGTTATTTCATCTCCGTTTCAACAATACAGAGAGATTAAAGTAATCCAACTAAACAAAGAAAACTGAAGAAAAGTCTTTTCAAGATCTTCTGTAAATGTCATTCTACAAAAATGCCTATTCTAACTGAGGAAAAAGATAGGACACCCTCACATGTATTCCCTCTTAAATTGGCTCAGATCTCACACAGGTATATCACACCAGGTGCACATAATTAGTAGATCGTTACTCTGCATGTTGAATGAGGCTTGCCCTATTTAAACCTCAGACATTTAGTTTGGTGTGCTCCTGACTGTTGAAGTGAGAGTGAGCACCATGGTGAGAGCAAAAGAGCTGTCAGAGGACTTCAGAAAAAAGATTGTAGCAGCCTATGAGTCTGGGAAGGGATTTAAAAAGATCTCAAAAGATTTTGAAATCAGCCATTCCACTGTCCGGAAGATAGTCTACAAGTGGAGGGCTTTCAAAACAACTGCCAACATGCCCAGGACTGGTCGCCCCAGCAAGTTCACCCCAAGAGCAGACCGCAAGATGCTAAAAGAGGTCTCCAAAAACCCTAAAGTGTCATCTCGAGAACTACAGCAGGCTCTGGCTACTGTTGATGTAGAAGTACATGCCTCTACAATCAGAAAGAGACTGTACAAGTTTAACTTGCATGGGAGGTGTGCAAGGAGGAAACCTTTGCTTTCCAAGAGAAACATCGAGGCCAGACTGACATTTGCCAGAGATAAAGTTGACAAAGACCAGGACTTCTGGAATAATGTTCTTTGGACAGATGAGTCCAAAATTGAATTATTTGGACACAACAGCAGAGGACATGTTTGGCGTAAACCAAACACAGCATTCCAAGAAAAGAACCTCATACCAACTGTGAAGCATGGAGGTGGAAGTGTCATGGTTTGGGGCTGCTTTGCTGCAGCAGGACCTGGTCAGCTCACCATCATAGAATCCACGATGAATTCTACTGTGTATCAGAAGGTGCTTGAAGAACATGTGAGACCATCAGTTAGAAAATTAAAGCTGAAGCGGAACTGGACCATGCAACATGACAATGACCCAAAACATACTAGTAAATCAACCAAAGATTGGCTGAAAAAGAAGAAATGGAGAGTCCTGGAATGGCCAAGTCAAAGTCCAGATTTGAATCCCATTGGGGTGACTTGAAAAGGGCTGTACGTGCAAGAAACCCCTCAAACATCTCACAGCTGAAAAAGTTCTGCATTGAGGAGTGGGGTAAAATTTCCTCAGACCGATGTCGAAGACTGGTAGATGGCTACAAGAACCGTCTCACTGCAGTTATTTCAGCCAAAGGAGGTAACACTCGCTATTAGGGGCAAGGGTGTCCTATCTTTTTCCTCAGTTAGAATAGGCATTTTTGTAGAATGACATTTACAGAAGATCTTGAAAAGACTTTTCTTCAGTTTTCTTTGTTTAGTTGGATTACTTTAATCTCTCTGTATTGTTGAAACGGAGATGAAATAACCTTTTATTAAAAATGTTACAAAAAACCACATGCTTTCAAAGGGTGTCCTAATTTTTTCACATGACTGTATATGCTACTACATGGGCACTCAGGAATTCAAACTGTATACAGATTGCAGTGTAATGAATATGAAATTTTGTATCTTGCAGGATTACTGTCACTGTAATTGTATTTGCGATATGATGTCACTAAGTTGTAACTGAATCTGACTTATCCGCTTCAATAAAAAGGATATTTGAAAAAAAAAAAAAAAAAAAACTATAGCGACACTGGTGGTGCTGCAGCAGTGAAGTGCCGGGCTACCCATAAAAAAAAAAAAAAGTTTGTATTACAGCCGTATCTTTTTGTCTATTGCCAGAGAGAGCAATACTTGCCAAGATCCGATCGCTGGGAGGTAAAGGAAGGTGAATGCGAATGCATATAGCACCTACCAGAATGTTTACTACAGGATACAATTGAACATGGAATAATTGAGGCTTTCCAAAGCTGTACAGTGTACATTACAGCACGCAGGTATGCCAAGAAAGCTGACCACACTGAGTGTATTCTGTAAACTGACTTCAGTGGAGAGTGCTGGGCATAGGTGGCAACTTCCCTCCTGGGACTGGGCACCCCTATCCTCAGGATGTGTAGAGGTCACCAAAATCCCACCAATTTTCTTTTTAATCTGCTCGTTGTCTCAAAATTGACTCTCCTCCAGCCATAGACCTTTTTACATCATGCCTGGGTGAGACCAGAGACAAAGCCATAGAGTTTTCCCCCCTCCCCCATGACTGCACCCATGCGAGGAGGACCTCCCACCCGAGACAGGAAACCTGAGGATATAAAAATGTTCATACCCCCCACCACACCTCACTTCAGGTTTCCTGTCCTCCGGATGGGAGATCCTGAGGATCCTTACAAAGTTCACATCCCAGGGGCTGGGGAGTTCCAGGTCCGTGCACCGCGATGGACGCATCCCAGGCAGTGTAAGTCTCCTGGGGGAGCAACTGCCAAAGACTGCTTCCCTCCTGGCCTCTGGAGGGACCTCTATGGCCGTTTTCCGGCGGTCCTTGGTCCTGGGCGGGGATCCATCGTGCAGCAGTTGCCGAGACACTATCCAGAGGCAGCACAGCCCTTCTCAAAGATGGCTGCCGGTGGCCACTGCGAATGTGTGCGGTGCACCGGGCAACTTCCGGCATGTCACTTCTGGTGATGTCACGAACCCGGAAGTACCGGGATTAGGCGCGGGTTTTCAAAAATCAGACAGGAGGAGGCCGAGGCGCGCTACAAATGCGGCAGCAGGAGGGGACAGCCAGCCTACAATCAAAGAATCTGAACAGAAGATGTCAGAACCTGTGGATTCGGGTCGCGCCGACCCCAGTGAACCCTCGAGGCCTTCTAGTCTGGTACTGGTTCTGAGGAGTGGGGAACAACCGCTGGGGGTAAGATCCATCCGTATTTCCCCTAATTTATTGGCGGTTTGTGTTATTGTTTACTGTAGATTTCCAAGGTTCCTAAAAAGGCGTTGGGAAAGTCCATGCACAAGGAGTGTTGGGGATGCAGGGTCCCGTTACCTTCCTCCTATGACAAACCTCTTTGCCAGACATGCATTTGAAAACTGGTAATGGAGGAATCGCAGAGCCTGTCTAAATCTATTAAGGCTTTGGTCAAATCTGAGGTCAGATCTTCATTAAAGGCGTTAAGGCATTCGCATCGCAAGTCCCCCGTTAAACAATCCGCAGCCTGGGAATCTGACTGAGATCTGTCGGATAAAAGAACCCAAATCCATGGCTGATCAAGCCTTTGAAGGTTTAGGACCCAGATGTCATAGAGCATTCCCTGTTCACAAGAATATCGAGGCTCTGATCAAAAAAGAATGGAAGAACCCCGATAGGAAATTGTTCATACCTAATTCGGTTAAACGTAAATATCCATTTGAAGATTCAATTACCAGCGTCTGGAATAAAGCCCCTTTAGTAGATGCTCCTGTGGCTAAAATAGCAAAAAGAGTGGATCTCCCCTTTGAGGATCTGGGGGGCCTGAATGACCCGCTAGACAAAAAAATGGACGTCTACCTCAGGAGATCTTGGGAAAAGCGCGTCCACTAGCCTCAGACCCGCTATTGCAGCCTTATGGGTTTCTAGATCCCTAAAACTCTGGTTGGGCCATTTGGAATCCTATATTAGGGATAAAACCCCTAGGGAGGATTTACTAGCTTCCCTCCCGACTTTTCACAAAGCAGCGGACTTTCCGGCCGACGCCTCCACAGATGTCCAATTTTCCGCTAGGACTGCTGCCCTTTCTAATGCTGCCAGGCGTACAGTTTGGTTAAGACACTGGAGGGGGGATCAAGGGCCTTTGCGCCCTTCCTTGCGAAGGCCTTAGGCTGTTTGGGTCTTCGCTAGATGATATTCTAGAGAAGGCCTCAGACAATAAAAAGAGGTTCCCTACTCGAGGGCGCCAATCAGGGTTTAAGAATCAAAAAAGTAAACAGAAGTCCAAGAGAGAGAGAGAGAGAGAGAGAGAGAGAGAAAGATATTTCCCAGAAAGGCGGGAGGTTTTCTCTTCAAATCCAGTGATAATAAAGGAAAGGATAAGTCCCAATGACGCCAGAAGCCAGGTAGGAGGAAGACTTGCTTTTTTTCTGCCGGGCTAGAGCACAATCTGAATGTGATAAAAGTGGGTTCCGGCTAGAATTCCAGTCCTTACCTGCAGATTTTTTTTATTTTATTTTTTTATATATATTTTTTTTGTTCGGACAGTCTGTCCCAAAAAAAGAGAGGCCCTGGAAAAGTAAGTACTTACCCTTCTGGAGAAAGGAGTAATGGAAGTGGTACCCAGTGCAGAAAGAGGCAAGGGATTCTATTCCGCCAACCCAATGGCTCCTTCAGGGTCATCCTGAATCTCAGGTCTCTGAACAAATCTCTGAGATACAAGAGATTCAGGATGGAGACATTAAAGGGGTTGTCCAGGTTTAGAGCTGAACCCGGACATACCCTTATTTTCACCCCGGCAGAGTCCCTGAGCCTAGCATCGGAGCATCTCATGCTCCGATGCGCTCCTGTGCCCTGCACTAAATTGCGCAGGGCACGGGCTCTTTTGTTTTCAATAACACACTGCTGGGCGGTAACTTCCGCCCGGCAGTGTGTTCGGTGCATTTCTAAGAATTAACAACATCTCTCTAGTACCATATTTGGACGACTTTCTGATTCTTTCCCATTCCGAAGAACAACTCAGGAAAGACATTTTATTTGTATGCGACACTCTACAGGGTCTGGGGTGGAAAATAAACTGGAAAAAGTAATGTCTAACCCCCTCTCAGAGCTGTGTATTTTTGGGAATACAGTTAAACTCCAGACTTCAGAGAAGCTTCCTTCCTCCAGACAAATTGGCCAAGACAATAGAGGTGATGAGGGATCTCTTCCTATCCTATCAATGTTCTTTCAGGGAGGCTATGGCAGTTTTAGGTCGAATGACGTTGGCCATTCCAGCAGTTCCCTATGCACAATTCCATTCTCGAGAGCTGCAGACAGACATTTTGTACAAATGGGACGGGTCTCGGAATCACTAGATCAGAATTATCATCTGTCCTCAAGAGCGTCTCTGATATTGTGGATGTCCCCAGATCATCTGTCGATAGGGAACCCGTGGGTTTATCAGACTCAGACCATTATAACGACAGACGCCAGCCCTGGGGATGGGGCGTACATTCAGACAACAGATGTTTGCAGGGGAGATGGGATCTAACGACCAGAAGACAGTCTTCCAATTTCAAGGAGTTGAAGGCAGTTCTGATGGCCCTATCCAGAGCTCTACCACATCTAAGAAACCAAAAGTTGCTCCTTTACTCAGACAATTCCACCACTGTTTCTTACATGAATTGTCAGGGGGGCACAAGAGTCCCGTCTCTCCCCCTTCTCTGCCAAGATACTTTCAGGGTAGCGGAAGACAGAAGCCTCTTTCTTTCAGCAGTCCACCTGAAAGGGAAAGACAATTCCATAGCAGACTTTGAGCCGGGTAGACTTAAGATAGGGGGAGTAGTGTCTGAACCACAAGTCTTTTTCTCAGATAGTTTAGGTATTTGGGGTCCCCTCGATAGACCTTTTTGCGTCCCGTTCCAACAGGAAAACTTTTTTTTTTTTTTTTGTTTTGTTTTTTTCTTTCCTCAACCATCTAGAATACCCGACAGTGGTGGATGCTCTGGCTCAGGATTGGAGCCAGGAGGATGGCTATGCCTTCCCTCCCTTTTTGTCTCATCCCGCAGGTGTTAAACAAGGTAGCACGGGAAAGGGCATCCATAGTCCTAGTAGCTCCATATTGGCCCAAGAGGGCTTTGTTTTCAGCACTCTTCCCCCCCCCCCCCCACCTTTCTGGGTTTCACTCCTGACCCCCTTAACGAGCCTGAAATACCTAGGATTCTAGATTTTCTACAAGCGGGCTTAGAAAAGAGGCTTGGGGCTTCCACTTTGAAAGTCCAGGTGGCAGCACAGAGTTATTTTTTTTGAATGCTGCCTCCAGAGCTCATCCCTCGTTGCGGCCCCTTACTCTTCCGTGGGACCTTAATTCAGTCCTTACGGCCCTATCCCAGCATCCTTTTGAGCCATTACAGGATTTATCCTTGGAGATCCTTTCCTGTAAACTGACTTTTCTAATAGCCATCACCTCTGCAAGAAGGGTCTCAGAGATCCAGGCTTTTTCTGCCTTCCAGCCGTACACTTCCATTCTGGACGATAAAGTGATCATTAGACCCATTCCCTCCTTCCGTCCTAAAGTAGTTTCCAATTTGTATATGAATCAGGACGTAGTCCTTCCCTCCTTCTGTCTAAATCCAGCCAACCAGTTGGAAAGGAAATTCCACTGTCTAGACGTCAGGAGGTGTTTAATCTTTTATCTGGAATCTACCGCTCCATGGAGTGGACAAAAATCTCTTCATTCAATATCAGGGTAGACTGAAAGGCCGTAAGGTTTCCTGGGGAATCTTAGCCAAATGGGTTGTCCTCTTGTCCTATGGTTCCCTCGGGCTCTCTCCTCCGGAGGGATTCGGGGCTCATTCCACCAGGTCAGTGGCCACCTCCTGGGCAGAGAGGGCTAACTCCTCCCTTAGTCAGATTTGTAGGGCTGCAACATGGAGCACCCCTCATACTTTTTTCAAGCATTATAGGCTTAAAGGGCTTCTGTCACCCCACTAAAGTGTTTTTTTTTTTTTTTTTTTTGTGGGCTAGTGAAATTAGTTATATTGCGAATTTGCGATATATGACAATATAATTGTGTTACTTACTTTGATCCAGCAGTTTCTGCAAAAAACGAAGTTTTATAATATGTAAATTCAGTCTCTACCAGCAAGTAGGGCGGCTACTTGCTGGTAGCTGCTGCAGAAATCCGCCCCCTCGTCGTGTTGATTGACAGGGCCAGCCGGGATCGCCTCCTCCGGCCAGCCCTGTCGGCATTTCAAAAATCACGCGCCTGTGTTGATTCGGCGCAGGCGCTCTGAGATGAGGAGGCTCGTCTCCTCAGCACTCCCTCAGTGCGCCTGCGCCGATGACGTCTTCTATTTCGGTGATGTCATCGGCGCAGGCGCACTGAGGGAGTTCTGAGGAGACGAGCCTCCTCATCTCAGAGCGCCTGCGCCGAATCAACACAGGCGCGCTATTTTTGAAATGCCGACAGGGCTGGCCGGAGGAGGAGATCCCGGCTGGCCCTGTCAATCAACACGACGAGGGGGCGGATTTCTGCAGCAGCTACCAGCAAGTAGCCGCCCTACTTGCTGGTAGAGACCGAATTTACATATTATAAAACTTCGTTTTTTGCAGAAACTGCTGGATCAAAGTAAGTAACACAATTATATTGTCATATATCGCAATATAACTAATTTCACTAGCCCAAAAAAAAAAATCACTTTAGTGGGGTGACAGAAGCCCTTTAACCACCTCCCGACCGCTGTACGCACCGATGCGTCCGGGAGGTGGTTGTTTAGTTCCTCCTGGACGCATCGGCGCGTCCTCTCGCGAGACGCGAGATTACGTCACAGCCGGCCCGCGCATGCGCATCGCGGGCCGGCATTTCGCAGAAGACTATTTCGTCAGCAGCCTGCCGGCCACGATCATTGGCTGGCAGGCTGCTGATTTTTAAAAAATCCAATCAGCAGCCATATAACCCCACATATTAGTAAATATGATGGGGTTATATGGCTGCTGTGCTCCTCTGCTCCTTCTTTTGGTCGGTTGGTTCCAGCAGAGGAGCAGAGGAGCACATCTTTACTGTGAGTACCCACCACACCACATTTAGCCCCCAGATCACCCCAATTAACCCTTTGATCACCCCTTTTATCCCCCCCTGTCAATCACTAGTGAAAGGAAAAAAGTGATCAGTGCAAACTGTCACTTTTTTTTTTCACTGTTATTGACCGTTAGGTTTTAGGTATAGTTTAGGTCCCTTGGTTAGGTAGTTAGCGATCAGTTAGCGCCCAGCCCACCGCACCGCAGTCCGTTATTCGCTGATTAGCGTATCGCTAATCAGCATTTGTACTTTTATAGTATCTGAAAGTGATCAAAACTGATCACGGTCAGATCTATAATAGTACTAGTGTCACTTTAGTTCTCCCTCCACCCAAAACGCAGTGTTTGCCCGATCAGGCCTGATCGGTCGCCCACACGTGCGTTTGCCCACGCCCGCCCCACCGCAGTGACAAAAAATATTTTTTTTTTTGATCACTGCACATTCACTTTACACGCACTGCGGCGATAAAAAAATCAGTTTTGATATTTTTTATCAACCGCAGCGGCCTCCGGTACTTCGCTAGCCTCCCATTTGTAAGACAGGCTTGCTTTTTTTTTCTTGGGTAGTCTCAGGGAATACCCCGAAATTTAGTTGCCCACATGTCTAACAGGGGGTATTCCTCTGAAGAGGCCTACAGGCTTCTGACCCAGTCGGATGAGGAGTGGGAACCCTCATCTGATGAATCCAGCGGGTCAGAATACGAACCTGTAGAAAGCAGTGGCTCTCTGACCCAAAGTTCGGACGAGGAGGCTGAGGTCCCTGATAGAACCAGGCGTACCCGGCCCCGTGTCGCTAGACCGCAGGTTGCGCAGGATCCGCTTCAAGAGCAGCAGAGTGGGGCTGGTGCTGTCGGATTACGTGGTGAGGCATACACCAGCAGCCCAGCCCTTCCTGGACCTAGTACCAGCACTGCCGTACAACCTGGTGAAGTAGCGAGCACCAGAAGGGCAGTTGAAGCTGGTACGGTGGCACGTGCAGTAGTGACCCCGTCGCAGCCACCGCAAAGACGTGCCCGTAGAGCCCCTAGAATCCCAGAGGTGCTGGCAAACCCTGATTGGCAGTCCCCAACTTCAGCCGCACCCGTAGTTTTCCCTTTCACCGCCCAGTCTGGAGTTCGGGTTGAGACAGCTCAGATCGATTCGGCCCTGGGATTTTTTGAGCTGTTCTTGACTGCGGAGCTTTTAGACTTAGTCGTGGCAGAGACAAACCGGTATGCCACACAATTTATCACCGCTAACCCGGAAAGCTTTTATGCCCAGCCTTTCCGGTGGAAACCAGTCCAAGTTTCCGAATTTAAAACTTTTCTGGGCCTCCTCCTCAACATGGGCCTGACAAAAAAACATGAATTGCGGTCATATTGGTCCACGAACCCAATTCATCACATGCCCATGTTCTCTGCTGCTATGTCCAGGACACGATTTGAGGTCATCCTGCGTTTCCTGCACTTTAGCGACAACACCGCCTCCCGTCCCAGGGGCCACCCTGCTTTTGACCGGCTCCACAAAATTCGGCCCCTCATAGACCATTTCAACCAGAAATTTGCAGATATTTATACCCCAGAGCAAAACATCTGCATAGACGAGTCCCTAATACATTTTACCGGGCGCCTTGGCTTCAAACAATACATCCCAAGCAAGCGCGCCCGGTATGGGGTCAAATTGTATAAGCTCTGTGAAAGGGCCACAGGCTATACCCACAAATTTCGGGTCTATGAGGGAAAAGATCAGACCCTGGAGCCGGTCGGTTGCCCTGACTACCTGGGGAGCAGTGGGAAGACAGTTTGGGACTTGGTGTCACCCTTATTCGGCAAGGGGTACCATCTTTATGTGGACAATTTTTACACAAGTGTGGCCCTCTTTAGGCATTTGTTTCTAGAACGGATTGGCGCCTGTGGTACCGCGCGAACTAGTCGCGCGGGCTTCCCCCAACGGCTCGTTACCACCCGTCTTGCAAGGGGGCAGAGGGTCGCACTGTGTAACGAAGAACTGCTCGCGGTGAAATGGAGAGACAAGCGTGACGTTTACATGCTCTCCTCCATTCACGCAGACACGACAATCCAAATTGAGCGAGCAACCCGTGTCATTGAAAAGCCCCTCTCAGTCCACGACTATAACCTCCACATGGGAGGGGTCGACTTCAATGACCAGATGTTGGCTCCGTATTTAGTTTCCCGACGCACCAGACGCTGGTATAAGAAGGTGTCTGTATATTTAATTCAATTGGCTCTGTACAATAGTTTTGTTCTCTACAGTAAGGCTGGGAGAACTGGATCCTTCCTCAAATTTCAGGAAGAGATCATCGCGAACCTCCTGTATCCAGGAGGTTCCGTGGCCCCATCCACCAGTGTAGTTAGCCGTCTACACGAGCGACACTTCCCCAGTGTCGTTGCTGGTACCTCAAACCGACCGCCACCCCGAAAAAAATGTCGTGTCTGTAGCAGGAGTGGAATAAGGCGTGACACCCGTTATTTCTGTCCTGACTGTCCCGACCACCCTGCCCTATGCTTAGGGGAGTGTTTCCGAAAGTACCACACACAGGTACACCTAGCATAGGGATCACATCTCACCAGGATAGGCACACAGGGCTATTAGGGCCCATTCACTCACAGCTGCTGCAAACGTCTCCTTTCACATGGGACAAAGTGCATAACGCACTTCGCCACATCTTTGGGCGATTTGCGCTTTGCACATTGACCCATGGGGAAGGAGAGGTTTGTTCTATAAAGGTAAAAAAACAAAAAAAAACAAAAAAAAAAAAAACAGGTAAGCAAACAGGTTAATGTTTAGTTCCAAAAGTTAAAGTTACACGTTCTGTTCCAAAGTTAATAAAATTATTGCGTTGTGGCCTGGTTTTTTCTTTTTTATTTTTTTTTGTCTTTTTACCTTCCAGGTGGACCAACCGATCGACCAGCTGCAGCACCGATGTGCATTCTGACAGAAGCATTGCGCTGCTGTCAGATTACACGCAAGTCGGTGTATGCGGCGCTGCAAGACGGGATTTTCTCCTCTGCAGTGACAGATACGTTTGCCAAGGCATACGAGCTGAGGAGGAGGCGGCGTTCCTATGCTTTGGCAAGCATTTTGTATATATATATATAAAAAAAAAAAAATCCCGGCAATGATTTATTCATCCACATCGATTGATGCGAATGGAGAAATCTGGTTTGCCAGGGCATACGAGCTAAGTGGGTATGGATGTAGGGCGGAGCTCCTATGTCCTGGCAGACGCCTTTCCCCTCCATTTTTTTTTTTTGGCAGAGATTTTTTCATCCACATTGATCGATGCGAATGAAGAAATCTGTGCCGTTCATTTTTTTCTTTCAGCCCAGAGGCTGAACGAGGAAAAAAAAATCTCATTACCTGTATGCTCAATATAAGGAGAATAGCAGAAACTCCTAATGCTGGCCATACATGTAATGATTGCGGAGACCCTCAAATGCCAGGGCAGTACAAACACCCCACAACTGACCCCATTTTGGAAAGAAGACACCCCAAGGTATTTGCTGAGGGGCATATTGAGTCCATGAAAGATTGAAATTTTTGTCCTAAGTTAGCGGAAAGTGAGACTTTGTGAGAAAAAACAAAAAAAAATCAATTTCCGCTAACTTATGCGAAAAAAAAAAAAAATTCTATGAACTTGCCAGGCCCCTCATTGGATACCTTGGGGTGTCTTCTTTCCAAAGTGGGGTCACATGTGGGGTATTTATACTGCCCTGGCTTTTTAGGGGCCCTAAAGCGTGAGAAGAAGTCTGGGATCCAAATGTCTAAAAATGCCCTCCTAAAAGGAATTTGGGTCCCTTTGCGCATCTAGGCTGCAAAAAAGTGTGACACATCTGGTATCGCCGTACTCAGAAGAAGTTGGGGAATGTGTTTTGGGGTGTCATTTTACATATACCCATGCTGGGTGAGAAAAATATCTTGGTCAAATGCCAACTTTGTATAAAAAAATGGGAAAAGTTGTCGTTTGCCAAGATATTTCTCTCACCCAGCATGGGTATATGTAAAATGACACCCCAAAACACATTCCCCAACTTCTGCTGAGTACGGCGATACCAGATGTGTGACACTTTTTTGATGCCAAGGTGGGCAAAGGGGCGCATATTCCAAAGTGCACCTTTCGTATTTCACCAGTCATTTTTTACAGATTTTGATTGCAAAGTACTTCTCACACATATGGGCCCCTAAATTGCCAGGGCAGTATAACTACGCCACAAGTGACCCCATTTTGGAAAGAAGACACCCCAAGGTATTCCGTGAGGGGCATGGCGAGTTCCTAGAATTTTTTATTTTTTGTCGCAAGTTAGTGGAATATGAGACTTTGTAAGGAAAAAAGAGAAAAAAAAAAAATCATCATTTTCCGCTAACTTGTGACAAAAAATAAAAAATTCTAGGAACTCGCCGTGCCCTTCACGGAATACCTTGGGGTGTCTTCTTTCCAAAATGGGGTCACTTGTGGCGTAGTTATACTGCCCTGGCAATTTAGGGGCCCAAATGTGTGAGAAGTACCTTGCAATCAAAATGTGTAAAAAATGCCCTGCAAAATCCGAAAGGTGCACTTTGGAATATGTGCCCCTTTGCCCACCTTGGCAGCAAAAAAGTGTGACACATCTGGTATCGCCGTACTCAGGAGAAGTTGGGGAATGTGTTTTGGGGTGTCATTTTACATATACCCATGCTGGGTGAGAAAAATATCTTGGTCAAATGCCAACTTTGTATAAAAAAATGGGAAAAGTTGTCTTTTGCCAAGATATTTCTCTCACCCAGCATGGGTATATGTAAAATGACACCCCAAAACACATTCCCCAACTTCTCCTGAGTACGGCGATACCACATGTGTGACACTTTTTTGCTGCCAAGGTGGGCAAAGGGGCGCATATTCCAAAGTGCACCTTTCGGATTTCACCGGTCATTTCTTACACATTTTGATTGCAAAGTTCTTCTCACACATTTGGGCCCCTAAATTGCCAGGGCAGTATAACTACGCCACAAGTGACCCCATTTTGGAAAGAAGACACCCCAAGGTATTCTGTGAGGGGCATGGCGAGTTCCTAGAATTTTTTATTTTTTGTTGCAAGTTAGTGGAATATGAGACTTTGTAAGAAAAAAATAAAAATAAAAAATCATCATCATTTTCCGCTAACTTGTGACAAAAAATAAAAAGTTCTATGAACTCACTATGCCCATCAGCGAATACCTTAGGGTGTCTACTTTCCGAAATGGGGTCATTTGTGGGGTAGTTATACTGTTTGGGCATTGTAGAACCTCAGGAAACATGACAGGTGCTCAGAAAATCAGAGCCGTTTCAAAAAGCGGAAATTCACATTTTTGTACCATAGTTTGTAAATGCTATAACTTTTACCCAAACCATTTTTTTTTTGCCCAAACATTTTTTTTTTATCAAAGACATGTAGAACTATAAATTTAGCGAAAAATTTATATATGGATGTCGTTTTTTTTGCAAAATTTCACAGCTGAAAGTGAAAAATGTCATTTTTTTGCAAAAAAATCGTTATATTTTGATTAATAACAAAAAAAGTAAAAATGTCAGCAGCAATAAAATACCACCAAATGAAAGCTCCATTAGTGAGAAGAAAAGGAGGTAAAATTCATTTGGGTGGTAAGTTGCATGACCGAGCGATAAACGGTGAAAGGAGTGTAGTGCCGAAGTGTAAAAAGTGGCCTGGTCATGAAGGGGGTTTCACCTAGCGGGGCTGAAGTGGTTAATCTCAATGAGGACGCGGCCTTCGGGAGGAAGGTTCTTCAGGTCGTTGTCCCTCCCTAAAATGTGATTTATATTTTATTTTCGCATGGGTGCCGTCATGGAGGAGGGGAAAACAATAATTGCTTACGGCAATTGTTTTTCTCTATACCCATGACGGCAACCCCAAAATTTCCCTCCCTATTAAAAAACAAAACAAGAAACAATTTGTTTTCTAGATGTGTGTGTGTGTGTGTGTGTGTGTATATGTATGTGTGTATGTATATATATATATATATCTATATCTTTATCTTGTCAAATCTCTTCTATTGCTTTGGTGTCCGGAGACGGGTAATCACAATCACTGAGGTGTGGTGGGGGTGTGAACATTTTTATATTCTCAGGTTTCCTGTCCCGGATGGGAGGTCCTCCTCGCATGGGTGCCGTCATGGGTATCGAGAAAAACAATTACCGGTAAGCAATTGTTTTTCCTTAGGTCCTTATGCCAGAATTTTGACATGTTGCTCCTTCTTTTTGGCATAAATTAATTTGGACAAATCTATTATTGAACAGAAAATAGCGCCTTGATAGACACTTCAAAAAGAGTAAAATAGAGCAGATTTGTTTCTGCCATGTACCAGTTTTTGAGGGTTAAAGAGCCCTTGAATGCTATATATATATTTTTTTTTTTTTTTCTAATGCACATTCTCAACCTAAAGTGCCTGTAAAAGCTACATATGGGGTTCCACTGATGGCACAGGACATGGAAGCCATTTCCACATATTATGTAGATGCTTTTACAGTTCAATCAAGATTCTTAATCATGCATCTCCTAAAGGAAATGGTAAAATGATTGGAGCTTCCTTTACAAAAATGACTTTTAAGCTTAAAAGTAAATGCTTGAACCCCTTTTAAAACAGATTTGTTATTTTGTCTGTTGGGAGCAGGATAAAGCCATAAGCAATAAGATTCAGGCTGATGGAAGAGGGATCTCTGTAGAAAATGGAGCAATAAACATATATAATTACAATTAAATGGGCACTATACTTTTTACAAACTTTTCATAATTGGACAGTACAAGTGCATAAAAGAAACTTTTATTTTACGCCCCCGTCTTATGACTTCTGTGGGCAGGACAGGCCTCCCTTCCACTGAAAGGTTTGCATAGCATTATACTGACTGACAGCATTCTGTCAGTGTAATACAATAGATTTCAGGACTGTAAGGGTTACCCAGCATTATAAATTAGTATAAGGGCTAAGGTTGTTGCGATACCAAAATTTTGATTCGCTTTCGAAACCATAAAAAAAAGTATTACGATATTCGATACCATGCGGAAAAAATAAAACGCCAAAAAAGCCATGTGCATTCCACATAAAAAAAATGGCGAATCGCGCAGTTTTTATTTATTTTATGTTCCGGCATTCACCGCTTAGGAGATTTTTATATTTTAATAGTTTGGACTTTTCGGTCGTGGCGATATGTAATATGTTTATTTATTGTTTATATATTTCATATGTAAAATTGGGAAAGGGGGTAATTTATACTTAATATTTTGATGTGGTTTTTTTTATTTTTTACTTTTTATTTAATAACTATTTCCCCCTTAACTCTATTAGGGTGACTAGGACTACACACAGCAGCAGGGAACACACCATGGCAGCCACCAATGATAATTAATCTTTAAAACAGGATGCGGGTGCTGGCAGCAGATCAGTGGCAGTTAACCCCTCAGGTGCCGCACTGAGGGGTTAACTGCGCTGATTGCAGCTCCCTGTCAGAGGCAGGGTGCCGACTATGTGATTCTGCTGCCGGCACCTGCCTCCTGTATTAACGGTTAAAGGGGACCTTTCATGGGTCCGGACATTACCTAAGTAGCAGGACATGAAGAGTGGCGATTCACAGCGCAGAATGTTGCTGCCAGGGAGAAGGAACGCCCAGGAGAGAAGCTGATGTCTCCTCCCCGTCGTTCTGATAGTAGTAATTATCTTACAGCGCGGGAGACGGTAATGGGGGCCACAGTGGACGAACGGAGCGGCGCCCAGATATAATAGTAAGTGCAGTATTGATACCGTGACAAAAGTATCAATATTTTGATAACCCAACAACCCTAATAAGGGCTCATGCACATGGCCACGGATCGGATGCGGAACCATTCATCTCAGTGGGGCCGCAAAAGATGCAGACAGCACACCCATAAGTCCATTCATTGGCCCTGCAAAAACTAGAACATAATCTTGTCTGTTTTGCGAACTAGCATAGGACAGTTCTGCTATTTGGAAAAAAAAAACTGGCTGCAAGTATTCGCCCGGGATCTGTGATTTGCAGACTACAAAAATGGATATGGTCGTATGCTGTTGCCCTGATGCTGTGCAATCCTGTCAGAGGAGAGAAGGCCACAATGGGGCCTCTTACTGACAAGCTGCGAGTTCCTTGCATGCAACGATTGGATCAGTTATCGGGAAGCGGTGTTCCTAGGAATATTTGTTCTGATCATTGCCCTGTGTAAAGTTGCTTTTGATCACCCAATGAACGAGCAAACACTTTTCAGGTGAAAGCATTGTTGATGCAGACACCAAAATCATTGATTCTACTATGCTTTATGACAACTGTGAGAGAGTCCATCCTCCATCTGGACTACAAATTGGAACCTCCAAGATTGTTTAAAAGGGCCATTAACCTCTTCCTCTTCCTTAGTTCTTTTCATGTCCATAGTACAGGGGTGTGGACTCCAATCAGAATAGTTTTTTGTGGTCTGCAGGGCCTCTTACCCCCACAATTTGTATTGTATAGATATCCGCTGTCTCCTTCTCACCATGCGGCTTTCTCTAACATTGTTGTAGGGGGCCCCTGTTTGCCAATGGAGTTTTCTCTTGTTTCAGACTCTGGCTGTGAGGTTGTATGAGTCAGCGGAGGTTCAAGTAACGCAGTATGGTCTGGCACCCAAAGTGGCACACCGGAAGTCAACAAATGAGACCTAGCCTGGGACCCGAAAGAAAGAACTCTTCCTACCCTAAGTGGAGGAATGGGTTCCTTTGCATGAGAAGCTTCCAGCCAGCCATTGTGGGATGGAGACAGTGGAGCTTGCAACTGAGGATTTGGTAGTTCTCCTTCCCTTACGATTGTTTCTCCAGTCCAGCTACTGTATGCAGCATGAAGAGGGAAAATGTCGGCTTGTTGAGCGTCAGGAACCGAACTTTGAAACCAGCACAGTCCTCCTGATTGGGTAAAAGGGATATTACCCCACTATCTCTCCTGATGTGTATAAAAGTTCCAGAGGACCCCTTTAAGCTGTTTGCCATCTGTGTAACTTTTAACTCTTCTATTGATTTTTAGTTTGTCCTTGCTAGGTTATTGTCTCTGTAAATGCCTTGCGCTGCAGCTCAGTTAATGTTTTCTTGATAAAATATTGTACAATATCCAAGGTTATTGTACTGTCTAGTGATTCACCTAACACTTGCTGTAAAGTTAATGAACACTTTATCAGTTTGGCCAAGTATACACACCTTTGCATTGTTTTACATATATATGTCATATGCATATGTTGACACCACAGATGTACAGATAATTCTGGGGCTGCACTGTAAGGCCTCTTTCAGACGGGCGTCACGTTTTGGCTCAGGATGCGTCCTGGGTGCATTGCGGCAAACCTGCGCAAGTAGGTACGCAATTTCAGGCAGTTTTGACTGCGATTGCGTTCCGTTGTTCAGTTTTTATCGTGCGGGTGCAATGTGTTTTGCACACGCGTGATAAAAAACGGACTGTGGTACCCAGACCCGAACTTCTTCACAGAAGTTCCGGTTCAGTTGAACCTAAACCTGAACTTCTGTGAAGAAGTTCGGGTCTGGGTACCACAGTCAGTTTTTTATCACGCGTGTGCAAAACACATTGCACCCGCACGATAAAAACTGAACAACGTTGTGTAGATGTAATTATTTTCCCTTATAACATGGTTATAAGGGAAAATAATAGCATTCCTGAAACAGAATGCTAAGTAAATTAGGGCTGGAGGGGTTAAAAAAAAAATAATAATAATTAAACTCTCCTTAATTCACTTGTTCGCGCAGCCGGCATCTCTTCTGTCTTCATCTGCGAGGAAAAGGACCTGTGGTGACGTCACTGCGCTCATCACACTGTCCATTACATGATCCATCACCATGGTGATGGACCATGTGATGAACGCAGTGACGTCACCACAGGTCCTTTTCTTCACAGATGACAGAAGAGAAGCCGGGCTGCGCAAACAAGTGGATTAAGGTGAGTTAAATTTTTTTTTATTTTTTTTAACCCCTTCAGCCCTAATTTACTTAGCATTCTGTTTTAAGAATGCTATTATTTTCCCTCATAACCATGTTATAAGGGAAAATAATAATGATCGGGTCCCCATCCCGATCGTCTCCTAGCAACCGTGCGTGAAAATCGCACCGCATCCGCACTTGCTTGAGGATACTTGCCATTTTCATGCAGCCCCAATCATTTTTATGCTGCAATTTTCACGCAACGCACAAGTGATGCGTGGAAATCACTGCTCATGTGCACAGCCCCATAGAAATGAATAGGTCTGGATTCAGTGCGGGTGAAATTCGTTCACCCCACACATTGAACCCGCGCGGAAATCTCGCCCGTGTGAAAGAGGCCTAAGGCTACTTTCACACTAGCGTTTCTTGCAGATCCGTCATGGATCTGCAAAAACGCTTCCGTTACAATAATACAACTGCATGCATCCGTCATGAACGGATCCGGTTGTATTATGTCTTATATAGCCAAGACGGACTCCATTGAAAGTCAGGGGAGGACGGATCTGTTTTCTGTTGTGCCAGATTGTGTCAGAGAAAACGGATCCGTCCCCATTGACTTACATTGTGTTTCGGAACGGATCAGTTTCGGCAGACGGACACCAAAATGCTGCAGGTAGCGTTTTGGTGTCCACCTCCAGATCAGAATAGAGACTGATCGGAGGCAAACTGATGCATTCTGAGCGGATTCTTTTCCATTCAGAATGCATTAGGGCAAAACTGATCTGTTTTGGACCGCTTGTGAGAGCCCATGACGGATCTCGCAAACGGAAAGCCAAAACGCTAGTGTGAAAGTAGCCTAAGACATTAGTATACTGTATTGCTTTAATTATCCTTGTAACCAAGATGTATATTAAATGTGCAGCAGTAGTAAAACACTACCCAGCTTTCTACTCTACTTTGCAAAAGCACCACCAAATGACAGTAACATCTCCCGTTGTTTGGGGTACTGTTTACATTTTTTTTAATACTCTTTTAGGTTTTCATGTAACTTATTTTTTTTTCAGTTTTTTTCCCCTGCTTTTTATTTTCTGTACCTTGATTTCGGATGTGTTTGGGAAATACGCAGTGTTTTACAGTACCAGCCAGGTGGATGAGTCTTGAAGAACTCAACTGGATTTTTCTTTACGTCCAATGTGGATATATTCTGGGGGGTTTGGATTTCTGCATGTATCCAGCAGCTGCTGTCTATATCTAAATGGTCCTTCCTCCTCTATGTTCAGTGGTTCCTCAAGTTACAATATTAATTGGTTCTAGAACAACCATTGAAAGTTGAAACCATTGATTCCATAACTCTATGGAAAACCAGTAATTGGTTCAAAAGCCCAAAAATCTCATCCCAAAGCAAGAAAAAGTGAAGTTTTAAGTAAAGTAAGCAGATAACCAAGACAGATAAAACAAGTCCTTCTGTAAGGCAGACAGAAATAGATGCTGGAAGCTGTAGATCACTTTCTATGGTGTGGGCAGGAGCTTCTTCAGGGTCTTGCATAGTGCATACATGTACCAGAAAATGAAACCTCAGCCCGCCTAGTGTCCAAAGGAGCAGCTCATCCTGGCACAGACAGGGCAGTAAAGAACATGTAGTACCGCAGAAGAGCTACTAGATAACAAAAAAGCCGATTTACCAGTGAAATGGTCATGTTGATTGGTTAGCTCTGAGTCTTAGACATTGTATGTTGAGTTTAACTTCAATTTATGATGGTCCAGAAAAGACCATCGTATGTTGAAAATATTGTATCCTGAGGCCATTGTATATTAAGGGATCACTGTATTGTTTTATTTTAAAAGAGGTTCTTCAGCAGCTGTGGTATTCTAAAGTTCTATGTCCCAGCTGATGCAGAATGGCCTACAAAACAGACCTCACATGCTACAGACCTTTTTGAAAAGGAGTTGTGTGCAGTCTTGTGGGCTGCAGTAGTCATGGGATCGCTCAATTTACTTTAAAATCACTTGGTAGGTGCTACAAAACGTCCCTATAGCCTGAGGGTACAGCCATGAGCACGGCTTACTACAAACTGATTGCTTTTTGTTAATGGCCGTGTGGTTTTACGGATTACTATGCATCCATTAACCAGGCAAAGTGGAAACAAACAATCAGTTTGTAATGAATTACTCTTATACTGTTGCAGCTTGCAGGGCCATGCAGTTCTTGCCATGCCCGCTTCACAGCTTGGCTGCGCTGTGTGGCCATACCGTTTGGGTACAATCACATTGCACTGTTAAGTTGGTCTGTATTGCTAATGGCCACGGTCTTTAAGGTGCTGCGCTGTTGTTAACAGTACAGACCTACTAAACAGTGCAGTGTCCATTAGCTTAATTGGAACCTGCTGCAGCGTTAATGGCTGCACAGTACTTGGCAGCAGTGCTTTCGCATCGTAAGCACCACATGACCGCACCAAAGCTACAAACGCTTTTCCTATCATGGTTTTTTACAGCTGTCTGACATATCAAAAGTCTTACCAAAACTCTGTGGTCCTTTAAGGAAAACCCCTTTAAATACTGATGACCTAACCTCTGGATAGGTCAACAGTCTCTGATCTGTGGGGGGTCTGACATCTGGGACCCCCCCCCCCCCCCCCTTTCCCGATCATCTGCTTGAGAAGGCAGTGGTGTTTGCAGTAGTGCAAAGTGCAACGGTCTTCTCACTGCTTTCCCTTGGCCAAGTGATGATACATTCATCGGTCATAGGACCTAGCCTCAGCTCCGCCCCCTAGAGCTGATTGGGGCTGAGCTGCGATACCAAGCACAGCCGCTATAAAATGTACAACACTGAGCTTGGTGAACAGGGAGAAAGCTGTGGTGCTCACAGGAGCGCCAGTAGTTTCTCAAACCTCTTATTGGCAGGGGTTCTGAATGTCGGACCCCCACCAATCAGATACTGATGACCTCTCCAGAGGATAGGTCATCAGTATTTAAAGGGAACCTGTCACCAGTTTTATGGTGTCCTAACTAAGGGCAACATAAATAAGTGACTGATTCTCTTAGCAAAATGCTGGGTCACTTTCTTTAATTGACCCAGTCAATCTGCCAACATCTTGTATTGAAAAGCTCCAGCTGATAATGATGAGTCATGAATATTCATGAGCTCCTGACTCTCCCCGCCCACCTGCTGCTGAATAAAAGTTTGTTTCCATAGGAATCAGCAGCAGGTGGGCAGGGGAATGGCTATATCTCTGAATTAAATATACGCTGGACTCAATGACATCACGCTGGACTCGAATCAGCTCATTAGCATGCAGCATATTTGTGTGTATATTATGAGGTAACCATCTGTCACACCAGTAAGTGAATACATCTAAGGCACTTTTTAGTAGTTAATGATTGTATATAATTAGTTAGATTATAATCAAATATCCACATGACAGGTTCCCTATAAGGACTCGGGAAGCATGCCGTACCGATACGTCATGGGTCCTTAAAGGGAACCTGTCACCAGTTTTATGGTGTCCTAACTAAGGGCAACATAAATAAGTGACTGATTCTCTTAGCACAATGCAGGGTCACTTTCTTTAATTAACCCAGTCAATCTGCCAACATCTTGTATTGAAAAGCTTCAGCTGATAATGATGAGTCCTGAATATTCATGAGCTTCTGACTCTCCCCGCCTACCTGCTGCTGAATGACAGTTTGTTTCCATAGGAATCAGCAGCAGGTGGGCAGGGGAGTGGCTATAGCTCTGAATTAAATATACGCTGGATCAAATATCCACATGACAGGTTCCCTTTAAATCTTGGAAAACCCTTTTAAGTTGCATGCAACTTGGTATGCAAATGAGGACTGCAGCTGTCACTTAAAGGGGTTGTCTCATGTAAGAAATTTAATACAAGGCACTTACTAATGTATTGTAATTGTCCATTTTGCTTCCTTTGCTGGCTGGATTAATTTTACATCACATTATACACTGCTCATTTCCATCACCCTGCAATCCATCAGTGATGGTCGTTCTTGCACACTATAGGAAAAAGAGTCAGCCTCCCTGGTGGCCAGAACCATGGGAGCGCATTTAGGCTCCATTCACACGTCCGCAGAATGTGTCCGCATCCGTTCCGCAATTTTGCGGAACGGGTGCGGACCCATTCATTCTCTATGGGGATAGAATGGATGCGGACAGCACACAGTGTGCTGTCTGCATCCGCAATTGCGGAGCGCGTCCCCGATCTTCGGGTCCGCAGCTCCGCAAAAGATAGAACTTGTCCGCAGCTTGCGGACAAGAATAGGCATTTCTATGGGGGTGCCGGGCTGGTGTGTTGCGGACCCGCAATTTGCTGGTCCGCAACACATCACGGACGTGTGAATGGAGCCTTAGGCTAGTGTTTTTTTTTTCTTATATTGTGCAAGCAGGACCACAACTGATGGATTGCAGGGGGGTCTGTAACCGTGGAAACTAGCAGTGTATAATGTGATGGAAAAATGAATCCAGCCAGCAAAGGAGACAATATCGATAATAATAAATACTTTAGTAAGTGGCTTGTATCAACTTCCTCTACACGATAAATGCCACTTACTGAAGTGAGACAGCCCCTTTAAGGCGGTTTTAGATGAGCAGATGGAGCGGCCGATTGTTGGGAAAGAAGTGTTCCTTCCTGACAGTCGGCTGCTCGCTCAGTGAAGGAGACTTTTACATGCAGAGATCTCCTTCACAGTATGGGGACAAGTAATCGGTATTGCGATCCCTCGTCCTCATACAGAATTATGGTTTCTGAGGAGCAGGTCGCTGTTCAGACCACACGATCTGCTGCAAAGGAACTATGATCAGTGGTGCCTGCACGAACGACAGGATCACCCGATGAACGAGCGTTTTGCTTGTTCATCAGGTGATCGACAGCACATTTAGGTGGTCAGATTATCAGGAATGAGCGTTCGCAGAAATGGTCATTTCCCCATAATCTGGATTATTATTGGTTCATCTATATCCACCTTTAGACTAAGACTATTTTCATACAGCCAGTGTTTGGTCAGTACTTTTCATCAGTATTTGTAAGCCAAACCAGGAGGGAGTCCAGAATACAGAAGAGGGACATCTCTCTCTATTAAACTTTTTTTCTTGAGGTTTCACTCCTAGTTTTGGCTGAGGGCGCTTCGTTTTTGGTGTAGCATGATGGATTATGGTGCACAATCTTCCAGCAAAGGGAAAACACATGGGACAACTGGATTGCATTCATTACAAAATACCATAGTTACATTAAAGAGGACCTTTCACTTGTATAAACTATGTGAACTGAGTATGCTGCCATATAGAGCGGCGCCCGGGGATCTCACTGCACTTACTATTATCCCCGGGCGCCGCTCCGTTCTCCCGTTATAGGCTCCGGTACCTTTGCTCCTTAAGTTATAGTAGGCGGATCTTCCCTTGTCCTGTGGGCGTCTCCTCCTAGGCTGCAGCGCTGGCCAATCGCAGCGCACAGCTCACAGCCTGGGAGAAAAAAACCTCCCAGGCTGTGAGCTGTGCGCTGCGATTGGCCAGCGCTACAGTCTAGAAGGAGACACCCACAGGACAAGGGAAGACCCGCCTACTATAACTTAAGGAGCAAAGGTACTGGAGCCTATAACAGGAGAACGGAGCGGCGCCCGGGGATAATAGTAAGTGCAGTGAGATCCCCGGGCGCCGCTCTATATGGCAGCATACTCAGTTCACATAGTTTATACAAGTGAAAGGTCCTCTTTAAAGTATTTTAAAGGTAATGTGTCATTAGAAAATGACCCATTGTTTAAATCACGTTTTTATGTTTTTGATCCATGTCAATATCTATATTTAAACAAAAAGTTCTCGCACTGATCACTAAGAGCTGTATTACACCAAAAGATTATCTGACTGATTTCTGACCAATCATTGGTCAGATGGCCTATTACACACACAAATTATTATTATTATTATTTATTTTATACACACCAACTGATTGAACAGATATTGATCAGATACTCTGGTGTAATGCAGCCCTTAGCCTAATAATAGGCGCCACTTCTTTGTACAGATCACTTTACTGCAGTTATCTGCTTATCATTACAGGCAGAATTAGAATGACAGCACCTATGTGTATAGATAACACAAGATGCACCATTCACAATAGGTGATTGTCAAAGCTCATCTGTTCTCTCCTTGTACAATGACCTCTGCACAGGTCAAAGAGCATGTCTAGAAAACTCTCGGATAGAAGTCAATGAGGGACATTTACTAAGCATGTTATGATGTAAAATGCGCCAAAAAGAATGGCGTTTGGATTTGCGCAAAATATCAACTGTTTTTCTCCAGAATTTTCACCATAAAGAATGTATCACCTCAGAAATAAGTTATAAATGTCAAAGGGGTGGGTGGCCTAGCAAAATTTAATATACTGCCATCCAGTGCCTGGAAAACCCCCATCAAACATTAAAGCACCCCGATTCAGCAGCCGAAGACTGGTAGGCTGCTTTCCACCATCTCTGGAAGCGGCTCTGGCACATAGCTGAGTTGCAGCCTACCGCCCGGACGAAGCCCCGACCTCGAGTATCTGCTGCCCCTGGAGCTCCCTTCTGAGTTTGAGCACCTTCGCTCTGAGGAAGAAGCCCCTGGGACCTGGACACGTCTAGATCCGGAGGCTCCGTTGGAGGACGGTGCTGAGGCAGGAGATCCGGAGGCAGCACAAAGGAGGAAGAGTGGAGAGAAAGCCCGGTCAACGGCGCAAGCGTGCACAGCTGCCAACGCAGCAACAGGTCAGCTCGATCTGGAAGGGGGATTTCAGACACACGGGGCAACCATTTTACACACAGCCAGCATATTTCCCCACAGCCAGCATATTTCCCCTGCCATAGTAGCTGCACTCAGTGCACAAAACACTGGGAGGCATGCTGCATGCTAAACAGCCACGCTGGTGGGGAGGCCCAAGCTCTGTGAGACCCCTGAGTATTGGAGGGACCCTCTAGAACAACACCACTGACTCCCACATACCAGAAGAAGGCCACAAAGCTGAAACCTAAGCCATTCCCTGTGCATAATAGCCACCTGTTCACATTACCACAAAAACACTAACAAGGACTTATGCAACAAGTCCCCCAGCTAGCAGCAGTGCTCAAATTTGTATATCTGGATCCCACTCAGGATTCTACACACTATCAAATAACCCCATCTACTACCCTTCACCACATTCTTCCCATCTTACCCCTACTACATATAGCGAAGGACCTGAACAAAAGCCCTTTCTCCTTGAATCCTACTGATCACACATAATGTGATCCTCTCATCAGTCCAAAGGGAGACCTCAGTCAAGCTCCTAACCTAAAGGAGATCAATATGGTGAAATTGGCTTTAAAACACCTGGAATAGAACAAGAGATAGCTACAGCATCTACCATCTCTGAAATGGAAAAATTCCTGACTAAACAAAACGCTAAGATGACACTCAAAACAATGTCGTCTAAAGACTCCCACGCATCAGACTCGGAACAAGCAAGTGATGATGGCGGTGAATATTCTGAAAAGAACAAACCAATCTCCGGAGCTTTTATCACCCTCCTCCCTAGCCCTCATCGCTAAAGATATATATGAGATCAAGCAAGACCTCCAACATCTAGGCCATGGGATCGATACGCTTGAACAAACAGACATCTGTCATAAGCCACTCAGCGGCAGTTGCCTCAAATCTCCAAATACAAGAAGCACATATCAACTGATTTAGATATTTAGAAAACCGCAACAGACGCAATAACCTGAGAGTAAGAGGAACGCACATTGCCGGTCTGTGTTTTGTGGATCCACAAAACGCACACGGATGTGTGAATGGACCCTTATACCCACATATGGACACATCTATAGGACGCTCAATGCTGTCCAAGAAGGCGCTTAACATAATACACAAAAAATTACACTCTGCCCAATTAGTCGATATTTGGAGACATATCCATCCAACGGAAAGAGATTACACTCCCGTTTCACCCAAGCAAAACTCGTACAGATGCATAGACTACCTATTCCTTTCCCTCCCATCGCTTCTGACTATCGGAGAAATAAAAATAATACCAAATGTGCATTCAGATCACTCAATAGTACTGTTACGCACTTGACAACATTGCAAAATCCCAGAGGACTTGGAGACTGAATGAATCCATCATCTCCAACCAACAATATAAAAGTCGCATAGAAAACGCCCTAACAGATTACTTTAACCAGAGCATTGATGACACACTATTCTTTACAACAATTTGGGAAGCCCATAAAACAGTCATTCGAGGAGAATTTATTTTGATAGCTTCACATTTCAACAAATCTAGACAAGAAACGGTAAAGAAACTATATAATGAGATCCAACAACTAGAACTTACACACAAATCAACTGACTCTAGAGATATCCTCCAAACACAACAATTGAGAGACATATTAAACGTACAATCGGCAAAATTTTACAAGTCATATTAAAACAGGCATTTCATAAATGGAGACAAAGTATCCAAATTAATAATGTCCCTCGTTATTGTCTTCCGGCATAGAGTTCCGTCGTCGGGGCTCTATGCCGGAAGAATACTGATCAGGATTATCCTAATGCATTCTGAATGGACAGTCCGTCCTTCAGGATGTCTTCAGTTCCGGAACGGAACGTTTTTTGGCCGCAGCAAATAGCGCAGCATGCTGCGCTTTTTTCTCCGGCCAAAAATCCGGAACACTTGCCGCAAGGCCGGATCCGGAATGAATGCCCATTGAAAGGCATTGATCCGGATCCGGCCTTAAGCTAAACGTCGTTTCGGCGCATTGCCGGATGCGACGTTTAGCTTTTTCTCAATGGTTACCATGGCTGCCGGGACGCTAAAGTCCTGGCAGCCATGGTAAAGTGTAGTGGGGAGCGGGGAGCAGCATACTTACAATCCGTGCGGCTCCCGGGGCGCTCCAGAGTGACGTCAGGGCGCCCCAGGCACATGGATGACGTGATCGCATGGATCACATGATCCATGCGCATGGGGTGCTCTGACGTCATTCTGGAGCGCCCCGGGAGCCGCACGGACGGTAAGTATACCGCTCGCCCGCTCCCCACTACTACTATGGCAACCAGGACTTTAATAGCGTCCTGGCTGCCATAGTAACACTGAAAGCATTTTGAAGACGGATCCGTCTTCAAATGCTTTCAGTACACTTGCGTTTTTCCGGATCCGGCGTGTAATTCCGGCAAGTGGAGTACACGCCGGATCCGGACAACGCAAGTGTGAAAGAGGCCTAAGAAACGCAAAGCACGCACGTGTATATACTCTCAATAAAACACCAATCAGGCTCACGTGTCAGACGCCAAAGTTATATTGGACACATTGTCATTATTATAATTCCCTATATCACCTGAGAGCACAAGACACTAACGATCAAACAACTAAGAGACTGGAAGATATCAAAGACTTTCTCTCTTATCTCCGTCTCCGGACACTGTGGGAGGACCAACAAAGAGAGATCAGCAAGCCTTTTACGTTGCTGGAGGTCCAGTCCATCCTGTCGAAGAGCCCTACAGGCAAGAACCTGGGTCCTGATGGTCTCCCTATGACAAACACTCCAACCCCTTCTACGCTTCTGCAACACTGTACTACAGGGCTCTGCATTGCTGAGACAAGCACTTGAAGCACACATTTCCCTCATACACAAAGAAGGGAAGGGCCCAGAATTATGCAGTAACTACAGGCCAATATCCCTTTTAAATAATGATCTAAAAATATATGCTGGCCTTGTAGCGCAGCGTTTAAGCCCTTTGCTACCAGATCTGGTCTTGCCTGAACAAGTTGGCTTTGTAAAAGGTAGAGAAGGCAGAGACCATTCCATCACGCTTTTACACCTCATGCAACATGCTAATATTTCCCACTCCCCGATGGTCCTCCTAGGCATGGATGTGGAGAGAGAGCTCTACAGGGTAGACTTGGACCTTCATGACTGAAACCCTAACCCTGGGTTCACACCTAAGCGTTCCTCAAACGCGCGTTTTTGTCGCGCGTTTTTATGCACGTTTTTTGTAATAGTAAACGCGCGTTTGACGCGCGTTTGTGTCATTGACTGCAGTGTCCTATGGCCACAAACGCTCGTCAAAACGCCCCAAAGAAGCTCAAGTACTTGTTTGAGCGTCGGGCGTTTTACAGCGCGTTCGTACGCGCTGTAAAACGCCCAGGTGTGAACCCTTCCCATAGGGAAGCATTGGTTTTCATGTCTTAAGCGTTTTACAGCGCGTTTGAACGCGCTGTAAAACGCTCAGGTGTGAACCCAGGGTTAACCACTTCCACATTCCTGAACCCTTATTAAAGGGAATCTGTCACCTGGTTTGACCATATTAAGCTCGCATCATTGCCATGTTTAATAGAAAACCACTGCAGGAGAGAAGGTATTTTTTCTTATATTCATGCTTTCATTTTGCTAAAAAAAAAGTGATCTTTGTAAATTATTATGCAAATGAACCCTGAAGGTGCCCAGAGGGGCATTATTCTTCGCCCTCTGAGCCCAGTAACCTGCAGTGCCTAGCCTGCCTTAGTTTAGAGCCCAAGCACGCCTCCTCGCTATGTAGTATCGTCCCACAGCCTAGTTTACCGGCACCGCCCCCTCTGCTACGTCAGCTAAATCATTCAAGCCACGAACCTGGAATCTTCAGTTCATCCGGCTAAAATCTTGCGCAGGCGCAGTACCGCCTGCGCCTATGCGATCCAACCGCTCCTAAGGGCAACAGCCTCAAAAGTGTCACTGGGCATGCGCCGAGCCCAGTGACGTCTTCTTATCGCTGTTGCCCTCAGGAGCAGTTGGATCGCGCAGGCAGTAGGCAGTACTGCGCCTGCGTGAGATTTCAGCTGGACAAACTGAAGATTCCAGGTGCATATCATGAATGAATTAGCTGACGTAGCAAAGGGGGTGGCGCCATTAAACTAGGCTGTGGGACGATACTACATAGCGAGGAGGCGTGCATGGGCTCTAAATAAAGGCTGTCTAGGCACTGCAGGGCGGCGTTACTGGGCCCAGAGGGTGAAGAATAACGTCCCTCTGGGCACCTTTCGGCTTCATTTGCATAATAAAAATATTGCTCTTTTTTTTTTTTTTTTTTTTTTTTATAGCAAAATGAAAGCATGAATATAAGAAAGAAAACCACTGCAGGAAATAAGGTATTTTTTTTAAACATGGCAATGGTGAGAGCTTAATATGGTCAAACCAGGTGACAGATTCCCTTTAAAGCCATCTCCCAACTATACTCCCGCCTATATGCACGAGTTCGGGTTAATGGTCTATTGTCAGACCCGTTTGATATCTTAAGCAGTACTCGGCAAGGCTGCCCTCTGTCCCCCTCGCTATTCATTCTAGCGATGGAGACCTTGATTCAAAGCATCAGACAACATCCTGCCATAGCAGGATATAAGGTTAATGCAGTAGAACATAAAGCAGCAGCCTTTGCTGATGACCTTCTCTTAAGTCTCACAGATCCGATAAAAGAAATACCAGCGGCTAGACACATTCACTAAATTTGGCGCACTCTCTAACTTCAAAATAAACCTTGAAAAATCTGAAGCACTAGGCATAAATATCCCCCAAGAACTAAAAAACAACCTTGAAAGCCAATTTCCATTTAAATGGCCAAAAAGTTATATAACTTATCTGGGAATTAAACTAAGCGAGCTTTGGTCGGACCTGACCAAACTCAACTACCTCCCGCTATTACAAAACTCTTTAAAAGAAATAGAATCCTGGACAGCTCCCTTCTTATCTTGGATAGGAAGGAAAAATTTTGCTAAAAGGACTCATCCTCCCCAAATTTATCTACCTGTTCCAGATGCTACCGATTTAAGATACCACAGAACTATTTCATAGAAGCCAGATCACTTTTCTCAAAATACATTTGGAAAAATAAATGACCCAGACTGGGTTTCTTAACACTAACACTTCCCAGAGCATTAGGTTGCCTGGGAGTACCAGACCTATCCTTATGGGTCCATTCACACGTCCGCAATTCTGTTCTGCATTTTGCGGAACAAAATTGCGGACCCGTTCATTTCTCTGTGTGCTGCCCGGATCTGGAAATGAACATGTCCTATTCTTGTCCGCAATTGCAGAAAAGATTAGGCATATTCTATTATAGTTCCGGCGATGCACGGTCTGCTGGAGATGTAACTTGGAAAGAGAGACATATCTGCACATCTGGTGGTCCTGCTCGACATTAAAAAAGTTCTGGAACTCTGTCTTATAGATTACCAAGAACATCTGTTCATTGAAAACTACCTTCACCCACCTTGATATTTTTGGGTTGGAATGCAGAGCGCCAAGATGTGCAAAATAAGTCCCTTCTCTCATTCCTGCTGGCAGCCGCTAAACTCCTAATCCCGCCGCTATGGAGAACATCAACTTGCCTCACCATACCTCAGTGGTTGCATAAAGTGAATCAAATATAAGGTATTGAAGAGATCGTCGCATTAACTCATCATACCCAGAGATACTTTGGGCCCCATGGGTTGCCTATCGTAATTAAACTCCTTTCCTCAACCACATGTCAGAAGAAATTAACACGCAAACGGTTGCCAGTAGAGATTTATTAGACAAAATAACCAATAGTGACAACAGTCACACCTACTACACCTCCGTGTACATTAGACAATTGTCGCACACCACACACACACTCGCGTTCTACACATATATCGTTTTATTATTGTACTAGTTCTTTTACTTGCTCTCATATGCATACAAGGCAGATCATTTAGTGATTAATGATACTACTCAGAAGCCTAGAAATACAGTACAAAAGCAAAGAAGAACTGTCCAAGACTACACAAGCCGACATCATTTGCATTCAACACCAAATCAAAGACTGCAATGTTTAGGCTACTTTCATTAGGCTACTGGCATCTGCACAGACGGATCCGCACCTATAATGTAAACCCTTGTATATGTTCAGAACTGATTCGTTTGCATTATTCTTTAAAAAAAAAAGTCTAAGTCAAAATTGATCAGTTTTAACTTACATTGAAAGTCAATGGGGGACAGATCCGTTTTCAACTGCACCATATTGTGTCAGTGAAAACTGATCCGTCCCCCATTGACTTGCATTGTAAGTCAGGACTGATCCGTTTAGCTCCACATCGCCATAAATATGACAAGTCATATTTATGAAATGAAAACCAACTCATTGTGGGAAATGATTGGTAAAAAAAATGTATTTCCCAAAATAAAATGCACAACATTGTGTGTGTGTGTGTGTGGAAAAAATAAATTAAAAAAAAGTGGCTATTGCCGCATCTGTAACAACTGGCTATATAAAAACTTCACATGATAAATAATGATATAAAATAAAAACTGTGCTAAAACAATCATATTTTTTTTGTCACCTTACATCACAAAAAGTGCAACACTAAGAGATAAAAAAGACGTATGCCCCCCTGAATAGTACCAATCAGTCACCTCATCCCGCAAAAAATTTGCCCCAACATAAAACGGGCAAAATATAAAAAAAAAAACTATGGCTCTCAGAATATGGAGACACTAAAACATGATTTATTTTATTTCAAAAATCCTTTTATTGTGTTAAAAGTGAAAAATGACATATTAGGGATCGCAATGTCCGTAACAACCAGGTCTATCACATGACCTAACCCCTCAAGTTATTTTGTCACCTTACATCACAAAAAGTGTAATGCCAAGCAATCAAAAAGTCATATGCACCCTAAAATTAAACAGTCATCTTATCCCGAAAAAGAATTAGCCCCTACATAAGACAGTCATCCTATAAATAAATAAAAACTATGGCTTCAAGAATATGGCAAAACGAAAAAAAATAAAATTTTTCAAAAATGCTTTATAATGTAAAACGGAAACATATTTGGTATTGTCGCGTCCATAATAACCTGCTCTATAAAAATAGCACATGATCTAACCTGTCAGATGAACATTGTAAATAAAAAATAAAAACCGTGCCAAAACAGCTATTTTTCTTACCTTGCCCCACAAAAAGTATAATATAGAGCAACCAAAAATCATATGTACCCTAAAATAGTACCAACAAAACTGCCACGTTATCCCGTAGTTTCCAAAATGGGCTCACTTTTTTTTGGAGTTTCTACTCTAGGGGTGCATCAAAGGGTTCTTCAAATGTGACATGGCAAGTTAAAATTATCCCAGTTAAATCTGCCCTCCAAAAACCATATGGTGTTCCTTTCCTTGTGCGCCCGTACAGTAGTTTACGATCACAAATGGGTTGTTTCTGTAAACTACAGAAACTATCTGTTTTAAAAGCAAAGAAATTTAAATTTGGAAAGTTGCAAATTTATTGTAAAAATCAAAAATACTAATTTTTGCCACTATCATGAAGTACAATGCGTCATGAGAAAACAATCTCAGAATGGCCTGGATAAGTAAAGTATTCCAAGTTATTACCACATAAAGTGACACATATCAGATTTCCAAAAAAACTGCAAATTGCCATCCCTAATACACGGGACGGATACACAACGTTCGTGTGCAAGAGGCCTTACAACTACTGGTGAAAACTACTAACCAAACACTGAATGTGTAAAAGTGGCCTAAGATTACAATCACACAGCACATCTGGGCTATGGGTGGGGTCATAATATTCTAGTTAGAAGTAACCTACATGTTCATATTTTTTATGCAGTTTTTGAAGCCAAAACCAGTAGTGGAATTTGTACTTAGAACTTTTTTCATTTTTTTTTTATTATCCACGCCTGATTTTTGGCTTCAAAAACTTCATAAAAAAGCCTGAACTTTTGGCAGAACATTAGAGCTGTACGGCAGCACCCATCCTAATTATTGAAATACCGGTGCATAAAACCAAGCATACAGCTATGCCATCTCCATAAAGAAGAATCGGTGGGAGTATGAGTGGTACTGAAGAGCTCGGTATCATAGGAGGGCACATGTACCACGTCAGTTTGTGAAATTTCAACTTTTGTCAAGTCTAAGCATCTAGGAGTATTTAGTGGTATTATGATTATGGGAATAAGTTACTAAATTACATTCCCTTATTTTCTAGGTTGCAAAGATACCGGAAAAGACGTGTGAGTATGTCATGTGCATCAGGCAATGGTTGAGCTTCAGGTGGCTTGATGTATTGGTTCTGAATAGGTTTAGTTTTGCTCCCTAGTTCTTTATACCTTCTGTGAGGAATATGGAGTACGATTTCATTCCTGCCATTTTGCTCCAGGAGTGGCAAAAGAAAATCAAACTCCACAGGGGGCCCTGCTTCAAAGCGCAGCCAGATAGCAGAAAACATCTAGCAGGCCACATTTAGTTACATTTCACACCTCCATTCAGACAGCACGGATCCTGCAGGAAAACTTCCCTGCAGAGGGTCTAAGTCATTCCTCAGAACAAAAGCAACTATCAGACATCATGGAAAAGGCTATTCATAAAGAATTATGAATCTCCCGTCCATCACAGGCATAAACAAGATGTATATATTTGCGACCCTGTGGCCAAGATGGACAGACTCCTGTTCATAGTTTGGTGGTAGGATGCCAGGGAGGGGAGATACGGAGATCTTACCACAGAAACCTAATAACACTGCCATGTGTGGACCCATTGGTACCAGAACCATCTCCCTATGACCTTCTGGTCTGGAGCTATGGGCCCCAATGGGTTTTGTGGGTTGTTTGGCTGCCAGGATCGGGAGGGAGGGGGGGGCGTGGCCGACTACAGGTGAAAAGACTCATGCAGGCAGAGTCCAGCATCTTTTCTCTGACGGGGGGGTCACGCTGAGCATCGTGTTTGGAGGGACCTTTAAAACTGCTGACATCACTGCCTCCCATCTGACAACAGCCAACAATTACAGGAACCATTATTCATCAACCCAAAGGACTCATCCATCTGGTAAACTGACTTTTTGCTCTGTTTTATCCTGTTTGTACCGTACCACCTGTATTCTGCACATCGGACCACTGTATATATTCTGTCATATTGTATACTGTCTAGTGAGCCCTTAAGGCGATTAAATTATATAATTTAATCTTGTGCTGTCCTGTATCTCGATCACAAATCCCCACGTCCCTGTTTCGGCATAGTTATACTATGCAGGTTAGTTTCTCACTATATATAATCCCGTTAGCGTATCGGAATTATAGCAAACGAGAAACTGGTGGCAGTATACCCAGGCTGAGGAAGTGCTGTTTCACTGGGGCAGTGAAAAGGCTCTCTCAGCTTGTCAGGGTTGTGAGCGAGTGTCTCTAACCCTCTGCCTATCTGTGCCCGTGTGGACAGGAGGCAACTGTGTAAGCTTTCCTTACTTGCCCCTCCGGGAGGGCGTAACTTCACATCTTGGTAACGAGTGACTATACCGTATCTCGTGAGCTCGACGTGATGTGCGGTATTCGTCACACCTTCCATTTGAAAAAATTGCTCAAAAGCTTCAATTTATGCCCCAATCGACAAATACTATTTGATAGGGGACCAGCTTTGTTGCTTTCTTTACTTTTTTCATTCTAGGTGGGAAAATTACATAGTTGACGCAGAGTTGGATTTTAATCCATAAAGGGCATAAATCACCTAACAATCCAATTTTTATTTTTTTTAACAACGTGGTTTAAAACATCCAGTGTGTGTATACGATCAGGTATGATGTTGTATTGATCAGGTACTGTAAGGGTTACGCCCGCTTCACAGACATTGACAGACCAAACTCCCCTTTTAATGCACCGCAAACAGTCCATTTGCCCAACCGCAAACTTCCCATTTGCACAATGTTGGATACCAAGCTAGCCATGTCCTGTTGATGTCATTGAAGGTTTCTTCCTCCACCCAGCCACGTACAACACCAAGGGTCCCGGAAAGGTGAATTGAATTGATTTTTCGAATAGGGAGATGGTTAAAAAAATAAATAAAATCGTGCTCCCTCCCTTTTGTTTGAATCCACGGTCACTGCATCTGTGCCGTGCAATTTACTGTCCCACCCGATATGAGTGCTATTTTCTATAGTTCTCTCTTCTCATCAGTTTAATCCCTGTTACGTCCCCAATCCGGGGTCCATTTATTAAATGGATTTTTCGAACGGGGAGATGGTTAAAAAATTGCTGGCTCCCTCCCCTTTGTTTGAATCCACGCCACGGTCATTGCGTCTGCGCCGTGCAATTTACTGACACACCCGATATGAGTGCAATTTTCTGTAGTACTATTCTCATCAGTTTAATCCCTGTTACGTCCCATATCAGGGTGGGATTGCCTTTTGTGAAAAAAAGTTTAGGCCGGGTACCTTCGACTGCCTTCACAGTGAAAGACCAAACTCTGATTCACCAAACTGAATTGATTTTAGGAACCGGGAGATGGGGAAAAAGCAGCTTGGTCGGTCCTCTTATTCCCAAGTTGGGGCACTGCGCGTGCACGGAGCAATGTGGGGTGACACCCTATATGAGTGGTGTCTTAACTAGTACTATTCCTATCAGTTTAATCCCTGTTACGTCCCCTATCCAGGGACGTGTGTCAAATTTGATTAACCATTGTCGAATTAACGAACCATTACGACATCCTGGAATAATTTAGTTCTGAGCTTTGTACTTGATTTGTATTGGAATTGTTGGGGATTTTTTAAATTGTCTGCATTATTTCTAATAAACTATTAAGAGACTTTATTATGATTTTTTTTTATTTTATGTATTAAAAACCCACCCATACAACTTAAAAAAAATAAAATAATTTTTTTTAAAGTTTTTTTTTTATGAAAAAACATCCAGCCGTCCCGATCGCTTTTGGTCTGATCATAATGAAGCATTGGCCTTATCATCTGGGGTGTGACAACATTGCCAACACACTCATAGAGGTGATGATCGCTTCATTGTGATACGCAAGCCCGTTCACCACAACAAGGTAACGATCACGAAAGGGGAATTGACACTTGTATGTGCCTTTTTTTTGTTTTGTTTTTGCAGCCACAGTGCAGCACCAGAGGCCAGAAAAATTAGGCGTGTACACATGCCTGAAAAACAATGCTATTGTTGCAGCCGCTGTTGTAGCAGCGGCCGGAAAAATTGATTGATGTTTTCAAGGCAGAAAGGTGACTAAAACATTGCGGCTTGAACCCTAGTTGGTGGCGGAGAATTCACGAAAGTCATCTGGTATGCAGACATTAAATACAGCAGCGTGGGGACCATTTTGAGGTCAAGGCATGTCAGGCCTTTTGTTAGTTAAACGTATCCCCTACTGTCAGTCCCTTCGGGATCCATGCCTCATTCATCTTAATGAAGGTGAGGTAATAAACACTTTTTTGACTGAGGCAACTTCTTTTGTCAGTGACAATGCCTCCTGCTGCACCGAAGGTCCTTTCTGACAGGACACTTGAAGCGGGGCAGGCCAGAAGTTCTATCGCAAACTGGTATAGCTCAGGCCACAGGTCAAGCCTGCACACCCAGTAGTCAAGGGGTTCATCGCTCCTCAGAGTGTCGATATCTGCAGTTAAGGCGAGGTAGTCTGCCACCTGTCGGTCGAGTCGTTCTCTAAGGCTGGATCCCGAAGGGCTGAGGCGATGTGTAGGACTGAAAAAGCTCTGCATGTCCTCCATCAACAACACATCTGTAAAGCGTCCTGTCCTTGCCGTCGTGGTCATGGTAGGAGGAGGATTACTTTCACCTCTTCCCCAGTTATATTCCCGTTGTGCTGTGACATCCCCCTTATAAGCTGTGTAAAGCATATTTTTTAGTTTGGTTTTGAACTGCTGCATCCTTTCTGACTTTACAAAGTAATTTGGTAACATTTCCGCCACTTTCTGCTTATACCGGGGGTCTAATAGTGTGGCCACCCAGTACAGGTCGTTCTCCTTCATCTTTTTTATACGAGGGTCCCTCAACAGACATGACAGCATGAAAGACCCCATTTGCACAAGGTTGGATGCCGAGCTACTCATTTACCGTTCCTCCTCCTCACTGATGTCATTGACGGTCTGTTCTTCCCCCCAGCCACATACAACACCACGGGTCCCAGATAGGTGACAACAACGAGGACCCTGGGATGCCTGCTGTGGTTGGTCTTCCTCCTCCTCAAAGCCACATTCCTCCTCTGACTCCTCTTCCTCATACTCCTCTTGCAGCGTTGCCGCAGGCCCGGCAAGCGATGATGACAAGGCTGTTTCTGGTGGTGATGGTGACCACAACTCTTCCTCTTCACGCTCATCTACAGCCTGATCCAGCACTCTTCGCAGGGCACGCTCCAGGAAGAAAACAAATGGGATGAGGTCGCTGATGGTGCCTTCGGTGCGACTGACTAGGTTTGTCACCTCCTCAAAAGGACGCATGAGCGTCCAGTAACGTGGCAAATACCCAGCTCTGCAGAGGCTGTCCTAGCACCCCGGTCATACAAATACTCGTTGCCGGCTTTTTCTTGTTGGAGCAGGCGGTCGAACATTAGGAGTGTTGAATTCCAACGTGTCGGGCTGTCGCAAATCAAGCGCCTCACTGGCATGTTGTTTCGGCGCTGAATGTCTGAAAAGTGTGCTATGGCCGTGTAGGAACGCCTGAAATGGCTACACACCTTCCTGGCCTGCTTGAGGACATCCTGTAAGCCTGGGTACTTAGACACAAAGCGTTGTATGATGAGATTCAACACATGTGCCATGCACGGCACATGTGACAACTTGCCCAAATTCAATGCCGCCAACAAATTGCTTCCATTGTCACACACCACTTTCCCGATCTCCAGTTGGTGCGAGGTCAGCCACTGATCCACCTGTGCGTTCAGGGCGGACAGGAGTGCTGGTCCGGTGTGGCTCTCTGCTTTCAGGCAAGTCAACCCCAAGACAGCGTGACACTGTCGTATCCGGGATGTGGAATAGCCCCTGGGGAGCTGGGGGGATTCAGTTGATATGCAGCCAGACGCCGCAGCAGAAGAGGACTCAGCCGAGGAGGTTATGGAAGAGGATGGAGTAGGAGTAGAGGAGGTGGCAGTAGGCCTGTCTGCAAGTCGTGGCGGTGTCACCAACTCCGCTGCAGAGCCACGCATTCCATGCTTGGCAACCGTCAGCAGGTTGACCCAATGCGCAGTGTAGGTGATATACCTGCCCCGACCGTGCTTTGCAGACCAGGTATCAGTGGTCAGATGGACCCTTGCCCCAACACTGTATGCCAGAGATGCCATGACTTCCTTTTCAGTCACTGAGTAGAGGTTTGGGATTGCCTTTTAGAAAAAAAAATCGTCTGGGTACCTTCCACTGTGATGTCCCAATGGCAACAAATTTTTTGATGGCCTCAGACTCCACCAGCTGGTATGGTACAAGCTGGCGGGCTAAGAGTTCCGTAAAGCCAGCTGTCAGACGCCGGGCAAGGGGGTGACTCTGTAACATTGGCTTCTTACGCTCAAACATTTCCTTTACAGATACCTGACTGTGGGCAGATGAGATGGAACTGCTCAAGGTGAGAGGCGGAGTGGCGGGTGGTTGAGAGGGGGCAAGGAGGACAGCAGTGGTTGACGTGGCTGAAGATGCTGGACCAGGTGGAGGATGGTGGCTTTTGAGCTTGTGTGCTGCTTCTACTCGTCATCATGTGTTGATCCCATAGGCGTTTGTGATATGCGATCATGTGCCTTCGCAAAGCAGTTGTACCTAGGTGGGTGTTGGGTTTCCCACTACTCAGTTTCTTTTGGCACAGGTTGCAAATGGCATCGCTGTTGTCAGAGGCAGAGACACAAAAAAAATGCCACACTGCTGAGCTTTGCAATGACGGCATTCTGGTGGTGGCAACAGCATGCGTTGATTGGTGTGCTGTCTGTCTGACCCCTGGTGCCGATACATGCTGTCTGACTGTGCCACTAGCTCCTTGCGACAACCCCCCCCCTGCTTCCAACTCGTCTCCTCCTTCTCTCTGTCTCCCCTTCTGAACTTTCCCCCTCTTCTTCTTCTCTTCGAGCAGGCACCCACGTGCCATCCACAGACACATAGTCATCATCAACCACTTCACTTGTATCTGACACCTCGGCAAAGGAAGCAGCAGCGGGTACAACATCATCATCACACTGTACGTCCATGTGTGTAATGCTGCCTGACTGAGACATATCCCTGTTATCTACATCCCCTGGCAATAATGGTTGTGCATCACTAATTTCATCCAAATGATGTGTAAATAACTCCTATGAGGGATCAAGTGAAGAGGCTGTGGTGGTTGTGGTGGCGGCGGGCGGGAGAGTGGTGACCAAAGCTGAGCTGGAGGAGGATGGTGCGTCAAGGTTCTTAGCGGAAGCTGTTGAAGATTGGGTGTCCTTTGTAAGCCAGTCAACTATTTTCTCAGAATTTTTTGGGTTCAGGGTACGTGGCCTCTGAACACTGGGCATTATTTCAGGGCCAGTGGAAATCACAGCACCACGAACACGACGGCCCTGTGGCGTGGCCTGCCTCTGCCTGTCATTTTATTATTAGATAAGTGTTACTATGCGTGCAAGGTACTGTGCCAACCTATATACGTGGTGGGCAGTGGGCACAATACAGTATGTGTTGGCCTGACACACACTGGCTTGCAAATGTGATTAGATCACAGAAAAATTTTAAATATAATTTTTTCCTGCAAGGTATTTGAGTGAATGACACCCTGTAACGGTATGAGTGCAGGCCTAGCCACTATCAGTATACAGTATGTGTGGGCCTGACACACACGGGCTTGCAAATGTGATTATGTCACAGAAAAATATTAAATAGATTTTTTTTTTTTATCTGCAAGGTATTTTCTGTCACACCCTGTATGAATGGTGTGCACTGTGCACACAGTGCTGTCTATGACTGAGCCTGCTGCCTCTCACACACGGGCAGCCAGGCAACTGCAATATATAAAAAAAATAAAAATAAAGCAGACTGATGTACCAGCCCTGAAAAGGGCTTTTTGGGGTGCTGTCAGGACGCTGTCCTTACAGCAGATGAGTCTGTGAACACCGGACAATGCCCTAGCTAACGCTTTCCCTATTGAATCAGCAGCAGATACACTCTCCCTCCTCTCACTGTGAATGCAGATTCCGAATGAATCTAAAATGGATGCTGTCCAGGAGGTGGGAGGGTCTGGGAGGGAGGGTCTGCTGCTGATTGGCTGGAATGTGTCTGCTGACTGTGAGGTAGAGGGTCAAAGTTTACTCAATGATGATGTATAGGGGGCGGACCAAACATCGCATATGTTCGCCCGCAGCGGCGAACGCGAACAAGCTATGTTCGCCGGGAACTATTCGCTGGCGAATAGTTCGGGACATCACTAATAGAGGGTCCACAAGGGCTTCCATTTTAAACTGAAAGGTGAAAAGAAGACAGTTGGTAAGTGTAGATGCTGCTCAGATGGCACTGTAGTGGCAGCAGGGTTATTGTAGGCTTTCCTGAAGAAGTGAGTTTTCAGGTTGGCTTTGAAAGTCTGGAAGGTAGGGGAGAGTCTGAGTTGGGATAGAGCAAAGGTCAGCAACTTTCGGCATGAATTCTCTATTCATTTCTATAAGAGCTCTTAGAAGAGCAGAGCCAGTAGCTGGAGTGCTGGAGGTTGCCTACCCCTGGGATATGGGCGATGACTAGGAGAAATCTTTTATGGTGGCTGGACTTGGTGTTGCAGCTTAATCCCTTTCACATGAATAGGAATGAGCTGCACAGGGGCCATGTGACCAATGGACGGGACATCACAGGCCGCAGAGCTCTTCCACAACCAGGTGTCGGATCCACACAATGTGATATTGATTACCTGTCCTGAGTATAGGTCATCAATATTTAAAGGGGTTATCCATCATTAATACAGACATTCTAGATTGGCCTACCCAAGATGGAGATCATATTTAGCTGGTCCCTGAAAACATAATCTGTTGATGGGGTGACATGTGACTGCTGCAGCCAATCAAAGGCTACAGCAGTGACCTGCTCCTCTTGCTTCACATGACCAGTTGTTGTGACACATGGTCATGGTTTCCCCCGTTAGCGGACCTTGTTTTCAGACCGAACCCAGTGGCGGGGACCAAGTAAGGCTACTTTCACACTAGCGTTCGGGCGGATCCGTTCAGAACGGATCCGCCCATAATAATGCAGACGGAGGCTCCGTTCAGTACGGATCCGTCTGCATTATTTTAGCAAAAAAAAGCTAAGTGTGGAAATAGCCTGGGACGGATCCGTCCAGACTTTCAATGTAAAGTCAATGGGGGACGGATCCGCTTGAAGATTGAGCCACATTGTGGCATCTTCAAACGGATCCGTCCCCATTGACTTACATTGTAAGTCTGGACGGATCCGCACGCCTCCGCACGGCCAGGCGGACACCCGAACGCTGCAAGCAGCGTTCAGCTGTCCGCCTGTCCGTGCGGAGGCGAGCGGAGCGGAGGCTGAACGCCACCAGACTGATGCAGTCTGAGCGGATCCGCCTCCATTCAGACTGCATCAGGGGTGGACGGCTGCGTTCGGGTCCGCTCGTGAGCTCCTTCAAACGGAGCTCACGAACGGAATACCGAACGCTAGTGTGAAAGCAGCCTAAGTATAATTTCCACCATGGGTCAGCCACTCTGGTAGAAAACTCCTTTAAACCCTGTAAAGCTCGGTTTTTAACTCTGATTTGGTATGGAGGAAAGATTAATTCATATTTAGAAAGCAGAGGAAGGAGGATATCGCTGTTCTGATTAAATCTGTTAAACAATTTTTGATTAAATTTTCTTGTTAACGATTGTGTGAAAGGAGCTCTACATTTTTATTATCCTCTTGCTTTCCAGGTCAGATTCAACATCTCAAGATGACAAGCATAGGTATTTTGTCCAGCATATAATCTATATTTCAAATTCTATTTTTGAAAAAAACTATTTTTAATGTCAATAAGAAAATGTTGGCATGGACAGTTTTGTTTTTTACTATATATATATATATATATATATATATATATATATATATATATATATATATATTTATATTTATTATTTTTGTTATGTTTAAAGAGGACCTTTCACCGATTATGACACTGTGAACTAAGAATACAGACATGGAGAGCGGTGCCCGGGGATCTCACTGCACTTACTATTATCCCTGGGCGCCGCTCCATTCTCCTGCTATGCCCTCCGGTATCTCCGGCCACTAAGTTATTGTAGGCGGAGATTTCAGTCACTAAGTTATGGTAGGCGGAGTGTGCACTTGTTCTGCTGTAGCGCTGGCCAATCGCAGCGCAGAGCTCACAGCCTGGGAGGTTATTTTCTCCCAGGCTGTGAGCTCTGCGATGCGATTGGCCAGCGCTACAGAAGAACAAGGACAAACTCCGCCTACGATAACTTTGTGGCCGGAGATACCGGAGGGCATAGCGGGAGAACGGAGCGGCGCCCAGGGATAATAGTAAGTGCAGTGAGATCCCCGGGCACCGCTCTCCATGTCTGTATTCTTAGTTCACAGTGTCATAATCGGTGAAAGGTCCTCTTTAAGGACCATTTTTAAAATGAGAATCTGATTAGTTGTTGTGGAAAAATAAGGCCATTTTTGTGTTAAAGGGGTTGTCCGGGTTCAGAGCTGAACCCGGACATACCCTTCTTTTCACCCCGGCAGCCCCCCCCTGAGCCTAGTATCGGAGCATCTCATGCTCCGATGTGCTCCCGTGCCCTGCGCTAAACCGCGCAGGGCACGGGCTCTTTTGTTTTCAATAACACACTGCCGGGCGGTAACTTCCGCCCGGCAGTGTGTTCGGTGACGTCACCGGCTCTGAGGGGCGGGCTTTAGCTCTGCCCTAGCCGTTTTACTGGCTAGGGCAGAGCTAAATCCCGCCCATCAGTGCCGGTGACATCAACGGGGTTCCTGTCAGCCCCATGGAGAGCCCTGGTGCGTCACCGGAACTCCTAATAATGCAATTGCCCTGTGCAATTTAGCGCAGGGCAAAGGAGAGCATTGGAGCATGAATTGCTCCGATGCTCCTGTCAGGGGGGCTGCCTGGGTGAAAATGGAGGGATGTCCGGGTTCAGCTCTGAACCCGGACAACCCCTTTAAAGCATTTTAGATACATCTGGCCACAATTTTGTTAGTCTTGGTTTTCCTTTTGATTCAGCCCTGTGCAGTGAGATGAATACATAAAGCTACACAGCTTGTCAGGATGGTACACTGCATAATAAGAAAATCATTATTAATGTAATTGTGTATTAATGTATTTTCTTTGAGGAATTATGGAGGAGTATATGTTGGTCTCCCAACAGATGAATCTACATCATATAGAGATTCAAAAGGAGAAGAAGGTACTGTACATATTCTTTTTTTTCTAATTAAATCATAAACAATGCACAAATGTATAGTGCATGCATGTGTTGGATTGAATCCCTCCTTGCTTCCTAATGTTTTTGTATCATGGTAATATATGTTAATATCACAATTGTCAATGCACTATGATAGGCTTCAAGGTACAGATTATCCTCCAAGTTTTCTTATAATAATTGTCTGCTGGAGCAACTTTGAATGATATCTTTTTACAAGATGCACTCATGCAATGAAAATGTAGCCATCGGTTATGTAGTTGTTGTATAGTTGAAACCATATCAGAACTGCAGAAAAAAAAGTATGCATTTGTCATTTTTTTTTTCAATTCTGGCTGCCGGCAGTAACCACTAAGGCTCCTTTTACATCATTGTTTCTCCTTTCCGTTCTCCTGCTCCATTGAGGAGCAGGAGAACGGAAAGGACGGATTCTGCAGATAACTGAGCGTAATGGTCTCCGCTCAAAAATCATATTCTGAGCGGACACCGAACGGACCCCCATTATAGTCTATGGCAGTGGTGGGGAACCTATGGCACGGGTGCCAGAGGCGGCACTCAGAGCCCTTTCTGTGGGCACCCACACCCTGGAAATAGTCTATGGTGTACCAATATGCCTTAGACTTTTCCTGTCATTCATCAGTGCAGGACATGCTATGAACAGCGCAGGCAGCGCACTGAATGTAGGCAGGTTATTATAGCTAAGTGATAAAGTACATTGAAGATATGATATTGGTGTTCAGGTTAAATTGGCGTGTTGGCACTTTGCGATAAATAAGTGGGTTTTGGGTTGCAGTTTGCGCACTCTGTCTGTCTCTAAGAGGTTCACCATCACTGCCCTAGACTTTTCCTGCCATTCATCAGCGCAGGATGCACTATGCACAGCACAGGCAGCGCACTGAATGTAGGCAGGCTATTATTGCTGAATGATAAAGTACATGGAATATATACTATATTGGACTGTGGTATTCAGGTTAAATTGCCGTGTTGGCACTCTGCTATAAATATGAGGGTTTTGGGTTACAGTTTGGGCACTTGGTCTGTAACAGGTTAGCCATCACTGGTCTATTGAGTCTTTAGGCTCAGTTACGCTCAGTTATAAGCAGAATCCGTCCTTTCCATTCCCCTGCTCCTCAACAGAGCAGGAGAAACGGTCATGTGAAAGGAGCCTAAGTGTAGCTTACGGCTTAGCAGGGCATTTGGAGCTCTGTAACAGAAAAACAGCATCAGTCTCTAAAGATACATTGTGCGATTAATTGGTACACCATTTTGGACTGAAAACTAAATTTTTTGGGTCATGAACTTGGTGATAGAGTTGTTTAGAAACATTCGCTGTGATACAAATGTCTAAGTGGCTATTAAAAAAAAACAAAAAAAACAACAAACTTGCATGTTTTTAAAGAGTCAGATTCAATCTCCTTCACAAGATAATTAGTTTGTGTGGCAAGATTTATTTTTAGTGGTACTTTCCCTTTTAAGTATTCCCTACCCTTTTAAGGTAGTGATATGCATTTTAGTGAGCATATATTGGCCCCTACAGTTATCAAGAATGGTAGCTCTGGTGCCAGGCCACATTTCTAAGGATTGAGGTAACTGTACATGTGTACTGCAAACTGAAGACCTTTAGGAGGGGCCAGGAATAGAAAGTATAAACTTCTATGTTATGTAACAAAGAGCTCAGCAGCAATGTGATCATGTCTTGTCAATGCCACCATGTTGGGAACTGTTCGGTAAGGAGTTCACTCATTTGTTCACAACCTAGTGACTTACTTTACTTGGAATGTTATCGTGTGTGTGTGTGTGTGTGTGTGTGTGTGTGTGTGTGTGTGTGTGTGTGTGTGTATATATATATATATATATATATATATATAAAAAAAAAAAGTTTAATTATCATAGTTTAGTACACTTCTTATGCACCTAGGCTTTGTTCCTTATTCCCAGATCTCAGAATTCATGGTAAAACACAGTTAAACCAGGATAAGTGTAGGCTGACACAATGCATTTCATCAAACCCTGTACAGTAAATTCTTCTCTGTCAAAGAAAAGTTTAGATTTTTAGTTTTCAGAGCAAGCTACAGCAGGCTGACTCTGTGGAATTAAAGGGGTTGTCCAGCTGTTAATATTGATGACCTATCGTCAGGGGCCCGACCTTCCACACCCTGACTATCAGCTGAATGGAGCGAGTACTTGTATTACACTGCACTTCTGAAACGAAGTGCAGCGTAATGAAAAGGAATTGGAGCTCGCATGGAGCGCCACCTCATCTTCAAACAGCTGATTGGCAGGGGTGCCACCGGTCAGCTATTGATAACCTATACTGAGGATAGCTTTATCAATATTAATGGCAGGACAACCCCTTTAATATGTTGTATAAGCAATATTTTACATTTTGTTCCAAAATAGACCAGTCTCAATATTTGAAGTCCTAGCATTTTGTCATGTAAAATCCAAATTTCATGTGTTTCGATGCCTCTCTAAAGAAGCCATTTCCATCCTGATGGAATTTAAGGTCATCTGATTATCACTGAGTACCAAGGTTGGTCTTAAAACTGTATCAAAAATGTATTTTCTCTTGTCTATATGTGTGATGGCCATGTGTAACAAATTTCTGTAAATTGTTACAGCTCCCAGCAAACCAACAGCACTGAATGCAACCCCTGAATCTCCTCTACCGGAGAATATCTGCTAGCAGAAAGCTTGACTAAGAACTCTAAGTACGGGTAACTGAGTCCACAAGTCTAATATGACGTCTCATGGATATTGCATTCTGGAGAGGACATTGTGGCTGACATTGCAGTTGCCACTCCTGCTTTTTAGTGGAGCCTACATAGTGTATGAGGACAACCTCAATCCAAGGAAACCTGGAAGGAGAACATTGTGAAACTGAGGATTTTGTAACTAGCCGATAATGAATTACACTTTAGATGAACAATCCAATTTGCCTCTTATGCAAAAACAATGCTTTAACAAAGGAATATACCTTCTGCTTAAAGTAATTAATCTTTGTATAATGAAAGCTTTTCAAATTTGTAAGCTACCTATTCAGTTCTTTACTATTTTCAAGATCTATTTGCTGTCATTGAATGGAAGCATTCTTGTTTACCGCAGCACTTACATGCTTGTCATAAGGGTGGTTACAATTCTATCAAATCTGTGCACTATATAACCCCCAGGCTGATCCATTTTGCCTACACTGATATTTTGTAGCAAATGGCCTCACAGGGATGACTGAAGATGCTCTCTTATTTATTAACTGTGATATAGATAAAAACAGAAAACTAACAATTTAACTTTGTGAAGCAATACGAAATAATGGGGGCCAGTTGTGTCGTTTTTAGCTGCCTAAGAAAGAATAGACAGTAACTGCTATGGCTCAAATATGCAACCCAATGTTCTCTAACACTAGAGGATAATGAACAGTTTTAACTTATTTGGGGAAGCCTTACTGCAGCTGACGTTATTGGTCATCCTGTTATGTAGATTTTTATACAAACTGAAAAACTATTATATGAATTTTATATCTTCTGAGTTAATAAAGATTTCTTCTGTATTGTTGTGTGCTAATAGGCTGTCTGCACAAAATCATCAATTTTGGACAGTCTCATTCACACGGCATTTCTTGCTTCTTACTTTCTCACCTGTTTGATATACAGTGCATTAAAACCATGGGGGAGGCATTTATTAAGACTGGCATTTTACACACTGATCTTAATTTATCCCCCACTGATGTGTGATGCCCTATAATTATTAAAAGGCACATGCCTCTTAATATCTGGAACATTGGTGCAGGTCTGTGTGCTAAAACTGAAATCTGCCAGTAAGAGAGCTGGTGTAGATTTCAGATAATATGCATCGGTTTCCTAGTGTAGTATATAATATGCTGTGCTATGCCCCTACCCATTCCCCACCCACATTTGGAAGTTGTGAGTGGATCTGAAGAAGAACCCCAAACAGTTGCATAATATCCGGGAGGAGAGAGAGAGCGAGAGATGTATGTCTTCCGTTTGACTTAAAGGCTCTTGGATCAAGTCTTTTCTCTACCCTCCTCCCCCAAGACAAAACTTCAATTTCACATAATTCAGACATATAAAAGATGGAAAGGCAGGGATGGTGTCTGGCCATTCTATGTTCATAATAAGACCACTTATTTCTTGGCAGTGGTAGGAGTCCATGACTTGTAGTCTTCGCATTACTTTGCATAAAGTGACTGTAAAACTCTAATATAGCTTATCAGAGAAATTTTTTTTAGTGTTCTAGAGTTATCAGATGTTCCCTAACTCCCTTTTTCTACAATGACCTTGTCTCTGAAATATGAGATGAGGCCAGGGTGACTGTCAGCTAACTGAAGGATCAGATTATATTATCCCATACAGTCTATGGAGAGGAAAAGAGTGAGCAAGAACTGACAGATATGACATCACAAGAGGCGGCTGCAGCTAAATAGGGAATTTCTCTCTCAGCCCAAGTAATTTATTCACATACATACAGGTCAGTGCGTCTTTGTAATGTGCTCCATGATCCTGGGGCTGCTTCTGCATGAGAGAAAGTTAAGAAGCAGATTCTCCTCTACTTTCTGCATGCAGTGGATGCCAGCTAGTCTCTACTCACATAACTGCCAGAAATATAGTTGTTCATGTATACATACTATTGTACAGTAAATTAATGCAAAGTTTGTTGAAAGGTTAGGTCGGCAAGACCCCCATCCTTCTGACTGTTAAAAAGTGTGCATGTGTATCCAAAGTTAGTTAGAAATAGCGTTTGGCTGACAGCTATTGAAAGGCACATGGGTTGCATTTATGCTCTGCAAAAATCACGGTCTAACCCATTCAACAATATATTCTAGTTTTGAATCGATTTTACTATCAAAGAGAGCAGAAAAATCAAGATCCATGCAACTTTCTGGCAGCTGCACAACAAAGTCTATTTGTGGACAGCACAAGGCTTCATTCAGACAGCAGTGATGCAGCCACATTTTGTATAAAGGATGCAACACCCGGGCTTGTGTAATGACCTGCACTAACTGTATCAGAGATCCCTGTGATGCTCTGAGTTCTAGGCTTTAGACCCACTTTTGGGTCATTATTATTTGCAGCTGTAATAGGGATGGGGGGGGGGGGAGCCCAAAATAATTGAGTAATGGGCAGGTGCAAACCTAAATTAGATACTGAATTAACACAAACTAGCAAACTGCTTTCAAGGTTATATATAAAAAATAAATAAAAAAAAAAGTATATACTTTCTATAATATGCACAGTTTAAAAAAAATAAATACATGATATCAACAGTCCAACCACATGAAGGTGCATTAATCCTGGTCATTTACAAAACATTAATAAAATATATATCAGCAGTAGATTTAAAAAGTAAAAGCCAGTAAACCACCCTGTGGTGCCACAAATACACAGACGAAAGGATGAGCACCTATGCAAGGCACCCCTAAACTGCTCATCCTTTGGTCTGTATGTTGGATTGTGTTTGCGGTACCATGGTGTGGCTTTTACTTTTTACATCTACTGATATATATTTTACTAATGTTTTCTAAAGGACAGGGATCAATGCACCTTCATGTGGTTGGACTGTTGATATCATTTGTTTTTTTATTAAACCGTGTACATTGAATTAAGTACCTACTTTATAACCTTTTAAGCAGTTTATTATTTATCTGTGTTATACAGGTGACACTCCAAAAATTTGAATATTGTTTAAAGTTCATTTATTTCAGTAATGCAACTTAAAAGGTGAAACTAACATATGAGATAGACTCATTACATGCAAAGTGAGATATTTCAATCCTTTATTTGTTATAATTTGGATGATTATGGCTTACAGCTTATGAAACCCCAAAGTCACAATCTCAGGTCCCCTTTGCTCAGGGGGTATGGATTATTAGCTGACTAGAGGGTGACACTTTGAGCCTAAAATATTACAACTTTTCACAATATTCAAATTTTAAGTTGCATTACTGAAATAAATTAACTTTTGCACGATATTCTAATTTTTCACGTTTCACCTGTAGTGGAGGCTAGAAGGTAAAACTTCCTATGTGTTTCATGGAAGGTTACAATTATACAATTATTTTGTTCTCCACAGTTTAATCACTTCAAATAATTTGCAGGTAAACCCCTTTAATTTATTATTGGATTTATTGGAGTATACAAATATTTTATGAAATTTGTTCTAATACCACTTATCCAAGATTAAGGCAGTAATGTATAAACTGTTTAATGCACAACACTGTATTTGAGAGTTAATGTATTAAGCATCCACGTGCAAGTCTTTGGCCACCAGCATTTCAGTCACTGGATGCATGGAGGATCTATTCTTGAGGAAAGTGCTTACTGCTTGATCCTGAGCTTTATCAAAGTTGTACAGGTCCCTAAAGAATTCACACAAAGTAAAAGTTAGTTTCTTAAAATTTCTGTGTAGCAGAATATAAAGTATAACATGTCGTCTATTTTGTGAGGAAGAAGGTATTCAAGCTCTGCCCCTGATGCCACCAGCTGTAAGGCAGCTATCCTATAAGTCAATGTTTGACCCTTTAAGGGATGCTACTACCATTTTTTTTCTCACATATTAAAAAGCAGTCTCACCAGCAACTTCCTTATCCAAATGTTTGCATAGAGACTTAGCTGTAGTTCACCCGATGAAAATGCTGGTTTTCGTTGAATTATACTTTTTCCTAATGTGCAAATTAGGACTTTGGCACAATAAGGTTGTCATAATTGCTTTTGTTGCACCCAATCTCCGCTCCTTTCTGTGGCCAGCCCCTCCCTTGCCCAGCAGTGGTCATGCCTGTAACCACCACTAGAGGCAGCTTAGATGCTTACAGTCTTAAATTCCATCTTTACCATTATCTAGTAAGGAGTTTTTCCAGGATTTTTTTTATATTTTTTTACTTATGACTTATGGCCTATTCTCTGGATAGGCTTTCAGTATCTGATCAATGGGAGTCAGACACCCAGGATCCCCGTCAGTCAGCCAATTGAGAAGGCATCAGCGCAGCTCCGTCCCATTGAAGTGAATGCGCCTGGGCTTCAATACCAAGCACAGCCTCTGTAAAATGCACAGAGCTGAGATAAGGCTGCAGCACTACTGTGAGCAACAATGCCTTCTTAAACATCTGATCAGCGGGGGTTGCAGGTTATGGACCCCCCACTGATCAGATACTGATTACCTAGCCAGAGGATAAATCATCAGTTAAAGGGGTTTTACGAGCTTTAGTTTTTGTTTAAAGTCAGTGGATTAGGTGGTCTGTATGAGAAAACAGTTCCAACCCCCATACAGATATTAATAAGTCAGTAGATAATTTCAGATCAATTAAAGAAATCAAATGGTGTAAGGCCACACGCACAAAGCTATGTATTTTATGCACCTTTTCTGTCGCATTATCTGATCTGTGTTACATGCTGATTGTTACAGATTTGCCCCAGCTTGCGAGGAATATCCTCACAAATAACTCATGCTATGTATTGCTAAATTGCATCGCAGGTCCATTTACATGCAGAAAATGTCTGCACTGTTTTGATGAGGTTTTCAAAATCTCATCTACTTAGCTGGTACAGTATCATGCTGTGGATTTTCTGCATAAAAATTCACGTTTAATATTAAGTGTGCGGACACCCTTAAAGGTTGATGATCACTGATGCTGGTAATACTCTCCAAGTGCAACAAGCACAGAACATTGCCATTTCCAGATTTCAGGTAATTGCAGCAGAATCCTTATTATATCTTACTGATACATTGGACGAGTAAATTTCATCCGGCCCTGCTCTGTTGCCATTTTTAAGGCCAAAGGAATAACTTCTTCCCACTTAGCACGAATACAAAGTCGTAACCACCTACATGTGAGGAAGAAAAAAAAACAATCAAAAGGTTTGAATAAGAATAGAATTAAATAAAGTATTCCAAAAGGGAAACATTAGTGTAATTACATAAATCCAGATAGTCACAGGCTATAAGTTTTACATCAGCCTTGCCATTTAAAAAAAATGTCAGTAAGATAGCAGGTAAAGGCGATAGACAACAGTATACTAATGAAATGACAATCTCTCTGGACAGAAAACTATAACCACACATTCTTAATTGTCCAACCATAGGGGGAAACAATGTTTAAAATTATCACTAAACACATTTTGCCATCAAATTTTGGTATAAATTAAAGGGAACCTGTCACCGGGATTTTGTGTATAGAGCTGAGGACATGGGTTGCTAGATGGCCGCTAGCACATCTGCAATATCCATTCCCCATAGCTCTGTGTGCTTTTATTGTGTAAAAAAAAACAATGATTTGATACATATGCAAATTAACACAAGAGAGTCATATCTTACTTGTGTGACCAGAGAAGAGTCATCTTTTCAAGCTCTGACTCATCTCAGGTTAATTTGCATATGTATCAAATCGGTTTTTATACACAATAAAAGCACACAGAGCTATGGGGACTGGGTATAGCAGATGTACTAGCAGCCATCTAGCAACCCATGTCCTCAGCTCTATACACAAAATCCCGGTGACAGGTTCCCTTTAAACCAATATATAAACTACAAATTGGCGTGGTAATGAAAAGTGCTCAACCCCATATGCAGTGGCGCATCGATACCGGGGGAAGGGGGGGCATTTGCTGCTAATGGCAATCCCCAGCAAAAATGCATACAATGGAGGATGCCCGCAGTGGACCACAAGTACCACAATAGACATCCTACACAGGATAGCAAATGTGTGGATGTGATAATAAAACAAAATAACAATAACTTTCACAAAGACAGATGCACTCTGCGGTCTTACTAAACCCTCATACAGATTTAAAATTGATAGATTAGCCAACATATCCTGCTTGGAGGAGCCCAAGCACCGCTCCAAAGTTTCTCAAGTAGCTCGGGACCTAACGATAAACATACCTGTGCTGTGTGGGCAATACCAGGAGCCAGTGGGCAAAATACAGGAGTGCAAAGTCCGACTCACAGCAAACTCCCAGTTACCTCCAGCATGTGACCATGCTTACAATGGGAGGAAGGAGAGAGCTCTGAGCCCCACCCAAGACTGGCTGATATAGCCCAGGCCTCACATGTGCACCAGAATGCTGCCTGTGGATGGAAATAAAGGCACATTCAGTCTAGGAGTTTTTACACCTCCAAACAATTCTAAATATAAAACTACAGATTGGCGTGGTAATGAAAAGCAGGAAGTTCTCAACCCCATATGCAGAGGCGCATCTATACCCCACTTGTGGTCTGCTGCTAACGGCAATCCCCAGCAAAAATGCATACAATGGAGGATGCCAGCAGCGGACCACAAGTGCCACAATAGACAGTAGGATATGTTGGCTAATCTCAGTATCAGTATGAGGGTTTAGTAAGACCGCAGAGTGCACCTGTCTTTGTAAAAGTTATTGTTATTTTATAAATTAAACCAACCAATAGGTGGAACAGCACAAAATACTGATAAATTTGGTACATCTTCAGACTGCCTGGTCCAAAATCTTGCATACTGCCACTAAGGCTATAAGATATGTCAAATCTAAAGCTAAAAAGTTACCAGCAGATGGCAGAATACCTTCACTAGCATAACAACTGTTTTTGAACGGCTACATTATGAACAAATTGTAGGTCTTTGTCTTACATACCTAAATAGAATTTCAGAGTTCTTGACAGCATTGAAGTTGTACACCTCTTGCATACGCTTCACATGAGACACAGGCAATGGATCCTGCACAGAATAAAAATGTAGTTGGAATCCATATTCTATCAATATGGTATTTGATGAAAAATGTATATATTCGGACACTGGTCATTTTAGGCTACTTTCACACTTGCGTTCGGAGCGGATCCGTCTGGTGTCTGCACAGACGGATCCGCTTCTATAATGCAGACGATGGGATCCGTTCAGAACAGATCCGTCTGCATTATATTTTAGAAAAAATTTGAAGTGTGAAAGTTAGTCAGACGGATCCATCCAGACTTTACATTGAAAGTCAATGGGGGACGGATCAGTTTGAAAATTGAGCCATATTGTGTCAACTTCAAATGGATCCGTCCCCATTCATTTACATTGTAAGTCTGGACGGATCAGTTTGCCTCCGCACGTCCAGGCAGACACCCGAACGGTCCACCTGCTGAGCGGAATGGAGGCCAAACGGTGCCAGACTGATGCATTATGAGCGGATCCGCATCCACTCAGAATGCATTGGGGCAGTACAGATGCGTTCGGGGCCGCTTGTGAGAGCCTTCAAACGGAACTCACAAGCGGAGCCCCGAACGCTAATGTGAAAGTAGCCTTAAGAGTATAGTTTGCTAACCAATGCAGAAAATCAAGAATCTGTCCTTTAAAGAGTTTGTTCCACATTTAAAAATATGACCTAGGAGATAAATTATCATGGGGTATCCTGTATCACCCCCGCGGCACCCCCCCCTCCCCCCCCACCGCCGTAGTTTTATACGTCCATTTGTGTCATATTTTTGATACTTTTTCTCACTGTTTATTTGAGCACTTTGTGGGTTTAATCTTTTAATTAATACTAGTAAAAGCTATGTTTTAAGTGTACTCAGTATATATATATATATATATATATATATATATATATATATATATATTCAGCCTAGGTCTTTATTCTAAGAAGTTTTTGTGACGGTTAAGGAGGTTGTTACTCAAAATCTCACAATAAATAGCCCTATTCCTCCTCCACTGCAGTCGTCCTGTCCCCTTCGCAGAAAAGCACCCCCAAAAGCATATGCTTCACAGTAGGGATGGTGTTTCTTGGGATGCAACTCATCCTTCTTTTTCCTCCAAACACGATGAGTGAAGTTTAGACCAAAAAGTTCTACTTTGGTCTCATCTGACCACATGACTTTCTCCCATGCCTCCTCTGGATCATCCAGATGGTCATTGGCAAACTTCAGACGGTCCTGGACATGTGATGACTTGAGCAGGGGAACCTTCCGTGCAATGCATGATTTGAAACCATGATGGTGTAGTGTTCTACCAACAGTGACCTTTGAAACTGTGGTCCCAGCTCCTCCCTTGTAGTTCTGGGCTGATTCCTGACCTTTCTTATCATCAGTGATACCCCACTAGGTGAGATCTTGCATGGAGCCCCAGTTCGAGGGAGACTGACAGTCGTCTTTAGCCTCTTCCATTTTCTAACAATTGCTCCATTTTCACCAAGCTGCTTGGCAATTGCCCCGTAGCCCTTTTCAGCCGTGTGGAGGTCCATAATTTTGTCTCCGGTGTCTTTTGACATCTCTTTGGTCTTGCCCATGGTAGTAGTTGGCATCTGACTGTGGGGTGGACAGGTGTCTAAAGAGCTCAGACAGGTGCTACTAAGGCTACTTTCACACTAGCGTTCGATCGGATCCGCTCTGAACGGATCCGATCATAATAATGCAGACGGAGGCTCCGTTCAGAACAGATCCGTCTGCATTATTTTAGCATATAAAAGCTAAGTGTGAAAATAGCCTCGTACGGATCCGTCCAGACTTTCAATGTAAAGTCAATGGGGGACGGATCCGCCTGAAGATTGAGCCATATTGTGGCATCTTCAAACGGATCCGTCCCCATTGACTTACATTGTAAGTCTGGACGGATCCGCACGGCCAGGCGGACACCCGAACGCTGCAAGCAGCGTTCAGCTGTCCGCCTGTCCGTGCGGAGGCGAGCGGAGCGGAGGCTGAACGCCGCCAGACTGATGCAGTCTGAGCGGATCCGCATCCATTCAGACTGCATCAGGGCTGGACGGCTGCGTTCGGGTCCGCTCGTGAGCCCCTTCAAACGGAGCTCACGAGCGGACCGATGAACGCTAGTGTGAAAGTAGCCTTAGTTAGATTAATGAGTGGAGTAGAGGTGGACTTTTTAAAAGGCACAGTAACAGGTCTTTGAGATTCTTGCTGTTTCTCAGGTGTTTAAATACTTATGTTCAGCAGTGCAAGACAACTAAATTCTTTAAAAATCATACAATGTGATTTCCTGATTTATTTATTTTTTATTCTGTCTGTCAGAGTAGGACTGCACCTACAATGTGAATTTCAGACCCCTCCATGACTAAGTGGGAGAACTTGCAAAATCGCAGGGTGTTCAAATACTTCTGTTCCTCACTGTATTACATCTATTATCCATTTTTACTAGCTGTCTAACTTGGGATATCCTCTTTAATCTTGATAGACAAACAATAGCACTGTAATGTGCTGTAAAGAGGAGTTCAATAGATCATTTTTATACCCTGGCATTAGGTGAAACATAACTTAGAACACCCCTAGCTTCTAACTTCCTATGTCACTCAAGAAAGTCTGGCTGACTGTTGACCAGATGCAAGAAAGTCTTCCCAGCTATCCAATTAAAAATAGCTTCCAGTCTAAATAGATTCAAATTTCTAACTCTTCTTGATCTCACAGCTGGAAATGTGAGTGTGCCCTGGTCCCGCTGCTCTGAATCAGGAAGGAAAAAAAAAAAAAGTTCTCTCTGGACTATGGGACTTCTCACACTGTTCTGCAGTGCTCGTACAAGGTTTTCGTTTAAGGATTTCCTAACAAAAACCTTGGATGTATTTAACTAAATGATGCCACATAGTGGCAAACACCACCCACAGGCGCCAATGTTAAAAAGAAAATGACTGGAGTAATTTTTACCGGATGCCTCGGCAGAATTGCCGCCACATACAGCGGAAATGCTGCACTATACACTGAACATCAGATATCTGTCACCTTTTCACTAAATATACCATCATTAAAGTTTACCTTTACCACAAGTGACTTGTTACAGTAGGTAACAATGAAAGAAAGAGGGGCAGATGGAACTTACCATTGCAGACTGTAAAGGCCCCTGTACACTGCCTGATGGAGCAGGCGATTGTCAGGAAGGAACACTCACCTGCTCGTCGGTGGAGGAGAGATGCATTTACATGCTGCGATCTCATCCCCATAGAGAATCATTGTTTGTGGGCAGCAGATTGTGCCGTCTAAACAGTCTCTGCTGCCCATAAACAATTTAGGTGATCACACAAAAAAAATTAACTATTACCCGATGGACTAGCGTTTCGCTTATTCATTGGGTAATCAGCAGCACCTTTAAACGGGCAGTTTATCCCTAATGAGCACTTGTACGAACGCTAGTTAGCAATAATTTGTCCGAATACTGGGCAGTGTAAAGGGGCCTTACTTTTAAAAATGACACATTTTAGCAAACTCCCTCTTTTCTATGCAGTGGTGCTACAATTCCTGACAAAAACAATGGACTCATCACACTTAGAGGATGTTCACTCAGCTTATTTTACTTTGTTTTGTAAAAATCTGCGATTTGCGTTTTTGCCTTGATGTTCAAAAATTGAACATTCTGGCTTCAGGGAACATTTAAAGCAATGTAACTTTAAAGCAATGAAATTCAATAGTCTAGGGTTAAAAAGGAATGCTTGCAGATCTCATCGAGCTGTTGGCCTTGATAAGAGAACTGTCAACTGAACAAATGGAATGAATTCTAAAACTCCTTCAAGATGGAAGTGTGACAAGAGATGTCAGATCTTTCCGTACACCTCTGTGCAAAATATCCAGCAAGTATAAACAATATGGGAAGGTTATAAAAGGATAATATACGGGCAGACCAAGGAAGACGTCAAAGCATCCGGATGGAGAACTCAAAAGACATACGCCTTGAAAACAGAGAACGCACAACAAACAAATTAAAACCGGAGTCGGTGCTTGTGACAGAACTGTAAGGTATGGACTGATGATGGTGCAGACTTTCACTTGGCTTTTCTACATTAAAATCCTAGAGTGTGAATAATTGGATAAAAGTGATATGTAATAAACGATTATAATATTGTGATGAATCAGGTACAATGCTGGGACTTTTAATTTGGTGCCATTCTAATGAAACATAATGATGACTGCCTGAAGAAACCAAGGTTGCATGTTAGAAGTTTTCGATGCTTTTATGATGCCATCATTATTCAGAATGATCATACATCTTTCTACAGAGCAAAGAGTTTTACAGTTTTAGGGTCCATTCACACGTCTGCAAAATGGGTCCACATCCATTCCGCAATTATGCGGAACAGGTGCGGACCCATTCATTTTCAATGGGGCCGGAATGTGCTGCCCGCATCCACATTTGTGGATCCGCACTTTCGTTCCACAAAAAAATAGAAGATGTCCTATTATTGTCCGCAAAATGCGGAACGCACATTGCCGGTGTCTGTTTTGCAGATGTGTGAATGGTTCCTTAGGCTACATGCACATGAACATTGTTTATTTCAGTGTCCGTTCAGTTTTTTTTTTTTTTTTTGCTGATAGGATGCAGAACCATTTCATTTCAATGGGTCCGCAAAAAATGCGGATATCACACCGATTGCTGTCCGCATCAGTATGTCCGTTCCGTAGCCCCGTAAAAATAAAAAATAAAATATATAACATGTCCAATTCTTGTCCGTTTTAGGCAATGTTACAATAGAAACATGGCATCCGTTTTTTTTTTTTCTGAAAATCCTTATTCTGAAAAGGCATGGCCAGCAAACTGCCTGGGTAGCAAACTGAACTGGCCCATTTTCCAAAACTGACCTATCAAACCCCTCTAAGAGAACATTGGAACCAGCTGTTATAATCAGTGGATGTGGAACCTCTGTGTCAACTAATCAGTTTGACTTTGGGCGAGACCTAAGGGTGTTATCCTGGCAGTCCCCTAGTATTCACCCTTTAACCCCGTACAGGGATCTGAATGTCGCTGCAAGGGAGCCACTAGGCTGCTACCTCCTAGCTAAGTCCCAGGGTGGTCGACAGCTGACCCACCAGAAGAAGACACTGATGCAGAGCACTGAGGGATCAGGCAAAACTTGGGACAGTGAATACCGGAAAGAGGTCCAAGTTCAGAGCTGGCAGCAGAGAGTTAGAATGTCAAACACGCAGAGGTTAAAACACGGGCAAAACAAAAACCTTAGCAAGGACCTAGTAAGCTAGGGACCTTATTGCTCAGACAGTAAGACAAACAGCACAGCATATACAGCAGAAGCTGCACACAGAGCCAAAGGGTTAACATATGCAGTACTGCAGAATTAGGTAAGGTTTAATGAAGAATATTCCTAACAGACACACAGGAAACGGTGCCTCGTGGGCACAAGCTGCTGACATAACATCAGCTTGACATTGTTTATCATTGGTGACGTCCTTGCTTCTAAGAATTCATGACACCATTAAAGCCCAAGGAGGAGCCACAAAGTATTAATTAGGAAATATGTTGATAATTCCATCATTTTACCTCTACTTAATCTGTAAGACATATGTCATCAATTAAAACAATTTACTTTTATTTGTTGAGGTATTTTTCAGAAGCAAGAATGTTCAGCTTTTAAACCACCATGGTTTTGTGTCATATCATAAACCAAAAAACACATTGTCTAGGTGTAGAGATTCCATAGTTTTGACAGGGGTTGCGCAAAAATCTAAAAAGTAAAAGACTGATTAAAGGGGTTTTCTGGGATTTTAATATTGATGATCTATCCTCAGGATAGATCATCAATATCAGATCGGAGGGGTGCTTGGTGTCGGACGAGAGAAGGCTGCGCAATACGGATACAAGAGAAAACACTTTGCATAATAGAATGTGACCTTATCTCCATAGCAAAGCAGAAACAATTACCTTAAGAAGCAAGATAGTCAGAAACTCAATTTGCTGATGAGATGATAATTCTTTCAGGTCTGCTGCAGTGAATGAACTCAGATCACTCTCCTTAGCCTAAAGAAATGGCAAACAGGATGCTCAGTTTTGTGTTAAAATAGTGTTAAGAATATAATATACATGACACACAAAAGGTCAACATGGATTAAAAATAAATATAATCATAGTCTCTAATATTGCATTTTTTATTTCTACTGATTGTTTTTCAACCAGTTTATTTTAAAGACACTTTTTTTTAAGGAGAGGTTTTAAAGGGATTGTCTAAGCACTATGCAACTATTGGGAAGATGTGGGATCTGCAGGATCTGTCATGTGGCAGGGCACGACTTCAAGGACTGCCCCAAGAAGACTGTATGCAATCTGTGCGGTCTGGCCTCCCACGTCTACAAGAACTGCCCAATGAGGGAACGTACCTGGGCAGCCGTTGCAGCCAGAGCCCCGGCCAGCGGGAAGTCCACCCCAGCCCAGACTCTGGTGGCAACCAAACCAAAAGGCGAAACTACCCAGGAAGGAGGGTAAGCAGACACCTGCCCTAGGCCATGCTCCCGTCACCCCCCTCTCCCGCCCCGTCGTCACCACAACTGAGGATTCTCAAATCCAACTGCCCATTACCTCAGTGGTACCTTCCACCGCACCCAGTCCAACCCGCCCCATGGCCACCACTGCAGCAGCACTAACCCTTCCTCCAGCTGCTTCAGCCCTCTCTTTGGAGGACTTTCCCCCTCTTGAATCCCCAGGTGTCGCCCAAAGAAATGGGAAAAGAAAGGGGAGGGACAGCCCAGCAGCTGATCACTCCAAGAAAAAGATGGTCGAGGCAGTGGAAATCTCCCTGTCTGACAAAGAAGAAATGGAGCAGCAGGTGGAAGACCCAGTAGCCACCAACGAGGCCGCCGAACAACAAAGCCTCCACACCACAGAAAGCTTCGGCGAGACGAATGTGGAGGTAACAGTGGCCAGCGGGGAAACCACCGAGCCGCAAGAAGCCCCCCAGAAAACCGAAGCTCTCAACGAGATCGCATAGCAGTGCCGGCTGTTGGAGAAGTTACTCACAGACAGCGGGCAAGACAAAGAGAAGCCTGCCGGACGACCGGAGCGGTAACTAAGATGCATCGTTTCCGCTAACCTCTTTTTTTCTCTCACATGATGGCAAATTTTAACCTTTTTACCATCAATGTTAGGAGCATCAGGGACAGGTTCAGACGTCAGACGGTACTAACCTTTCTTACTGCACAGGTTATTGACGTGTTTATGTTACAGGAGTGTACTATGTCCCTCTCTAGGTCATACAACCATCTGGCCAGGGAGTGGTCCCATGGCCCCTCCTACTGGTCTGGTGGTGGCGACTGCAAGTCGGCCGGGGTAGCCATCCATCTCAGGGGCAACTCGTTCACACTTGACTCCGTCCAGGAGCTAGTCTGCGGCAGACTTCTTGTCGTAGACGGCTCCTGGGCGGGAGAGCCGGTTAGGCTCATCAACGTGTACGCCTCCCCTGACAAGAATGAGTGACTGGAGCTCTTCCAGGCCCTCCGACTGCAACTCGCTACCACCAGGACCGTAGTGATGGCCGGGGATTTTAACTGCCGGCACCGGGTTCCCCCCCGGCCGAGGGTCCTGGAAACTGAACTGCGCCCTGCTGAATCGCAAGGATGTGCTTGCGGAACTTAGATAGGTCTACATAGCCTGGCGGAATGACAAATGCTTGTTTCAACGGACTAGCGACTGGTGGGAGTATGTTGAAGTCCAGTTTTGGTGTTTCTTTCAGGATAAGCAACAACATCAGGTGTGTGAGAAGAAGAAGGCCTTCAGAGCGCTGCAACGTGAAGGTTAGAGAGGAGCTGGAGGAAGCCAAAAAGAGCCTGAAAAGGCACTTTGAGGAGGAATCCAGGCAAATCGTCTTCCATTCCAAAGTGGAAAACCTGGAGAAGGGTGAGAAGTGTAACTCTTTCTTTTTCAGGAAACTCCACACCGGCCACACGCCCCTGAACCAACTCCGAGACAAAGACGGCAACATGCGTTCGGGGAAGGAGGACCTCTACTCCCCGAAAAACACAGACCAGACGGCCACCGATAAATTCCTGTCAGGTATCACTAACCATCTTGATCCGGCAGGTGCGGAGGCCATTGATGACCCTCTGACGGTGGGGGAGGTGCTCTCTGCCGCTAGATCCTTTAGGTCCGGCAGGACCCCGGGCAGTGACAGCCTCCCAGCAGAGCTCTATGTAGCGCTGGGGGATCTGATCTGTCCGGACCTGCTGGAACTCTATGAGGAGATGGTGGTGGAGGGTAGGATGCCCCCATTGTTGAGGGAAGGAATGATCACAATCCTGTATAAGCGGAAGGGGGAGAGATGTGACCTGAAAAACTGGCGTCCTATCTCTCTCCTGAACGTGGAATACAAGATCCTCGCAAAGGTACTGGCCAACCGGCTGAAGGTAGTCATCGGAGGAATCGTCCACCTGGACCAGACCTGCGGCATTCCCGGCCGCAGGATTGCAGACAGCCTCACTCTTGTGAGAGACACTGTGCACTACATGTAGGACCGTTGTGTTCATGCCGCCCTGGTCAGCCTGGACCAGGAGAAGGCATTCAATCGGGTCTCTCATGAGTTTATGGGCAGGCTAGGTCTAGGCAGGAGGTTCTGTTCTTTTGTTGACCTAATATACCTTGACATTTGCAGCACAGTGTTGGTGAACGGTTGGAAGACTGACCCCTTCCCTATCCACTCTGGGGTCTCTCACCTCTCTTTTTTGTTTGTGTTATAGAATCCTTCGCGGAGGCTATCAGGCAGAATGGGGAGATCAGAGGGATCACTGCACCAGGACCAGGACATTACGAGGTCAAGTGCTCGCTGTACATGGACGACGTGACCGTCTTCTGCGCTGATCGGCGTTCGGTGACTGCACTCGTCTAGACCTGAGAGTAGTTCGGACAAGTCAACTGGGGCCAAAGTCAACTGCGGCAACTGGCCTCTTCTGCCCCCTTTCCATTCAACATCAAATCAGACTTCATCAAAATTCTCGGAGTCTGGTTCGGGAAGGAAGGCGCAGCCCTCAAGTCTTGGGAAGAACGCGTGGCCAAGGTGAATCAAAGAATCGGACTGTGGAGCCTCAGACGCCTCACGATCGAAGGAAAAGCACTCGTCCTGCGTAACGAAGTTTTGCCTGTGCTACAGTACACTGCACAGGCAAGGCCCCCTCTTGCCACCATTTCCAGGGCCATCACCAGGACAGTGTTTCGCTTTGTCTAGGGATCTAAGATGGACAGAGTGAAGCGAGCCATCATGTTCAAAGAGCCCCGCAAGGGCAGAAAGGGCATACCGGACCTGCCCACTGTACTGCGGATCGCCTTTGTTTGTGACAGCGTTAGTCGGACTCTGAAAGCTGCCAACGGCTCTGCGGGCAAGGCTATGTCTCGCTTTTTTCTCTTACCTTTCTGAGGAGGCATGGGCTGGGACAAGTGGGACAGCTCCATCCCTTACAACTGGCACGCTCCCTGGTTCTACTGGGACGTCGTCAGGTTTGTGAGGGAACATCAGCTGGAGGGCCTCAAACCCGACTTGTGGAAGCCAAAAACTATCCACAAACTCATCAGAGCAAAGGACATGGTGGAGTCAATTCCAGGGATCCATGACAAAACCACAGAGACAGTTTGGACTAATGTGTCGTCAGATAGGTTAAGCAAAGGGCACAAAGACTTGTCATGGATGGCCTTTCAGGGAGGACTGCCAATTCGGTCAATCGTGCACGCCCGCAACCTGAGCAAAACCCGGCACTGCCCCAGGTGCCCATTCAAGGAGGAAACATCTTACCACTTGTTTTGGAAGTGCCCCTTTGCTCAGGGCCTGTTGGACGCCCTGGAACATGAACTCAAAGACTCTGTACCCATGAACAGCCTGCAATACACTTCGGTGATGTACGGACTATTTCCTGGGATTCATACTGTTGGAGCCATCCAGGAGGCCTGGCGCCTTATGAACTGTGTTAAGGACGCTATATGGCTTGCTAGGAACCGGCTCGTACTGAGGAGGGAGAAGATGTCAGTCTTCAACTGCCGCAGACTTTATCAATAGCCTGCTGCGGGACTACAACATCTCCGAGGACGTCGACGAAGAAGAGGACTGAACCCCTCTCCCTCAGTGTGTTTTTATGTCAATAAAGCTTCGGGCACTGCTGTCCTTAAACGATCATTCAGGTGTCCACACCAAATGATACTTTCAACAGAAGAATGAGCATTTGCTCGTTCATTGGGTGATTAGTGGCAGCTTTATACTGGCCGAGCACTCGGATGAGTTCCCAGGGGCAGGACCACCCATCTGTGACCCAGAGTGGTCATAGTTTGGGTACCACTAAGGCTACCTTCACATTAGCGTTAGCAAGGTCCGTACTAGCGTTAGCCCATGTGTAGCGCTGGAAGTCTGCTCCAGCCCCATTCTCTATAATGGGGGCGGCCCAGAGGTCCGGCCACAGCACGGCAAACATGCAGAGAGGTGGCCGGACAAAAACTCCAGCTGAAACAGACCTGGGTGATCAATGGGTCATCCAGCCAGTCATTTCTAGAAGGGGATATCTTCATCAGAACTGTTATAAAATTCTTGCCAAAATTTCAGTGGCGGCTGCATGTGTTCTGCCTTCCATTGTTTTCAACGGAACGCAGCGCTGGCGTTCACAGCCTGGCAGTTAAAAGCTGGGACCGCACCAAGAAGGGATGTGTCCCTCCTTGGCATGGTGTGTGGACAGCTGCCACTTGAGGCCACAGCAGCTGTCTGCTCATGGCTTATCTCTATTTAATGGAGCAAAGTAGCAAGTGGGTCCATGGTCCGTGCACAAAAGCAGCAGACACCGCTGTTGTTTCTGCCGCAGTATACTGTACATGGTGGATTTTGACAGTGTCAAAGTACACCATGTGAACAGTCCCTGAGGGCACAGCCAACAGAGCATATGTCGCAGTTGCAGCGTGGTTGCGCTGTGGTCGAGTACTGAAGAGCTGCAGCAGGCTTTAATGAAAGTAATTAGGATCGCACTGTTTAGTTGGTCTGCATTGTTAATGGATGAGCAGCACCGGCGATACCTCATACCTTGAACCTATTAATACAGACCCTCTAGAGAGTGTGGTCCTAATTAGTTTCATTAGAGCCTGCTGCGGCTCATATAGCTGAATGGTACGAGTCTGCTGCGCAGTCGAGTCACAACCACGACAAACCTTACGGTTTGGTAGTATCATTATCTGTTCTATTTAAAGCTGTTAAAGCCAAGACCAGAAAGGATCTGCATCTCTTACCTCAATCCATCTGTCCGCAAGTTTGATGCAGGCATTGGCAAGAGTCATATCATACCTGCAGAAAGTTCAGAGGGAAAAACCGATTTAATTTGTCAGAATGATGCTTAAAAAAAAAAAAAGAAGCAGAAATGCATCAAACTGCATCAGGACTCTGAGGCTCAAGGGAAACACAAAAGAGTTACATTTTGCACGTTTTATTATACTGCTGCATTTTAATTAAAGGCTTTTTTTGCCAGTACCCTAATCAAATTTTTGAAAATCCTCCTTCCCTACCTCTAGTCCAATTCTGAACAGCTCCAAATACCTGCTTATTTTTTATCCAAATTTACTGTGCTCCCCGCCCCCCCACCCTCATTGCCAATGTCACATCCATTTGGCCTAGTGCTCATTTCCAACCCGGCTTATGATGATTTGCACTGACTGCTGGTCAACCAATCCCTGAGCGCAGTACATGGCTGTTACTGTGCATGCATCAGAGAAAACGCTGTTTCTTCTGCTGGCGCTTTCATCCAACAATGTACCAGATGTCGGTGATGATGCCCATACATTGCCCAGGCCAGCAGGTAAAGAACCAGATAGCCAAAAACTTGAGTCATGTAACCAGATCACAGATGCAAAAGTTGGTGGAGTATCAGGAAGGTACGTATATTAGAAGTACTATTTCGTCAATGGGTTACAGCCATATTTTTTTTTATTGTTCCTAAAATCGACTTCATTATGGATCTTAATTGGGCAAATTTTAATGGAACATCCATGTATTGATAACAGGGTTTTCCAGAACTTAAAGGGGTAATTCCCATCTTGTGAATCAGGTGTAATTAAATTCCAAATAGCATAAATGATAACTTACTAAATTTTCAGTCTTCGATCCTTTTTCAGATATCTGGACTTTGATCTTTGTTGTGTTTACACTTGGTAGCCTATAGTTGCGGCCACCACAGCGATACAGCAGTGGTGGCCGCGATTGCGCAGTGTCTTGTAGCCATGCGGTTTTCCACGGGTGGCTGGCACCTTGGGAGCGTGCACATCAGAGCTTTCTGCCCAGCCACCTCTACTCAGCTGCATAGATGTCTATGGGCATGCGCTCAAGTTTTTCCATAGAAAGAGTTAGATCTGCCTGTGCACCATCCTCCACTGATCAAAGAGCACGTAACTGTAGATAAGATCCCGCAGTGAGTCTGTCTCTAAATTACTGTTATAATAACAGCGTTTAGTTTAGAGACTGCTCACTCAGTCTTGGCAGCACCTCTGCAGGGTCGGAACAATATAACTGAGGGATCGTGACAGCCACACTTTTCAACGCTGGTTGTCACGATCCAAAACCTGCTACACTATTCTTGTTTTTCCACATGCTGCTACACCACGAGCAGCAGGAGCATGCACGATCTGCCAGACAAACTGTCAATCAAAAGCAAACATCCTGCCCACATGCACAAGTGCAGGCAAGAGGAGGATGCTGGAAGAGCAGGGAAAACCTGCAGATGGGAAAAAACCCCTTTAAAATATTGGGTATGGCAATGGGAATAGGAAAAGACTGTACAATACTACAAGTTGGAAAACTAATGCAGAGGAAAGGTGGATGGGGTTGCCTATAGCAGCACATTGGGTCACTGCTTACATTTTATATCATGCACTAGAACAGAAAGGACAGCTGCAATATGCCTGGATACCTTTCCCCTGCACTAGATAGCACAGATTATCTGCATTAAGATGTTGTGTAAATTACGTTGTCATGTAATAGTAAGGCAAGTTCACACCACATTTGGGTGAACTTGTTCACCATATGAAAGCAAATATGCCAAGCACGGTCATAGGCAGCAATTACCCTGTCGGAGTCTAAAGGTGTGTCCTTTATCACTTTTTATTACAGTAATGGAAAGGTATATAGTGACTATATATATATTTTACACACACACACACACACACAGTACAGACCAAAAGTTTGGACACACCTTCTCATTCAAAGAGTTTTCTTTATTTTCATGACTATGAAAATTGTAGATTCACACTGAAGGCATCAAAACTCTGAATTTACACATGTGGAATTATATACATAACAAAAAAGTGTGAAACAACTGAAAATATGTCATATTCTAGGTTCTTCAAAGTAGCCACCTTTTGCTTTGATTACTGCTTTGCACACTTTTGGCATTCTCTTGATGAGCTTCAAGAGGTAGTCACCTGAAATGGTTTTCACTTCACAGGTGTGCCCTGTCAAGTTTAATAAGTGGGATTTCTTGCCTTATAAATGGGGTTGGGACCATCAGTTGCGTTGTGGAGAAGTCAGGTGGATACACAGCTGATAGTCCTACTGAATAGACTGTTAGAATTTGTATTATGGCAAGAAAAAAACAGCTAAGTAAAGAAAAACGAGTGGCCATCATTACTTTAAGAAATGAAGGTCAGTCAGTCCGAAAAATTGGGAAAACTTTGAAAGTGTCCCCAAGTGCAGTCACAAAAACCATCAAGCGCTACAAAGAAACTGGCTCACATGCGGACCGCCCCAGGAAAGGAAGAACAAGAGTCACCTCTGCTGCGGAGGATAAGTTCATCCGAGTCACCAGCCTCAGAAATCGCAGGTTAACAGCAGCTCAGTTTAGAGACAGGTCAATGCCACACAGAGTTCTAGCAGCAGACACATCTCTAGAACAACTGTTAAGAGGAGACTGTGTGAATCAGGTCTTCATGGTAGAATATCTGCTAGGAAACCACTGCTAAGGACAGGCAACAAGCAGAAGAGACTTGTTTGGGCTAAAGAACACAAGGAATGGACATTATACCAGTGGAAATCTGTGCTTTAGGCCTCATGCACACGACAGTTTTTTTTCACGGTCCGCAAAAACGGGGTCCGTGATCAGTGACCGTTTTTTCGTCCGTGGGTCTTCCTTGATTTTTGGAGGATCCACGGACATGAAAAAAAAGTCGTTTTGGCGTCCGCCTGGCCGTGCGGAGCCAAACGGATCCGTCCTGAATTACAATGCAAGTCAATGGGGACGGATCCGTTTGACGTTGACACAATATGGTGCAATTGCAAACGGATCCGTCCCCATTGACTTTCAATGTAAAGTCAGGAGTCCCTTACTTTCACACTTGTGTTCATAATGCAGACGGTGGCTCCGTTCAGAGCGGATCCGTCTGCATTATATTGTTAAAACATTTCTAAGTGTGAAAATAGCCTCAGACGGATCTGTCCAGACTTTACATTGAAAGTCAATGGTGGACGGATCCGTTTGAAAATTGAGCCACAGTGTGTCATCTTCAAACGGATCCGTCCCCATTGACTTACATTATAAGTCTGGACGGATCCGCTTGCCTCCGCACGGCCAGGCGGACACCCGAACATAACTTGAAGCATCCCCATCACCATGGGAACGCCTCTACGTTAGAATATACTGTCGGATATGAGCTACATCGTGAAACTCATTTCCGACAGTATATTCTAACACAGAGGCGTTCCCATGGTGATGGGGACGCTTCAGGTTAGAATATACTGAAAAACTGTGTACATGACTGCCCCCTGCTGCCTGGCAGCACCCGATCTCTTACAGGGGGCCGTGATCAGCACAAATAACTACTCAGGTGCCGCACCTGAAGGGGTTAATTGTACTATCATATCCCCCTGTAAGAGATCAGGGCTGCCAGGCAGCAGACCCCCCCCCCCCTCCCCAGTTTGAATATCGTTGGTGGCACAGTGTGCGCCCACCATCGGCCCCCCTCTCTCTATAGTAGTAACAACCATTGGTGACAGTGTGCGGCCTCCCATTCCCCCCCCCCCATCATTGGTGGCATCGGAGTTCCGATCGGAGTCCCAGTTTAATCGCTGGGGCTCCGATCGGTAACCATGGCAACCAGGAAGCTACTGCATCCCTGGTTGCCATGGTTACTTAGCAATAGTACAATTGTAGAAGATTCATACTTACCTGCTTGCTGCTGCGATGTCTGTGACCGGCCGGGAGCTCCACCTACTGGTAAGTGAAAGGTCTGTGCGGCGCATTGCTAAAGAACTGTCACTTACCAGTAGGAGGAGCTCCCGGCCGGTCACAGACATCGCAGCAGCAAGCAGGTAAGTATGAATCTTCTACTGTTGTACTATTGCTAAGTAACCATGGCAACCAGGGCTGCAGTAGCTTCCTGGTTGCCATGGTTACCGATCGGAGCCCCAGCGATTAAACTGGGACTCCGATCGGAACTCCGCTGCCACCAATGATGGGGGGGGGGGAGGAATGGGAGGCCGCACACTGCCACCAATGGTTGTTACTACTATAGAGAGAGGGGGGGGGCGATGGTGGGCGCACACTGTGCCACCAATGATTTTTAACTATAGAGGAAGGAAGGGGGGGGCGATGGTGGGCGCACACTGTGCCACCAACGATTTATTACAATAGAGGGAGGGGGGCGATGGTGGGCGCACACTGTGCCACCAACGATATTCAAACTGGGGAGGGGGGGGTATGCCCCCTGCTGCCTGGCAGCCCTGATCTCTTACAGGGGAATATGATAGTACAATTAACCCCTTTAGGTGCCGCACCTGAAGGGGTTAATTGTGCTAGCATATCCCCCTGTAAGAGATCGGGTGGTGCCAGGCAGCAGGGGGCAGTCTTGTACAAAGTTTGCAGTGTATTCTAACTAGAAGCGTCCCCATCACCATGGGAACGCTTCTGTGTTAGAATATACTGTCGGAAATGAGTTTTTACGAAGTGAAAACTTAGATCAGAAAAAGCTTTTATGCAGACGGATCTTCGGATCCGTCTGTATGAAAGCAACCTACGGCCACGGATCACGGACACGGATGCCAATCTTGTGTGCATCCGTGTTCTTTCACGGACCCATTGACTTGAATGGGTCCGTGAACCGTTGTCCGTCAAAAAAATAGGACAGGTCATATTTTTTTGACGGACAGGATACACGGATCACGGCCTCGGCTACAAAACGGTGCATTTTCCGATTTTTCCACGGACCCATTGAAAGTCAATGGGTCCGCGAAAAAAAACGGAAAACGGCACAACGGCCACGGATGCACACAACGGTCGTGTGCATGAGGCCTTAGTCTGACGAGTCCAAATTTGAGATCTTTGGTTCCAACCACCGTGTCTTTGTGCGACGCAGAAAAGGTGAACGGATGGACTCTACATGCCTGGTTCCTAACATTAAGTATGGAGGAGGTGTGATGGTTCTTTGCTGGTGACACTGTTAGGGATTTATTCAAAATTGAAGGAATACTGAACCAGCATGGCTACCTCAGCATCTTGCATCGGCATGCTAATCCATCCGGTTTGCGTTTAGTTGGACCAGCATTTATTTTTCAACAGGACAATGACTGGACCGCAGAGTGAAGGCAAAAGGGCCAACAAGTGCTAAGCATCTCTGGGAACTCCTTCAAGACTGTTGGAAGACCATTTCAGGTGACTACCTCTTGAAGCTCATCAAGAGAATGCCAAGAGTGTGCAAAGCAGTGATCAAAGCAAAAGGTGGCTACTTTGAAGAACCTAGAATATATGACATATTTTTGAAATATTTTTTCACACTTTATAGTTATGTATATAATTCCACATGTGTTAATTCATAGTTTTGATGCCTTCAGTGCGAATCTACAATTTTCATAGTCATGAAAATAAAGAAAACTCTTTGAATGAGAAGGTGTGTCCAAACTTTTGGTCTGTACTGTATATAAGTAGGGCTCTTTGGTCACATCTGAGATGATGCTTGTTTACAGCTTCATGTCAGAACTCCACCTCACAGGGGCAATTCAGCCAAAATGAACTTCGGATTTCCAGAAAGAAGGGCTCTACAGTCATAAACCACTGTGGTTATGCCCAGCGATTTTTGTTAATGAAAATCTGACACATATCCAAAGTAAAGTGATACTTATGTCCGTAGTAGATTGCTTTGCATAATATTTCAGATTTTCTATAACTGTAATCTCTAAAAAGTTTCAATAGGGTATGATGGGTCTGGGGTCATGACACATCAGAAGATCTATTGGGCTGAACTTACCCTGCAAACACAAAGTTTGAATAAAAGGGGTTTCCTGAGCTTATAAAAATACAGAAAAGTACATAAAGCGGCTGTGATTGGTTACGTGCTTAGCCCTGTTGACTTCTATGGGGCTGTGAGTGATTAACGTGTCATCAATGGCCTAGGAAAAGCTGAGAGAAAGCCGCGACGCTACTGCTGATCGGCGGGAGTCCCCAACGATCAGACACTGATGACCTATGTAACATTTTTGCCCCCTTTGTGTTCCAGCAGTCATAACTGACTGACATAATTTTTCTTTAATGTAACTGTGTAAGAGTTTGAATTTTGCAGGACAAATTAGGGACAAAAAGGTCTGTGAGCCACCTCCTCTCCCTCCTGCTCGTCCTCCTACCACTGTTCTCCTCCATACAGGCTGAATGAGAGCTGCAAGTATATTTTATTCAGCTCTCACTTCTCCTTGCTCTAATTTAGACTAGATCACGACTAGATCAAGACCCAGAACATGGCTCTAGCTGCATTTCAGCCAGAGAAAGCCCTCAGAAGCACACCCCTGCAGCCGTCCAGCCCGAGCTGGAACTCATGCAAACCAGTATTGTCCTGTTCTGCTCGAATGAAAAGAGCCCGGAGCTTGGGCTGATTATTTGGGATTGGGGGAGGGAAGTAAAAATCGAGTAGGTGGGTGCAGAAAGGCGTTATGAGTGGCCAGGGCTATTTTTACTGACATTTCGCATAGTTCCTGTGAGACTGCTAACTACAATTTTGACCTTTTAGGTCAAGGTGTGACTTTTTAATCAGTGCACTACCATACATTTATCAGTGTCTAAAGACAGACTTTTCTCATACAACAGTGGAGAGCTGGTAGAGCCCATTTGTTATCCTGAGCCAAATGACATTTTAAAAATATTGCAGACATTAATCAAACTAATGGCCATGCGTCGATAGTGCCAAGAGTTTTCCTTAAGACTAAACTACCTACTGTGATTCCAAACATTATGGATGGTGGGTCACGGTCTCTCTAGTCCCTAGCCTAAGTATTTATCTACAGCTGGGGTGCACAACCTTTTCTGTGGTGTGAAGGACACATTAACTGATTGTGCAGCAATAAAACTTAGGTCGATTGGACACAATTAAGAAATCAGCTTTGTCATGTCCTAATGGTGGCAGGCTGCACCAAACAGCATCCATAGGTTGCATGTCCTGGGCTACTGTATTTTTATTCTACAGCTACTGCGCATCTTTCAGGTAGTGTACAAGGGAAGCAGAGCAGCTGTATTGTACCCAATGGGAACACGTCATGCTATAAATGTTTGGACAGAGAGAGAGAGAAAATCAAATTAAAGACGCAACAAGCAGAAACTCACTTTGGTTGCACTGGTGGCATGCCAGGCGTGTGCATCCACCCATTCCAGTCAACTTTATCAAGAATCTCCACCTAGATACACACAAGCCAGATACATATCGTTAGCCAGTGCACAAAACATAAAACACCATGTAAACAGTGCAGGCAATACATTTACATTCATGTGATCTATGATTGTTATGTCAAACTAATGAAACAAAAATATATCTGCATATACCTTGTCTGAGAAGTATGAATAGAGGAACGTTTTCCACTCCTCAGTGGTTACAGTCTTATAAGCAAACACCTGGATGTACGCTTTCAAGAACCCCAGAAACACATCTATAGAATACAAAATACAATGAAAAAGATCTCACAATGTGCAGTCAAATGTCATAAAAAACACATGTTCAACTCAGAGCACTAAGACGAGATAAAGTGGTCAGCTCATCCTCCACTGCTCTGGACTTGGCGCGATCGGAACTCCTGGAGTAAGGCAATTGTCAGGAGCAACAAACTTCCAGAATCAACCACCATCCAGCAAAAACTTTATTAGAATCTTCTTAAAACATAATAAGTCTAATAAGCAGTGCAGTAAATCCAAGTTTATGTGTTTTGGCTGAGCCCCTTAATCATAACCGGACCTCACATGGATCTCGAAAACTCCCCATTCATTGCTCCAATTGTTCTGCTAGATCTATTTCAACCTGTCAGCTAAGGGGATGTGTCCTTTCTGCTGCAGCTGGTGGCAGTTGAAGGATGTAACTAAGCAAGTGCTTCCATCTCAGTGAGCAGGACAGAGAAATTATAAAAAGAGCAAACAGCAGGTGGCGCTATAAAGATAGATTTTATTAAATAACTCAGTAGCTAGAATACATTTTGTTTAATTACATGCAATTACAAGTATCCAGGTGCTGGTTTGAACTCTGTAGAATATTTTTCATGGGAAAATCCCTTTAAGGGCCACATATTATAAGGACAGCTTTGCTGTACTGTTAGCCCAAACAACACAGAAAAATATTGTGCACTTTGGCTAATAGCACCTAAGGGCTCTTTCACACGAGTGGATGCTGTGAAGGTAATCCGCTGCGTGAATGACAGCCAAGCCCCGCTCCGGACAGCAGACACACTGAGCAGTAACATGATTGAAAACGCTCCGTGCCTCTGATATTTTTACTACAAAATCTCGGGGACAACTTTATCTCACTGTGATTTTGTAGTAAAAAGATCACAGAGAGGCACGGAGCATTATCAGTCATGTTACTGCTCCGTGTCTCTGCTGTCCGGAGCAGGGCTTGGCTCTCTGTCAACAGCGGATTACCCGCACAGCATCCGCTATTGTGAAAGAGCCCTAAAAGTTCCTGTACACTTTGAATAGCAGTCAGATGACTGCTCGTTTGACAGTGGATGTTGCTTTTAAATCCAAAAATTATGTTACATACCTGGTCCTCCAAGAAGCTGCTCTAAGTAGAACAAAAGGGCAAATCCTTTTTCATAAGGGACAGAGGAGAAAGCCGCATCCACATCAACTTCATGTAGATTGGTGACCAAGTTTGTGAGAGGATTAGTGGCACCAAAGGTGTTAACCTGCATCCAAGGCAAAATGCACAGAATATAAAGAGAATTTTTCAACACCATGATAAGCATTGGTATAGATAATGTGTCATGTGCCATCTACATACATGTCATCGCTGCTGGCCAATCAATGACCACAGTGATGACGCGTTTAGGCATGGCACATAACTTCTGCCTCTGGCTGTGGCTAATGTTTGACTGGCGGAGGTGACGTGCATGTACATGGCACATTACACTTCTGGTGTGACGTCACAAATCCAAAGGAACCGGAAAGGGAGCTCATCGCTGGATTTTATTTTTTAAACTTTTGCACCCTGCCAGACCATCTCAACAGGGATTCCCTGTCTTGGAGAACTGATTTAAATGGCAGAAAAATATGCACTGATCCTGCAACTACAAAAATAAATTCCAATCTTTATTTATGCCAAATAGGAAGCGCCATGGACTATAAAACTCTAATGCAATCATCTATCTATCATTATCGAACTACATACAAACATATGGTAATTTGCCCCGTCCATTTCAAATGTCAGAAAAAGCCGAGGAGTAAAACGTTTTGGGGTCTGAGGTGCAGGTTACTACCATCATGCTACAACATATAGGTTGACAACTTGTAATATTTGTTGTCCTGGTATGTACTCTATTTTGCCCATTGTGGTTGTGTAACCAGTTATCAATACACGTTGCCAGTATTAGTGCATATATTTTGATGATTTTTCATGTTTATTTATGATTTATTTAAGTCATTAAAACATGTTGCAGATCACAATGGTAAAATGCGAACTGAAACGAGTGTGGTGGCCCACATTAGATACACGGAAAGGATGTGGTTAGCATATGCTATTTGTCTACCTGGATTAAATGATAATTGCTTATATCTACATTACCAGGTGTAAAATTACCACAACTCCTAATATACACACATCTAAAAATACAGTTTTCTACCTACTGAATTCTGAAGCTCTTTCCACCCCCCCAAAGCCTTGAACTGTCGGAACTGCTCCCCATAAAGAAGTCCATCAATTCTCCTCTCCAGATAGACTGTGTGACCTTCATTTAACCTGAAACAAAAAAGCTGCAACTAAAATATATTCTTGAAAATATTACAGAGGTTTTCCGTAATTCGGTAAAGGGGGTGTTTTTTCCCCCCAAAACAGTGCCACTCTTGTCCATGGGCTGTGTCTGGTATTGCAGCTCAACCCCATTAATTTCAAAGAAGATGAGAGTCAATATCAGGCAGTGCAGCGACAGATGGGTCCCTGTTTTTTAGATATAGCACCACATTTACTGATCCTGGACAACCCCTTTAGGCCTCATGCACACG